>NC_056625.2:11852211-12199711 GCF_002870075.4 Lactuca sativa
TAAAAAGTACAAAATTAGGAATCATTGGACCATTGTTATGGATTGTAAATATTCAAAACAAGATTATTATAGGTTTTATACAATAAATCCAATTCCCTCTTAAGATCTAATTACCTGATTTTATTACTCAAAACAAGATTATTGTATGTGTTTTGCAAATGAAAAAAATCATTTATTGTATTATTTCTTTGTGTTTTGGTTTTATTTGTCAATTGATTTTTAAATAATCATTGTACATTACCTTGATGAAAACAAGTTTGAAGATTGTTAAGATTCAATCTTCAGGAAAATGACCGAATGTGTAGGGTAAGTATTTCCTTTATGAATTTTTGTTTAAATTTCCAGATATTATAATGGGTTCAATAGTAATAGAAGGAAGGAACGAAGATGATATTCATAAGGTATTGGTGTCAAAATTGCAAGTTTTTTTTAACATGTATTAAACCAATGTTCACTAGTGAACATTTGATATTCATGTATGAAGAAGATTAATTTCCTTAGTTTTTCAATAAATGTTTATTTATGAATAAGTGTTCATCTATGATGGTTCTAACTTTCATGCATGTTCGCCTATGAGCATGTAAGAACATGATTAATTTTCTTGATTTTTGTATAAATATTCAATTGTGAATATGTATGAACAAGTATTATTCTGTATCTATGTTCAGTTATAAACATATATGAACTAGGCGAATGCCCGCACGTTGCGCAGAAACACCTATATAGTTGAAGTCTTTACAAATATATGGTTTTTTAAATATAACAATAACGTTGTTGTTAAATTTGATATAATAATTTGTATATACTAAATTGATATAACATATTGATTATTTTGAATTATATGATAATATATACATTTATTATAACTTCATAATCTCAATTGTTTGAATGACTTCTACCCGCGAGTTACACATGAATAAAATTAAATATAATATATGATTTGATGTTATTTATAGTTGTTTTTATTGTTAATTGATTTTTTTTAAATTTATTTGCTTAATGTTTTAATTTCTATCATTATAATTATTTAAAACATCAAACATTGTTTTTTTATTTTAAAGCTAACAATATAATCATTTATATAGAGTTGTTTTTAACTATTTTTATTGTAAGTTATTTTAAGCTACTTATTTGGAAACTTTTAACGATTATAAAAATATATTTAAGAAATATTTTAGTTAAATTGAGATTACAATTTAGTTTTTTTTTCTTTTATCACTACAATTTATCAGTTTTTCCTATTTACAAAATATTCTTTAGTTTTTTAAATGAAACTAAAATTTATATTTGAGTTGACATTGTAATGCGCAGAAACACTTATATAGTTGAAGTCTTTACAAATATATATATTTTAAAATATAACAGTAACGTTGTTGTTAAATTTGATATAATAATTCGTATATTAATTTGATATAATATATTGATTATTTTGAATTATATGATAATACATACATCTATTATAACATCATAATCTCAATCGTTTGAATGACTTCTACTCGCGAGTTACACATCAATAAAATTAAATATTATATATGATTTAATATTATTTATAGTTGTTGTTATTTTTAACTAATTTTTTAAAATTTATTTGCTTAATGTTTTAATTTCTATCATTATAGTTATTTAAAACATCAAACATTATTTTTTGATTTTAAAGCTAACAATATAATCATTTATATAGAGTTATTTTTAACTATTGTTATTATAAGTTATGTTAAGCTACTTATTTGAAAATTTTTAATGATTATATAAATATATTTAGGAAATATTTTAGTTAAACTGATATTACAATTTAGTTTTTGCATTTATCACTATAATTTATCACTTTTAACTATTTACAAAATATTATTTGGTTTTTTAGTGAACTGAAATTTATATTTAAGTTGACACTGTAATGTTATAGTTAAATTAACAATTTAAGTATTTTGTCCAAACTGTTTAAAAGTTGTAGTTTTAAACTGATAATGGTATACATCCAACAATATTTTAAATCAAATAAATTAAGTATAATATGTTAAAATTTAAAGACATAACTTGATAAATAGAAGTAAAAATATTATTTTAAAATTGAAATTTAGTCTATTTATGATTACACTTTAGGTTTGATATTTATTTAACCTTATTAACCAACTTATAATCATTATTAGAAAGACACTACAATTTATCACTTTTAACTATTTATAAAATAATCTTTGGGTTGTTTAAGTTAAATAAAATTTATATTTAAGTTGAGCCTATAATGTTATATTTTAAATAATAATATAAGTATTTTATACAAATTGTTCAAAAACTATACCTTTAAAATGATAATAGTTTACATCCAACAATATATTAAAACTAATAAATTAAGTATAATATGTTAAAAGTTAAAAAACATAATTTTATAAGTAGAATTAAAGATATTATTTTAATATTTAAATTTAGTTTATATATGATTACACTTTAGATTTGATATTTATTTAACCTAATCAACAAATTATAATTATTATTATAAAGAAATCGAAAAGTAATGGAAGTTTCAAATGAATGTGGTGAAAGGAAAAAAGAATGGGGGTTTCAAATGCATGAGATTCAAGAAAAAATGTTAGCTTTATAAGTATGTATGATATGAATATTCAATTATGAACATGTATGAATGTACCTTATTTATGAACATTTTAGAAAAATGTCTATAAATGTTCATCAATGAACATTAATCTCGTGTGCATCAGTTCAATTAATGGGTTTTTATATAAATGTTCCCAACAGAACTTATATATGTAAATAAATGTTATAATTTAAGAACATTATTAAAACACTATTATTTCCTTTTAAAAATAATATAGTTATTTTACCATCAAACCTTTTTGGTATTAAATTGATCAAGTGGTCAAGAAGATGGTTCTATGGATCTATGAATAAATTTGGTTCTATGTTGAACCCACCCCTATATATATATATATATATATATATATATATATATATATATATATATATATATATATATATATATATATATATATATAAAAGCCAACCCTCATTCCTCAAAATCTTAGAAAGGTAGTTGAAGTCGTGCCCAACTTCAACTTTTCAGTGATATAGACCATAGTACCTTCATATGCTGAGTTCACCATACTAAATATTTCTTTAGCCTAGCATCCCCTTGGTTCACTATCTTGAACTCTCTAGTTAGCCACATCTTAATCTCATTGATCTCCTGCATGTATGAACCAACAATCAACACGACATCAACATTCAACACAAGGATGATATAGGTGGATCTTAACTTCTTTAGGTAAGATTCATGCTCAACCGCACGTCATCTGAACCCACTTCTCCTCATAAAGTTATCAAACTTTAAGTACCATTGCTTAGAAGTTTGTTTCTTTCCATAAAGGTTTTCCTTTTTCCTAAACACCAACTTTTGATTATAAGCTGTAAGAGCACTTTCTGGCTATGCCTTCCAGATGTCTCCTTCCACATTACCATCAAAGAGACCAATTATATTCATATCTACCTGCTCTAGATAGAGATTATCAAAGTCCACTACATTCAAGATGAAATAATTGTAGTTATCATTGAAACTGGAGAATCGTCCTCTCTCTTCTTTTAGATTCCCTTGACCACCAATCTTGTCTTGCAAGTTTTTCCACTATCTATCCCATCCTTAAACCTAAATCATCTGAATGTTCTGCAGTCCGCTCAACTCGTCATCCGTAGCCTTCTCCCACTATATGGATTTTGTAACAACCCGTTATTCCAAATCAATGTAAGTCAAACTTGTTCAAATAAAAGGCTAAAATCTTAACCAAGTATGAATGAATTCTCAACATAACTTGAGGCAATAAAAGTCAACAAAGCTTACACTAGTTCAAATAAAGGCTTAATACTTAACTTAAACTATATATATATATATATATATATATATATATATATATATATATATATATATATATATATATATATATATATATATATATATATATATATAAGGTTTTCGGTTTAGGGAATCTAATCCCTAACCAAAACCGAAAACCCTTCCTTGAAATAAAGCAAAACCGAAACACCCTCTTCTAGAAAGCCTAGACCGAAATCACTTCTTTGTTTGACTAAAAAACCGAAATCCCTTTTTTCCATTTGACTTAGGATCGAAAACACTATCAAGCCCATCATATGGGACCGAAAACATAAGGTTTGATGCCCATTAGGACCAAAAAGCCCCACTTATATTTAGTTTCATCCGTAAACACAATTCATTTCTCAACTTTTCGACCGCAAACACCTTCAATTTGCTCTCAAATATCATCCGAAAACCTTCATATCTTCATAAGATATTGCTTAGATCTTCATCCAATCTTCAAATTTTCAACCGAAATCATCATCCTACCTTCAAATCTTCATAAGTTCCTTCATATCTTCAAGTTTTTCCTCAAGAACACCATGCACATCTTCAAATATTCATATTTCACCCAAGAACACCTTCAAATAATTACTAATAATTTTTGTAAGTATTTCTTACATAATTTAGTATTATCTAAAACTTTAAGTTATTATTTAAATTATTTCATAAATTTTAATACGATATCGTGTATAATTATTATTAGGATACGACTACTTACGCGGGTTCTAACCCGAGGATCATCACTACTACTTCGTATCCAATTGAGAACGCATATTCGAGGTGAGTTCATACCCCTACGATTATTTTACAATGTTTTTTTTTTTTTGGGGGGGGGGGGGGGTGGAATACAAGTAAAACACAAAAAAATCTCATGTTAACATTCAAACGATTTCAAACTGTTTCAAGCTAATCTGAATTATTTCAACTGTTTCATTTATTATTTTACTTAAACATAATTATATATATATATATATATATATATATATATATATATATATATATATATATATATGGTTCAACAGACTTAGGACTGGTGTTTTCGCCTTAACTCCTGTTCCTTATTTGGTTGTGAACTTAAGGTAAATTCACATGTCCAACTGGCTCTTTAATTACAATTATATATGTTTTATATATGCGAGTATAAATCTTTAACCATTTTGTAATACGCCGGGCAAAGGGGTATTTTCGTAAATATTTTCATTATCTTCAGAACATACATATAAACTATAATAGGTACAGTTTATGAAACATACATAGTATCTTACTAGTACAAGAACCATACAAGAACATACATGATAATTTATAATAGGTATAATTTATGGAACACTTACACTATTTTACTAAGTTCAAAGTGTCACACCCCCAAACCAAGGATGGCGGAAACGTCCGAGGGTGGAGGACTTCATGTAGAGTATCACAACAACGAGTATAATAGTGCTCAAAGTAAATACAACCATCATAAATATAATTGAAAAAGTTACACCAAAGTATATGTTTACATGATTCGAATCAATTACATTATGATACAAAATGAACTGTTTGACGATTTATCGTCCCATCCTCAAAACGTTGTTGATTTCCTATTTTCACTGAATTCCTGAGAATACAAGTAGTTTTGAAAAGTGTCAACACAAAGGTTGGTGAGTTCATAAGTTTTTGACGGTAAGAGTTTGAAAATCGATCTTTGTAAAGAGATGTATGATACCAAGAAAAATCCAATATTTTCCTTACATAAGTTATGTGGTCCTAATACCAGGACCGAAATCGAACTAGTATTTGTCATACTTAAAGATATAAAAGTGGTTTCAAATTGGCGTAAAACCCTTTCTGATTTGAGAAAAACTCTCGTAATGAATGGTGTGTAGTCTTAAATACTAAGACTGAAAATATACAGCGATATTTGTAATTGATATAAAAAGTGATTTTAAATGAACATAAAACCCTTTTTAATATGAAGACGTACAAGTATTTTTCCGTACTTAAAGTAATTTCTGAGAGCTAAATCGACATAACTCACTAATTTAAAGTTAGAACCCGTAAATCTTATGATTTGTTAATACCACATGTGAGCTATCATAACCATACTTGACATAGACGGCCTCGTAATACGACGTTTTTCAGGCGTCGCCGTTAAATGACACTTGTCACCACAGACCTGCCGGTCTAGCTGTTGCAAGCAACTCTAGTGTGGGTTTGTCAAACCCAATATAGATCTATACACAACTATCACGTTCTCCCTACAAGAGACTCTGGTTACAATTTACAGGACTTTTTGACTTTGTTACTTTGGAAGTAACCCGAAGGGAATGACTCACAAATTTATTCATTAACAGATTTACGTGAACTAAACTGAAAACCTTTGGTAAATAAGTTTGAGAAGTAAATGATACATAAACTATACCTATTATAGTTTATCCAAAACGTTTGTAATGTATAAGAATTCTTTTATGAATGCCTTAATGCTATGAATCCATAAACTATGCTCATTATAGCTTAATATACGTGTTCTAAATGAATGAATAATCTTATCATGAATGACTATGTTTCAGTTTATGATGATAAACTAACAAGGAAACACATTCAATATTTAGAACTTATCGTTATACACTTTGCTCAACATAATACAAAGTGTTATGAAAGTTATAAGCTGTTAACAAATTTTCAACCTTTCTACACTGTTTTTGAAAAGTCATAGAAAAATCATACGAAGTTGAAAACTAAATCCGTAAATTCTGAGAGTTCCCAAAATGTGTCTAGTTTACTCATAATTTTTATCATGATTTTTAATGACCTCCAACTAGGGTGAAAAAGTCCATAATCACAGACTGCTCCGGATTGGTGTTTGAAATGATAGGCAGTTTTGTAAAAATCACCATAAATTGTAGAAAAATCGTATGGAGATGTGCTAGTAGTCATTTTAAAGCTAAGAACTGGAACTACTTACACCTAAAACAGTTTTTCAAACAAAAATGTTTAAGTTGTCCAAAACAGTCCGTGAATGGAGTCCAACTTTTCTGATGAAAGCTGTTAGAAAAATTTAGTTATGTTCTTGGTGTTTTAACTTGTATTCCCCCCCTAAAAACTTAAGAAAACATAAAAATGTAGGGGTATGAACTCACCTTGAGTGATTTCAGTAGGTAAGTGTTGAAGAAGAGAAGTGTTCAACCCAAGAACACTTGAAGAATCACTTGAAGATTCGAAGATCTAACAAGAATGTGATGATGTTTGTGTAAGCAATCTATGATTTTGAGTAGGAGGGTGTGCAATAATCATAAGAAAGATGATGATACTTACTAATTGTAGGAGAAAAGTCTTGGAGTATGCCTTGAAATTCTCGAATTGGAGAGAAAGATGAGAGAGTTTGGAGTGTGGTTCTTGGTGAAAAATGAGAGAATGAATGAAGTGTGAGGAGAGAGGGTGGATGTTCCAGCCCTAAGAACGTGGGAATGGTTGAAAATAGTGAGAAAGGACTTATGAAGTGACTAGGGATGGGCTGGTGGTGAATAGTGACATGGAGTGGGTATGGGAGTGGTTGCTTGTGTCATAGAATAAAGGAAAGTCAACACTCCACCTTTGTACTTCACCCACTCTTTTGGATAAGGTTTTATCCTAAAAAAAAGTGATAATTTAATAATTATGGGTCCTTATATGTTAAAATAAAGTTTTGGGTGAAAATCTCGTGTTAAAATAATTAAAAACGGGCCTAAAACGCGAAATTAGTCGAAAACCGGGAAGAAAGGCATTCCCAGCGAGACCTCTCGGTCCTAGGCCGAGGTTCGGTCCTTGCTGGTGTCGAGTCGGAAGCGAAGTGCGAACCAGAAGAAGAGGTGAGGGCGAGGGCTCGGTCAAGGGCTCAGAAGCGAGGGTTCGGTAAGTCATCAGAAGCGAAGGCTCGGTAGGTCATCAGAAGAGGAAGTGGTCAGACCCGAAATGTGCCGAACGTTCGGGTTCGGGTGAGGCATGCGAGGTTCGGGCCCGAGAGGACCTTTCGGGTTCGGTTCAGCAGCCTTCGGCTCAGAAGGGTTCGGTTCCTAAGAGGACTTTCGGGTCCTAAGAGGGGTTTCGGGTCCTAAGAGGGGTTTCGGCTCCTTAAGTCCGTTTTTTGCGTAGACTTCCATTTTTGGGCTGTTTTCGCCAAATTCGAGGGTCGGGATGCCCTGAGTGATTATAGAAAGTTGAGAGAGATTTTGAGAGAGATTTGAGAGAGATTCCACATACTTAGAGAGATTTGGGAGAGATTTGACATTCTTGGAGAGATTTCACATACAAAGAGATATTTGGGAGAGATTTGACATTCTTGGAGAGATTTCTCATACAAAGAGATATTTGGGAGAGATTTCACATTCGTAGAGAGATTTGGGAGAGATTTGACATTCTTGGAGAGATTTCTCATATAAAGAGAGATTTGGGAGAGATTTCACATACTTAGAGAGATTTGGGAGAGATTTGACATACTTGGAGAGATTTCACATACAAAGAGATATTTAGGAGAGATTTCACATACTTAGAGAGATTTGGGAGAGATTTGACATTCTTGGAGAGATTTCTCATACAAAGAGAGATTTGGGAGAGATTTCACATACTTAGAGAGATTTGGGAGAGATTTGACATTCTTGGAGAGATTTCTCATACAAAGAGATATTTGGGAGAGATTTCACATACTTAGAGAGATTTGGGAGAGATTTGACATTCTTGGATAGATTTCTCATACAAAGAGAGATCTAGGAGAGATTTCACACACTTAGAGGGATTTGGGAGAGATTTCTGATAAGAAGAGATGGAGTGAAAATGATTGAGAGCGGTTTTGTGTGTGACGAATGTGAGTGTCCGGCTTCGCAGTGCAAGGTCCGTAAACCCCGTTAAGCCTTGTTTAAGGATCTTGCATACTCCCGATGAGTATGTAACATTGTTTTATCGGTTTGGCTCTCCACGTACCACCGTTTTAGGTTAAGGAGATCTAGATGTATGCACTTTTCGATTTATCATCTCTCATTAGAATAGAGAGTTGTTTAGAAATTACATAACGTAAACTCTAGTACCTATGGGCAAATTGAGTTGACCGGTTTGACTTGTTGACTTTAGTTGACTTTGACTTGACCGAAAATTGACGATTGTCACACAAAGACACATTGCTAAAATAATTATTTGAGTATAAGTATTTTACACTACGAGTACACTACAAAAGAGTTATACATACATTTACAAGAACAAGAGAACATTTACACACTATATGTAAACAAGTTAACACAGGATTGTGAGCCACTACTTCATTGTACCTATTAGGGTATGCGTAAAGTCCTGATTATAACCTGAGTCTCCTGGAGGGAGAGCGTGAATTTGTGTATAGATCTATATGGGACTGACAATCCCGCACCTAAATTGTTAGCTACAGTTAGGCCGAAAGGCCTGGGGTGGCATATGTCATAACATTCTGACGCCTGAAGAACGTCGCGCAGGCCACTAGTCACTTTAGTATGGTTATAACATCATTCACAATAAGTATTAATTAAACCTTTTGGTTTACGAGATAAACATGACTTCAAGGGTTTTATTTTTATAATAGAATTACATTACAATACACTACTTTACAGGACAACTGGTGGATTCTAGGCACATACATACAAAAGGGTTTTCATATAAATACAATATAGTACCTTATCTTTCTAATACAGTACATCATACAATTTTGGGAAGCATTCATTTATATGGTTTTATTTATCAATAAGACTACATTATACTGTTTCAGAGTACAGTAACAAACATACATTTTGGTCTTAAGGCCTAAGACTACATTTCATTTATAATAGAAAATATTGCATTTTGAGGATTTGATAGAGTTCATCCGCAAGGGCTCTAGGTTTGACCCATTCTTGCACATCAACAAATCATTGGTTGATGGAGAATACCTCAATGGAGTACTTTCCTTAGTGGTCCTCTTGATAATGGGATGCTTGATCTTTGAAAGACCTACAACTTCACCCTCATAACTATTATCACCGAAGCTCACACTTTTTCAAGATTTATTAGAGCTCTTATTACTTCTTAAATATCTACCTATCATTTCACCACTGATAGGTCTTGCATGATTCTAGGATCCTCCCACTAAAGAACCTGAAGTGGGACTGTAAACACAAGAATGAACTGAATCCGGCTTCCCAAAGTTAGGCGGATTACTTATCTTTTCAAAACTTACTTTCTTTTATCTACTAATAGAACATGGCTTAAAAGCATCTGTCAAAATCATCGAATCTGGCATTCTCCCTTTAGATACAAGCTTCTCCATCCCTTCTTACTCATGTGAACAATTTTTTGTTGGTATAGAGTAGATGTCCTAACTCATTCAACAATTTATGCTTCATCTTCAAAAGCTTCCACCATATACAATGTACCCTATGATGGGTTTCGGTCCTAAGAACATCCTATGTGCTCATACAAACCCTAATGTTTGGATCTAGGTTTCTCTATTGTACATGCAAATTATCCAAGACTATAAACCCTAATTCTAGCATTCAAGTAATCATATTAACATGAGAATAGGTTTAAGATGTTACCTTGATTGTTATGTAGCAATAACAATCCCAAATCTCCTTGTATTGACTTTAGAAAGCTTAGAGTCACAATTGTCACTCCTCTAATGGTTCACAAACACCATAAGCAAGAGGATGAAGAGGAGAGAGGATGGAGGCTGCCTAAAAACGTGTGAAACCCTAGAAAAAATCTTAGCCACGTTTTTGGTCCTTAAGGGGTCTATATATAGTAGGCTATTAGGGTTATCTAACAAGGAAACCCTAATTTGGATGCTTAAGCCCTAAGCAACCCATGGACTCCTTTAATTAGGGCCTTGGACGATTCCCTTATGGGTTTCCCCATAGAATTCGTCCACTCCTTAATTTAAGACAATCCATAGCCCAAATTGCAATTATCCCATAATTACAATTCCAGTCCCTTAAGTTTAATTAATCTCTTTTAGTCACAAAACTAATTACTAACTAATTCTTGACTAATATTAATTAAACATTATGATTTCTCCTTTAATATATTATTCTCATAATATATTAATAAACCATATTTAATCCTTTCTCTCCATAATTCATCTTATCAAGTTGCTTTAGTGAAGGCAACCCAAAAGGACCATGCACCATCTGGTCAAGTACATACCAAAACAGTTATGGACTTAGACACTAATCCAACACCCTATTCCTGACCCTTAACAATGATCAAGTTTCCATTCTTCACTTTCCACTTGTGATCACCAAATGTAACATGATGGTATTCATTATCAAGTTGCCCAACTAATATCAACCACTTAGGTCTGGAATGAACTTGATATTATTCAAAGTCTAATATATACTTAGATTCATCTTGGGAATCACATCTCTAACACCCTTGATATCCAGACACTTGTTATCTTCCAGTCTTACCTTTCCTTAATAATGCCTGAAGTCCTGCATTACATATCTAGAATGAATAGTGTGAAATGACGCACCAAAATTCAAGACCTAGGATTCTATTGAGTTTTAAAATGAACAAATGAGAACATCTCCTTCAAAATCTTCTGCCATATTCATCTCCTTTTGGCCTTTATCTGGAATGAGCATTGGGCAATGACCTTTGACATGACCATTCTCTTTGTAGTTCAATTAAGTAACTCCCCTCCTATAGTTTTGTCAATCTCTCTTTCTCGACTCTGATCTTCCATTACTCCTACACCCTTTGTTGGACTCGATTCCTCTGTTTTCAGTACTCATAAGACTATGGAAGATTATCTAGTACTCGGTGTACATACATGCTCACCACGGATTAAATCAAGAATGCCTTCAAATGTTAACTTCGCACCCCTATCTGAGTTGATAACTAATGTCACAGTACCAGACCAACTATCAGGCAAAGATGATAATGGTAGCAATGTCATGACATCATCTTCAAATTTAATCTCAACCGACATCAGCCTTGATACGATTGAATTAAATTCATTGACATGATCAATCACCAAGCCACCCTCCTTCATCTCCATATTTACCAATTGTATAATCAAGTGAACATTATTCGTTGTTAAAGGTTTTTTGTACATGTTAGATAGCGCCTTGATCAACCCATGATTAGTCTTCACATTGACAATCTTGTAAGCTACATTATTTTCCGAATATAATCTCACGACACCAAGTGCCTTCTGATCTAACAAATCCCAATCCTCCTAATTCATTTCTTTACTTTTACTCTCAGACATTAGTTCATGTAAGGTCTTCTGGTAGAGGTAGTCTTCAATTTGCATTTTGAAGAAATCAAAATCTTGACCGTTGAATTTATTGATCTTAACTCTCCATTCTTCGGCCATATCTCTAATACTAGTTTTTTAGGATGACAACAAAGAAAGTTAAGCAGTTTAGACAAACGTTTAACAAACTTTGATGAAACTTGTGGAATAAAACTTCTAAAAAACTTAAATAAAAACTTATCACAATATTTAACATGGTTCGGTCAAGGTGACCTACGTCCACACGCGAACAAGAGAGAGAGGATTTTGTTAAGCTTCCAAGAACAATTACAAATCACACACAAAAGTTACACCTCACTTGAGCTATCAAAACAAAAGAATCTCTCTTGTTTACTAACTTCTCCAAAGGATGTGCTCTCAACCTCATAATGATTGCTCTCTTGAAATTATTGTGCACACAAACGTAAGCGTACACTCGCAAAGAATAATTAATGGGGATATGAACCAATTTATAGGCAAGCATGGGAAACCCTAATTCTGATGGGTCAGTCGCATCTATAATTAGCCCATAAAGGTGATGGGATTTATAGATAGCAAATATGTACAATGTGGAAAACAATTAACAATTAATAGGGCACATGCATCCTATAAATGATCTATGTCAGACACCTTGATAGCATCATACAATGAACAACTAAACTAGCCTAACCCTAGTGTAAATTGAAAAATTAAAAATTTTAGGTTACCTTTTGATTTGTTATAGCAAACAAATCAAACCAATTCTTGTAGTTGTGAAGCTTAGAAAGAATAGCACTAAAGAGATGATCCATCTAATGGTTTGTACCCAAACCTTAGCAACACGAACATAGGAGGAGAGGGAAAAGGAACAAAATTTCGAGCTTAGAAAGCATGGACGAAAATAATTGCCCTTGAGGTCCTGTTTATAGGTGATAAAGAATCCTTGGATAACACTTCATTGAATATAATAGTAATATCTCAAAATAGGTAGTTATCCAAACCCTTTATTTATCATCTAAGGCTTCCTAGATCTAGCATGTGATAATCGATATTAACATAAGAATAGGGTTTAAATCTTACCTTTGATTGTTATGTAGTAATAACAATCTATTCTTCCTTGTAATTGGCTTCTGAAAGATTAAAGTCACAAGTGTCACTCCTCTAATGGCTCACAAACACTAAGATCAAGAGGATGAAGAAGGAGAAGAGGAGAGGCACTCAAAAACGTCCAAGAAACCCTAAGGAACACTTAGCCCCGTTTTTGGTGCCCTAGGGGTCCTTAAATAGTGAGGCTATTAGGGTTATCTAACAAGGAAACCCTAATTTGACTGCTTAGGCCCTAAGCGGCCCATGGACTCCCTCCTTAGAGGCCTTGGACGAATTACCATGGGTTTCCCCATAGATTTCTTCCACTCCATCCTTTATGGAGTCCATTAGCCCAATATCCAACTATCACACAATTGACAGTTCTAGTCCCCTTTATTTAATTAATGTCTTTTAGCCATAAAATTAATTATCAATTAATTCTTGACAAATATTAATTAAACAATATGATTTCTCTTATAATATATTATTCACATAATATATTAATAAATCATAATTAATCTCTTTCTCCACAAATCATCCTATTAAGTTGCTTTGGTGAAGGCAACCCAAAAGGACCATGCTCACAATCGGGTCAAGTACATACCAAAATAGTTATGGACTTAGACACTAATCCAACAGTCTCCCACTTGGATAATTCTAATAACTATTTGCCTATAACTTCAAACTTGATCAACAATCGTAGCTTTCAAAAACACTGCTGTTAACTCTGATCTTATCAGATACGCGTCCTTTAGATTAGGGATCATATATTCCTCCATTCTTGATATCGTATAGACTGAGACATGGATTTTAATCATTCTCTCTGTCTATATAATGTTTACCGACTTCCGATTTATGACGACTGACAACAGACTACAATTAAACACATCAACTTAGTCCCGGCTTGGCCAAGCGCTTAGGGTGTCATCACTAAATCATCTAGGGGCCCACAGATATTGCTTTTATCCCACTTTGGGTAAAAGGAACGGATAAAGTTCGATTCAATGCTCGTTTGCACTCACTTACTGAATCACACACAACAATACGTTTTATAACACCAAGTTACTGGTGCATTTACATATTATCAATGTGTAACCAACTCGCAAGATACAACTTACACATTTTGGTTTAAAGAATATAAGATATTATCGTCTCACCAATCACTCGTGATAAAATCCATGAAACGATCCAAGTGAGCGTGGGTTTAATCCAATGCTCAAATCATATTCATAAGCACTCATGAACGTTGCAACAAACATTTGCTATGTCTAATACACTTTAGGCAATCTACAAACCAATTCATGAAAATCTTCTTTCATACCTACTCCCAAAGTATGAGCGACTGTGGAACGTTCAAATAATCTTATTATTCAGGAAGTCAAAACATGCAAAGTGAAACACAAGAATAATCGAACCCAATATGGACACAAACTTTTGATTATAAATAAAACTCCTTTTATTTAATCACCATATTGATTACACATTATTCATTATATAATGATTCGGGTAATCAACTTATTACTTGAATTATAACAACAATTGTCCCATGCTCTTAGCATGCACTCTATGTTTACATATGGTCCTCACTTTGTGAAATAGTATAATTGAATAACATTTTCAATCACACTCATTTCACAATTCCTAATCCATTAGTGTAACAATACAAAATTCTCGCCACTACTAGAATATGTTTGATTCTAACATTTTATGCAACAGTCTTTTCGTAATGTCATGACGCCAAAGTCACCAAGAATTTGCCAATGAAATAACAAAGTGCTCTATTGGAGATTGTTACAAAACAATTTCATAGTCATGAAGTCTCATATTCAAAGTACATTCCTTTGAACATCCTTCTTGCATAAAAGTTTCTAATCTAGACATTGATTCTCGATATCCAACTCCCAATATGGAAACATTTCCAATTTCTCCATATGACAACTCAATCTAAATAGAATCTTATATGTTCATAATAATGTCAATATGGTCCATCCATGACTATACTTCTAACTGTCCACAAGCGACCAATCCTTAGCGAACCTTAGATTGTCCTTGGTAGTTGTTTAATTATTTTAGTCAAAATCGGTTCTATTTCCTTTTTTCCTCTAAATGCCCTAGGCATTTGGAAAATTTTAGAATGGTCGAATATTATAGCATATGCAATTGATACTATACCCGAAACGTATGGGATACAATTATAATGAAAAACATGATACTTTACCAGTTTCCTACTATAATATCGTCATAATATTTCTATTTGTCGTGTTCTCAAAATTCGAACTATGAAGAAAGATGCCGTAATCATAATCGAACATTGAGAATGCAAATAATAAATATACCCTTGACTGAATTCAATTAAAATTTCTCGATCTAAGCTTTTAGATTGGAAACGAAGTATAACATTCTCTCTCTTAATTATAGCAAAAACAACTTTTCTACCCCTGCAACTTTGCAAAATGAAACTTTTGGTTTTTTTATAATTAATATTTCCAACTTGTAATACTTAAATAATCATGCTCCCACTAACATGATGATTATATCCATTTCAGCATAACATTTATGCTCCCACTAGCTTTGACACGTATTTAGAAACCAGCTAAACTTCTAGAAAACAATACTTATTGACTTCCAAAGTTCATTGTTTCTAATACGACATGCTTCGATAAGCCTTTATCTAAGCTTCTTTAAATCACACACCTTTCCTTAGATAGCTCATAATCGAATTTGAGAATGCAATTAACATAATCGCTATCTTCTTAAAACCTCTCTTAGTGAAAGCTTTTCCTTGATGGGTTTTAGCCATAAGAACATCCTATATGCTCATGCAAACCCTAATGCTTGGATCTAGGTTTCTCTATTGTACATACAATGTATCCAAGACTTATAATCTTAGATCTAACATATTATAAACTGAAATTAAGGTTTAGAGAATTACCTATGATTGTTATGTATCAATAACAATCCCAAATCCTCCTTGTAATGACTTTAGAAAGCTTAGAGTCACAATTGTCACTCCTCTAATGGCTCACAAACACCAAGAGCAAGATGATGAAGAATAAGGAAAGTAGAGGCTGCCCAAAATGTCCAGAAACCCTAGAGGAACTCTTAGCCACGTTTTTGGGGCTTAAGGGTACTATATATACATGTAGGCTATTAGGGTTTTCAACTAGGAAACCCTAATCTGACTGCTTAAGCCCTAAGCAACCCATGGATTCCTTTAGTATATCCCTTGGACGATTTCTAATGGGCTTCCCCATAGAATTCGTCCAACCTATATATTATTAAGTAATCCATAGCCCAATTTCAATTATCTTCTAATTATAGTTCCAGTCCCTTAAGTTTAATTAATCTCTTTTAGCCACAAAACTAATTATCAATTAATTCTTGACTAATATTAATTAAACAATATGATTTCTCCTTTAATATATTATTCTCATAATATATTAATAAATCATAATTAATCCTTTCTATCCATAATTCATCCTATCAAGTTTCTTTGGTGAAGGCAACCCAAAAGGACCATGCACCATCGGGTCAAGTACATACCAAAATAGTTATGGACTTAGACACTAATCCAACATTCCTCACAATCATTTTCATGAAGGACAGAAACCTTATGACACATAGATTTTATGGTGTATGTGTTCCTATCCATGTGAATTTTCCATAAGCATAATCGAAAGATAATGTTTGTGACAAATTCAAACTCTTATGGACAGAACTTGTTCAGTCTTAATTTCTTGCCATCAAGGGTCCCACCATCGCTTCCAAGCTATCTAGTAGCTCTCTTATTCCAGTCAATGTACTTTCATTGAACAAGGTGTTTGCCCTTATGCAACCTATTGAGAACCTGTAGAACTCATATGCATAATCACTCAACTGGATTGGCACAGAAATAAAATTTTGTCAACACGATAGGTTACATTCCTCAAGTCGTGTGCTAGTGTTTAATCGGTTTACTTCTTGATTTGTTCTTGAATTTTTTTCAAGTTTTTCAGACTCCCACTAACCTCTTGACATATTAGATTCTCTTATCAAGAAACATTTCTTAATAAACAAATATCCAAGAGTTAGTGCGTGTCTATATCAAGACAAAACATTACACACTTTTGGTCTTAGTTGGTCTTTTTCTTCTCCAAGACATCTCAATTTACCAATTTCAAACATGCAAGAGTAGGAAAAACAATTTTCTACTTCACATTCAATGAGTGTGAGTCACTCAATTCACAATTTTGGAGTACGATTCTAAGACTTGATTTTTGGAACGAAGTATGACTCATCCTTTTGATTTAACCATTTCAATAATTTCCGATTCTTCTTCTTAGCCATACTAGTGCACTAAGATGTGTTTTAGAGGATCATAAAACTGATATAATAGTATTCTCCCTTCTTCTTAGATTGGAGAAACTTTTATCTTTCTGCCTTCATTGATTCTTCTTATTCATTCTACTATTCATTGAAACTTTTCAATGATTCAGAATTACACTTAATCTTGTAAGTATAACCACATTTACCAAACTTTTGGCAAATTATGACGAATAGTCTCATTGTTATTTGTGGTAGACTTGACTAGTTCACAACATTGTGTTCTAGTCCTTTAGTCCTTCACTTGAATCACATACTTGTGTGATCAAGGAATTAGTCTTAATTTCCTAAGTACTAAGATTTCCATACATCACATGATTCAAATCATAAGATTCCAAGTTTCTTTCCAATTGAAACTTGGGTGATGGGAATCTTTCCTTACTTAGAAATTTTTTGACAATAACATAACTAAGAATCACATCCATTTATAGAAATACACAAACAACGATTTTTCACAACGATTTCATTGCAAGGATATATATATATATATATATATATATATATATATATATATATATATATATATATATATATATATATATATATATATATATAAGACAAATCAAAATTTATTTTATTCACAAAAGCAGCGGAAAACATATCCTTACAATGCAAAATCAATTGAAAAACTATGTAATCAAATATTCCTAGCAACTCTATCATAATTTTATAAGCTCAAAATATGATCTTCGAATCCATGCGATCGTGATCCAGTTCTTCGTGATCAGACTCATCTTGCTCTTCCATCAAGATTCCTCTCTTTTCTATGATCCTGCAAAACATTCAAATGTAATCTTATCACATTATGTATTAAGAATCAATGAATAGGAACTTAAAGGAGTTAAATAGTGGATATTACCTGAAGTAGAGCCATACTTCTTGACTCTCCCATCTTTTAGATTCTTCAGGTCCTCTGGGCAGCTTCGTAGCCAACACCCCTTCTCTTGGCAGCAGAAACAGGTGGCTTCTCCTGGAGCGACCATGGAAGCATGGTTGGTTGAGTTACCAGACAAATATGCTCCACTACTTTGCCAAATCATTTCTGATTCAACAGCAACAAGCATGTAAGTTAGGTCAATGAGGGTCGCGTCAAGATCCATCATATAATACCCACTTATGAACTTATCATATGATTTAAGGAGTGACTGAAGAACCTAGTTTACAGCCAACTTCTTTGGGAAAGATGCACCCAAACATTGTCAACCTATCGATGTGTGATTTCATCCCTAGGACGTGAGCACACACGGATTCATGTTTCATTGCCAACAGGGCTTGAGTGATTTTGAACTTTTCAATTCTTCAATCTTGTGGGTTTGGGAGAACAACAGGAGGTGGTGGAGGAAGTGAAACCACGTTATTCCATAATGCATGGATCGATCTTTCACCTTCATTGTGTAACATACTTTCACTTTGAGTAGGAAAACCTTTTCCTTGGGATTCTAGAAGACCACAGTTAGATTCAAACATCTACAAAACGGGAGAAAAATCAAGAGTTGATTGATTGAGTCCTTAATAAATCACCCAAATGAGATATTAAGGCTAGGAGCCAACACAATATTCCACAACTTGGGAGATGGATGTCGTAACCCAAATTGCAGCACATTTGAAGGTAAGTGAATGACGATTCACTAATTTTCCACCATGAAAAACAAAAAAGAGATTAGGTTTTAAATGTATTGAAAACCTCCAAGATCCTTTGAGATTCATTAAACTTTTCAATGGTATGTTTAAATCTCGATATGCCCCTCGATTTGTGACTGGGATGTCGAGGATCACAAAACAGGGTGTGAATAACCACGCAAACTTACATGGTGCCCCCAATGTTACAGTCACCTATTCGATGTGCCGGTTAACCACACACGCTCCACCGAACTATGACAAACATTGAGTCACCCTTTTTTATCTTTGCTTAGAACCATTTAGTATGCCGGTTAACCACACACGCTCCGCTAATGTCTTCGCAAGTGTACAAAGCGTAATTTCATGGAATTGCATCAATTCACTTTTACCTAAAGTAACTAGGATTGGGAATTTTGTAAAAACATTTAGTAACTTTATACTTCATTGTACTTTTAGTGGAAAGGGTTTGCCCTATCCTACCCGTTCGGCTAACGACCCTCCACCAATCAAGGAAGCAGTGGGTGAGAGTGGACACCCATTAAACGGCCATTTTATAGGTCATAAACTTATACCCCCGCCCTCCTTTATAGATCGGCTTCGTGAATGAGGCCTACTAACAGTAAGACTAGTAGTTTAAGTTATACATATATAATATTAGACATTTAATGTTATATATAGTATAAGGGTGTATTTTAAACTTTTAAAATACTAGGTGGTCTAATTTAATAAATTATACTCTTAATTTAATTAAATGTAAACCATATCACTATGGATTTATTAATTCTCTTTTAATTATACACTTAATTAATTAATAAAACCATAAGGGTGCAATTTAAACTTTTTCAAAAATTAGGGTTTTAGAATTTAACATTTTAAAATTAAACTTTTAGTTAAAATTTAAATTCCAAAACCTGAGGGCATTTGTTCAAACATTTCAAATCATTAGGGTTTAGAATTTAATATATTTCAAAATTTTTAATCAAAATTTTAAATTCCAAAACTTGAGGGCAAGTTTTGAAACCTTTCAAAACTATTAGATCAAAATACAAATAAGGCAATTAAACAATTAATTGGTGATTATCTAATTATGACCTAATTCAATTTTCATGCAAGATAACGCTCAAATAATCCAAAAAATTAACATTTATCATATAAGGAAGTAAACATTTGACTAATTTGAAATTATCTTTTATTTTGGAAAGGATAATCATCCAATATCAATAAAATTCGTAATTTATCAATAAAAAACGGTTTGGCAATTATCCCACAGCAAAATAGGCATGAAATCCTGAGAATCCCTCTTTCTGACAGCATGACTCGCCGAGTTCCCATAGGAACTCACCGAGTTCATCCTACTCGACGAGTTCACTTTGGGACTCGACGAGTTTGTCAGTCAAAGGAGCAAAAAATCGATTTTCTAAGCATGAATGAAACACAAAGCATCAATACAATAGAAACCACTCAAGGCTTTGATACCACTGATGGGTTTTAGCCATAAGAACATCCTATGTGCCCATGCAAACCCTAATGCTTGGATCTAGGTTTCTCTATTGTACATGCATTCATCCAAGACTTTAAACCCTAGATCTAGCATGTGATAATTGATATTAGCATAAGAATAGGGTTTAGATCTTACCTTTGATTGTTATGTAGTAATAACAATCTATTCTTCCTTGTAATTGGCTTGTGAAACCTTTGAGTCACAAGTGTCACTCCTCCAATGGCTCACAAACACCAAGAGCAAGAGGATGAAGAAGGAGAAGAGGAGAGGCACTCAAAAACTTCCAAAAAACCCTAAGGAACACTTAGCCCCATTTTTGGTGCCCTAGGGGTCCTTAAATAGTGAGGCTATTAGGGTTATCTAACAAGGAAACCCTAATTTGACTGCTTAGGCCCTAAGCAGCCCATGGACTCCCTCCTTAGAGGCCTTGGACGAATTCCCATGGGTTTCCCCATAGATTTCGTTCACTCCATCCTTTATGGAGTCCATTAGCCCAATATCCAACTATCACACAATTGACAGTTCTAATCCCCTTTATTTAATTAATGTCTTTTAGCCACAAAATTAATTATCAATTAGTTCTTGACTAATATTAATTAAACAATATGATTTCTCTTATAATATATTATTCACATAATATATTAATAAATCATAATTAATCTCTTTCTCCACAAATCATCCTATGAAGTTGCTTTGGTGAAGGCAACCCAAAAGGACCGTGCTCACAATCGGGTCAAGTACATACCAAAATAGTTATGGAGTTACACACTAATCCAACAGTATGGACACGAGACATGGATCAGAATCAGTCTCATTGTCTAAGATTATTTTTCTTGATCTCCCAATTCGTAAAGAATTTATTAGACACCAATTAAACAAATCAATTAGTCCTGGTTGGGCCCAACACTATATATAGTCAACATTAAATCATCAAGGGGCCCAAAGATATCGTTTTTCCTGCTAGGTCAAAATGAATGAATAAAATTTCACTGTATAATTGTAACCTTTACTCACCAAATCATATATGATACTACGCTTTATAACATCAAGTTACTAATGTGTTTACATGACACCAATACATAACCGATTTGTAAATTACAACTTACATATCTCTGTTTGATGAATAATAGATACTATCATCTTAGAATTAATCATGGCTAGATCCGTGAAGTAATATCCAAGCATGAGTTTATCCAATACTTAAAGTCTGTATGTTCAAAGTACTCATGAATATTGTAGCAATTCTAATTGCAATGTGTTAACCTTAATCGACAATGTACAATCAATTCATGACTGTCTTAATTAACTACTTCCAAAAGTATAAATGACTATAGGGTTTGAATAATTCAAATTACTCAGTAAGTATAAACATGCAAAAAGAAACACAAGAATAAATAATTTAATAAGGCAGTATGATACTCATAAATAATTCTCTATTATTCATTCACCAATTCGATTACATTTATTTTGTTATACGTTTCGAAATATCACCTAACTACTAAAACTAATGTCATCTCTTAGACCAATGCTCCTAGCATGATGGTAGTGTTTGACTATACTCAAAGCTTTTGTGAAAGGATCTTCAAAATCATCTTCTGATGATACTTTCTTCACCAGAAGGTTTCCTTCTTCTACCTGATGTCGAATATAATGGTAATTTCTGTCGATATGTTTGGATCTTCCATGATCCTTTGCTTTTTTTGTCAAAGCAACTGCGCCTTCATTACCATAGAACAGTTCCATCGGTTCCTAAATAGTTGGAACAACTCCAAGATATCCAATAAAGTTCTCTATCCAAACCGCTTTGTTCGATGCTTTGCTCACTACAATGTACTTTGACTTACAGGTGGAATCAACCTCTATTTCTTGCTTGTAACTTTTCCAAGTAATCGCTCCCCTATTCAGTAAGAACACTCAGCCAGACTGCGAACAAAAGTTCTCTCCATCTGTTTGAAAGTTGGCGGCGTCACTGTAACCAGTCACTCTTAATGTATCACTGCAACCAAGAACTAGGAACATGTCTTTTTTCTTTGCATATACTTAAGAATATTCTTCATCTCAATCCAATGGGCTCTTCCAGGATTTCCCTAAAATCGACTAACTATGCTTAAAGCATAAGACACATCAGGGCGAGTACATGACATTGCATACATGATCGATCCTGTAGCTAAATCATTCATGACTCGACTCATGTCAGCTATCTCTTCATCAGTATTGGGACTTTGAGCCTTACTCAACTTGATGGTACTATGAATACGCAATTCTCCTTTCTTGCACGATGCAAGTTAGTATCCAACAAAAAAATATGGTTTTAACCTGTTGACAACTTTGACTTTTTATTTTAAGTAATACAATCCTCATTTTAGCTCTAGAACACATCTAGAAATGTGTGTTCTTGGTGTGATTTATGTGTGTGTTTGTGTGAATGTACATTTGAATGTTAATTCAAGTGTTATTATCAAGGATTACAACAGTCTAGCTCAAATTCAAGTGTGTGTTCATAATCCATCTTTTACCTACAATCTTGATTCTAAAGTGGTTTTCCAAAAGAATTATCATCATCAAAAATATTTTTCATAAAAAGAAGTTTTCTATGTGAAGATATAGTCTAAAAATAATATAAGAGACTCTTAAACCAATAAAATATTAGAAAATTTACATGGTTGTGACTCAATTACATTCAACAACATACATATAACAATATTTTACCATGTAATTTTATCCTTGCACCACCATTACCTCACCACCAAAAGAAATAATGTCTATGCCTCCCTTATGAATGTTTATTTTCCTTTGTTCCCCCAAAACATCAAAACCCCAAAAAATAAATCGTTTACGTACTATAATAGATAATTATTACACTATGTGCCACTTAGAGCAAGAAATGAGAAATTACAAAGTTGGTAACAATTGTTACTATTTTCCATTCCAACCCTATCTTAAATCATTCTGATTAATTTTCTCACCATCAGTAACGGCCTTAATCACATGAAAACAATGTAATTAATTTAGCATGAAGACCTAAATGAGAAATCGGAGTCCATAATGTTAGATTTTGGGTCTTGAGAATATCAATACACTTGGATAATTTCTACTATCAGGATTGCAATCACTTTCAAAAATCTGTAATTTCAACCCTATAGCTTGGGGTATCACAAAATTAGGTTTGGGATAATTCAAGAAGGAAAATTTAGAAGCCATGCCACTTCTAAATCTGAAACATAAAAAGTACCTTGTTGTTTTGCTTTTGATGAGATAGAGACTTGTTTATGATCAATTTCATGTATATCATAGTTCAACCCTCTTCCAGGAACATTTACATTCGGAAGAAAGTGGTTAAAATTCGGTTACACCCTGCTAGGGGAGCTACCCCTTGAAACCCCATAAGTGCCCCCAGACCCTCATATTCCCGAGTTGAAATTTATCATTTCGAGTGTACACCCCGCACCTCTTGTCTAGGTGAGTAAATATAACTCAACCTATCTTAATATTAATAATAACTACATTAAAATATGTTGATAACACTAAAATCACCGACATTCCTGCCCATTTTAGTGTAATCCTTAATTTACTAAAAGCAAAAAAAAATCAAAATCATGCATAAATGAAAATATCTTAAAGATTAAATTTTGACATTAGTCTAATACACATTTCAAATAGTTGAGAATCAAGGTGCCTTAAGGATTGAACCCTTCAACTCATTTGAGTAACTGAAGATAATATACACATAAGTTAAGCACAAAATCTAATGTTTCATACTTGACACTATTAAATCCATGTGTCCTATCCATTCCTAAGTGCATAAAAGCCTAGCCCAAGCTTTTTGAAGCGTTAAAACTTCACACTCACGTAGGTAGTCCTTCTATATCATGCACCTGTTAATGCACTTTTTCAAAAGAACTATTAAGAACTTAATCAACTCACTTTAACTCTATAGTTTATAAGCACATACCTTGGGATGTAAACATAATTGTGCTCCAATATCCATAAGTAAGAATTCCATATTGAATTTAACTTCTAACATTATATTAGAAGGGAATTGGGTATCTCACCCATAGAGATATAAGGTGGGCCTTAAACCCATCCCTACAATAGACTTTCTTACCAATTCTCTAGCTAACCCCTTCGTCAAGTGATAAGCTAAATTATGTTGAGATTGAACAAACTCTACAGAAGTGATACCATGATTGATGAGCTCACGTTCCATATTGTTCCTAACACCTAAATGTCACACCTTTACATTATATTGTTGACTATATGCTTTTGACACGGTGGAAACACTATCATAGTATATAGAAATAGGTGATATATGCTTTGGGCACAAACGAATTGCATAGATCAAATTCCTTAACCAATATGCATCTTTAACATCATCTGTAAGGGCTACAAATTCAAATTCCATAGTTGAATTTGTGATACATGTTTGTTTCTTAGAAGCCCATGAAATAGCACATGCACCAAGAAGAAACACCCAACCACTTGTAGAAGATTGGTCCTCAATATTTGTAATCCAACTAGCATCTAAATCTTTTATGACAGAAGAAAACCTTACATAAGTCAATCCAAAATCCATGCTTTTCGTAAGATACTTCAACACCATCCTTACTGCTTTCCAGTTATGAGTAATAGGGTTACTAGTAAACCTACTTCTCTTTCCTATAACAAATTCAATATCAGGCCTTGTGCTAGTCATAACATACATCAAACACCAAATGACCTTTTAATACTTAAGTTTTGAAACTGCTTGACCAATACTTTGCATAAGTTTTATAATTGGATCAAAAATAATAGTCATATGAGAACAATCTAAAAATTGAAATTCTAAGGTACTATCTCACTGTAATGAGATTGTGAAATTGAAATTCCTTGATGTTCACGTTTGTTTCTTATTCCAATAATCACTTCTGCCTCCCCCATATCCTTTATAGAGATTTGATATGATAAAAACTTTTTGGTCATGTCAACTTGCCTTTGATCAGTACGAAAGATCAATATATCATCTACATATAAGCATATGATCACTCCTTTACAAAACTCATCAAATTTACTATATACACACCTTTCTGATTGATTCAACTTGAAATCATGTGATAAGACAACATCATCAAACTTTTTATGCCACTGTTTAGTTGCTTGTTTCATCCCATACAACGATTTAATGAACTTACACACTTTATGCTCATTTCCAGGAACAACAAAACCCTATGGTTATTTCATATATACCTCTTCCTCCAGATCATCATTCAATGATGTTTCTTTAACATCCATTTGGTGAATGACCAAATTATAACTTGTTGCTAAGAAATCAACAATCTTATGTTAGATATACGAGAAACAAGAGCATATGTATCAAAGTAGTCAATGCCATGTTTTTGTCTAAGGCCTTGAATAACCAATTGGGCATTACACTTGTCATTTAATCCATCAACTTTCATATTCCTTTTGAAAATCCACTTGCAACCCAAAGGTTTAAATCTATGATGTAGATCAGATAATACCCAAGTATTATTTTTTATATTAGAATCCATCTCATCATTTATTTCTTCTTTCCAAATGTCACAACTGTAAATTTTGAGCCATGTAATCTATACATTCAAGTTAATGTGAATCAAAGACTTCAATCAAATACAACATGCTAGGACTACAAATAGTCATCAAACAATTGGAGACCCTAGAAGTTCTTGTTAAGTCTAATTTAGGCTAGAACTTCCTTATTGGATCCAAATGGGCCAATAAGCTTCCAATTAGACTATCATGGGCTTAGAACCCTAATTGGACTCTAATTGGACCCACATTTATTTATTTTAACATTTTAGGTCATGTTGGGCCTAGAATTAAATAAATTAAAAGCCTTGATACATGAATAACCTAAACTAGTCCAATAAAAACATAAAAATCCTACTACCTTCTCTTAAGCATAAAACACACTCTAACTAACTCTAATTTTGGGCTTAAGGGAAAAAGCCCAAATTTTTCTTTTCCCTCTCTAAAATCTCGGCCCAAAGGCCCAAACTCAAGAGGATAAGAAGAGAAGTTGACTTTGGTTGCCACCTCACTATTACCCATAGGACTTCCATGCATTACTTCCCATGCTTCCATGCATATCACTTCAAGATCACATCTTCTCTTCTCTTCTCTCTCACTCTCGGCCATACACACCCACACACCAAAAATCTCTCACAAATTCTCTCTAGATCACTCAAGAACAACTTTCCCTCTCCACTCAAAAATCTCGAGTTCTAGGAAGCATTCAAGAGGAAATCTCCACAATATTCTTCATCTAAGGTAAGATTATGCATAGATCTATGGTTTAAATTCTTTTGTTATCAAAATCCTTTCCTAATCTATACAAAAATCGTGATCTTACACCCTAGAACCATCTCAAAACTCAAGATCTTCATCAAAGGGAGCCAAGGCCAAAAACACTTCATTTTTCTTCCATCTTTTCTTCCAAAAACCGAAACTACACCCAAGGTGAGATTCATACCCCTATTTTCTGTTTTTATGAGTTTTGTGGGGGGGGGAATACAAGTGAAAGTGTAGATCTATATGTGTTTGTATGCCTTGTATGATTTCCATGCTTATATGTATGCTTTTATGTGTTTTTATGTTGGATCTAGCCTTAAAACCCATCAAAACCGAGATATATCTTGTGTTAAATGATTTTAGCTTCAAATATATTTCTAAACACAAAGTGCTTCAAGAAAAATGGCTAAGTGGTTTAGTAATAATTTTCTTTGGGTTAAAAACACAAATTTTGGGCCTAAAATGTGAAAAATGCTAAAATAAGGGCCCAAATTGACATTTCACAGATTCTGATGGATCAAATGTGCCAAAACAGTTTCCATAAAACTATTTCTGGAATTATATTCAATTAGAGGATTAAAAACATAAATTTCAAGCTTATTGGGCTAAAAATGAAAATTTCGGCCCAAGGAGGCCCATTATGCGAATTTTTCTGTTTTGGAGGGCCAAAACTGTGAATTTCTGTAAAACAGTGGACTATAAGTGTCCCAAATCCTTTTCAAAGGTTTAAAATGCTTTTTAAATTTAAAAAGGACCAAAGTTGCAAAAATTTTCCAATTTGGGCCAAAATTGTCAAAATTGCGAAAAGAAGGGCTAAAACCGAGAAAAACTGCATTTTCAGGGACTTAAACTGTTTTCTATGAAAAATATGCTGGAAAATATTAATTACAATAATTTTTGGTATTAAAATGTCAAGAAAAATAGTTTAAGGACCAAACCGGGAAATATTACATAAAAAGGGTTGAAAATGTAAATTTTACAAATAATGAGGGGCTGAAAACAGAAATATTTCAAGGCTGATTCATTATGTACAATTTGATCAAATAATGACACCGCGACTATCGACGAAATACAACTCATTACAATACCAAAAGTCGTTGTTAAACGAATTGGCTCGGTCTCGAGCCAATGGAAATCTACAACTACTAACTCTTCGATACATACAAATAACGATTGGTAATACATATACATACGAGTGTGCACAGACGTCTACGCACCATCTTCGGGCCCCAAAAGTGTAAAATCTTGCTTGTTGGGCCTAGCTAGCCCAATGACCTGATCTTAAGGCCCGAAGACACATATTTTCTACGGAGTGTTGAGTTTTACCGACTTGGCACAACGTAGAGTGACTTTCAATGGCTTGTACCACTGGTCCCCAAGGGTCCATGGTATTGCTAGAAGAGTCTGCATATTTTACGAGGCGGGTCGGGGACCCCTCGCACGCATATTTTTCCCCAGCCGGTTAATGGAGTCACCGGGGTCTTCGTGACCTCTTTCTCTTCGGATGTGGGACTACACTTAGTCAGGGCGATTGGATAACGTGATTAGTACGGACGACGCCTTCGGGTTCGTTAGTATAACTATAAACTGGGCGTTTGTGTAATGCGGGTTTGTAGTAAATAATCATTGCTCGAGAACCTTCCAACGTCGCCTGGGACTGACACTGCTATTTTCGTAATGGTTTCAACGCAACTTAATGGATTCCAAAAGAACTAGGGGAACATCGGGTTTCCCTAGGGTTTTTATTACATACAGATTTGAAACGCATACATCTTCAATGAACATTTTTTTACAAGTATAGAAACAAACAAGCATACCTATGGATCTTCACAAACGTTTTCGAAAGCTTTTCTTTTCAGAAAATATCGGATTTTCTGGTGGTTTTTCAAGCAATATAAACATTCGATTTCAAACACTACTTATGAACTCACCAACATTTCATATGTTGACGTTTTTTCAAAATACTTGTATTCTCAGGGAACCAATGAATCAAGGGAAATCATACTCAGTGACGGTTGCAGTTTATTTTGTATGAATTGAACAAATTAATTTTTGGGGAATGTAATGTTAAAACAATGTATGACATGTAAACACTACTGGTTGTACTATGTTGATGAATGGCGACGAATGTTGTTATGTTTCATATATATTCAATGTTATGGTATTCAATTGAGTCACGACAGCCCCCGGACGTTTCCGCCGTCTGGTTCGGGGGTGTGACAGGTTGGTATCAGAGCTTTGTTTATAGTGAACTAGCATGTCGAGCCATACATTGATATGCAACTATAAACCAAAAAGAAGGACTAACATAACTCTGAAAATAAATAAAATACACTTGCCTGCATTAGGAGTAAGGACCTAACGCTGAATCAAACACAATAAAGCTGGTATCTCGGTTCATTCGAGACTGTTCTTAGTGATACCAAGGAGCGAATGTAGCCTGATCAACTACATTCTCTCCAAGGTAAAACTAACACACGTCTTGATGAGATCGGAATAGCCAGGGAACCTAAAACTATACCCTTATCACCCAAAAAGAGAATGTTTGCTTAGTCTGTACAATAGTCATAGTACCCTAGGAATAATGTAGCATAATTACGTACTCGCGCAGACAGCATGGCTGGTTTTCATCACCCTGGAGACCCCTACTTCCCTAATCAGGGAAACAACGGGTGGCTAGAGGAGGAGGAGCCTGAGGAAGAGCCTGAAGAAGAACCTGAGGAGGACCCCGAAGAGGAATCAGACGGGGAACCGGAGGCAGAAGTCGAGGGCGAGCCTGCCGAACCCGAGGAAGACGAAGAACCTTTCGGAGAGGAGCTTGATGACAGCGAAGGGGGTGATTCGGACGCAGAGTCCGAGGTCATCGATCCCCCTTACCCGATCAGGGTACCTGCTTATCGTGTGGGACCCACTGGACCTACCCCTCCTTGGGGCATGGATCTTTGGAGATGGAGCAGACATCAGGGACAGCGACCCCCGTTTGGCATGTCACGTGAGTTCTTTGACTTGAGGGACGGAGGACCGGCCGACCGAGCTCTACCGGTCATGGTGAGACGGTTACGGGACACCGGCGACCTTGCTCAGGACACTGCTGATCAAGTACGCCAGCTGTGGACTAGGGTCGAGCGTGCGGAACAGGAGACGCGTGACGTCCTCCGGGAGTTTCACATGAGGCAGGTAAGGTGGGAATCTCGACTCCAGGATGCAGAACGCTTGGTGGCTCGTCTTCAGGGAGCGTCCACATCTTCGGCACCACCTCCTGACGCAGCTCATCGCGGTTAGGGATAGACCTATCGTAGTAGGATATTAGTAACTATGTTATGTACTCCGGCTCTATGTTTAAGTGACTACACTACTCATGGAGCCGTTATGCTGTCGGATTAGTGTTACTTATGTATGCTCCTACGAGCAAATTTTCTTGTACTAAACACGGATAATATTAATAAACTTTTGTGTGTTTTGCTATGATATTCTCAGTTGTTATATGTTGAGGTGTTATGATTGTATGCTTGATGATAGTAATGCTTAAGTTCGTACCCTACACCTAGTTAGTAGGATCATAACCTCACCGAAACCACGTACACTCAACATCTTTCCGTTTCATGACAGAAAGATGCCTCGCCCAGCTACTCGCGGAAATCCCGAACCAACCCCGCCGGAAGTTGACTCTACTGCTTTCCAGGCAGCCGTGTCTGCTGCGGTCACAGCAGCTATGGCACAACTTCACCGAGGGAACCACGGAGGAGGTAACGGGCAAGGATCCGGAAGTTCGAACAACGGGACGAACCAAGGGCTCACTAAAACGTGCACCTACAAGGATTTTGCGAACGCTAAACCCCGAACTTTCAATGGCACTGGGGGAGTGATCGCTCTAAAGCGATGGATCGAGAAGGTAGAGTCGGTGTTCGAGATATGCGAGTGCCCCGAGCAGATGAAGGTGAAGTTCGCGGCCTGCACTTTTGTGGACCAAGCACTCACTTGGTGGAATGGTCACATAGAAGCTATGACACTCCCTGTTGCCAACTCTATACCCTGGACAGAAATGAAAGAGATGTTGACGGCTGAGTACTGCCCCCGAGGTGAAATACAGAAGATGGAGCAGGAGCTGTGGAATCTCACGGTGCAGAATGGGAACATCGATGCTTACATATCGAGATTCAGCGAACTATCCCTGTTGTGCCCGGGTATGATCACATCAGAGGGAAAGAAGATTGAACGATTCATCTGGGGACTGACATCCCCCATTCAAGGGAATGTGATAGCTGCTAACCCTGAAACGTTTGACAACGCGAAGAGATTGGCAAAGAGGCTATATGATCATAACCACAAAAAGGGCGAAAAACCAGTGGAGACCGAGAAGAAGAAGGAGGGGGATGGTAAGAAGGGATGGAACCACAAAAGAAAGGGGCGTCAGGGCCCCGAGACCTCAAAAAGGCAACAAACAGTGGCAGTTAACGCTGTTACTGCGCCGGTTCCAGTCACCTCACATGCTCCAGCCTCAGCTGCTTCAAATGCTTCAAGGCCCTATTCCGGTAGCGCTCCCAAGTGCAATAAGTGCAGTTTCCATCATCATGGAGAATGTAAGGAGTTCCATTGCACCAGTTGCAACCGAAGGGGACACACTGCGAAGTTCTGCAGGGCTTATCCTTCTCAGAACCAGAGTCAGGGAAACAACCAGAACAACAACAACAACCACCGCAACATCAACAACACCAATGCCGGTGGCAACAACGCAGGGCCTAGCCACACCTGTTTCGGGTGTGGAAGGACGGGACATTTCCGTCGAGATTGCCCTAACAACAACAACAACTCAGGAAACAGAGGAACAGGAAGAATGCTGACTATGGGTCAGAGTGATGCAGTTCAAGATCCCGCAGTTGTGACCGGTACGTTTCTCCTCAACCACACTTATGCATGCATCTTATTTGATACCGGAGCGGAGCGAAGTTTCGTAAGCGAGAAGTTTAAACATTTACTAAAACAACAACCCCAGAAGCTAAATGAAACCTATACGGTGGAAATGGCCAATGGGAAAACCGAATCCACTAGGGAGATCTACATCAGATGTACCCTAACCCTTAACCAGCACGTCTTTCGAATAGACCTAATGCCAGTATCAATTAGGAGTTTCGATGTGATTATCGGCATGGATTGGTTAAGCCCCCACCATGCTGAGATTATGTGCCACGAGAAGGCCGTTCGCCTTCGTCTCCCAAATCACGAAACCCTAGTAATTTACGGAGACAAACCCAGTACGAATCTCCGCCTCATTTCGTGCATCAAAGCGCAAAAACACTTGCGAAAGAACAATTTGGCGTTCTTGGCCCACATAGTGGACAGGACCAAAGAAGAAACCAACATTCAAGACATTCCGGTAGCGTGTGAATTTCCGGACGTGTTTCCCGAAGATCTTCCAGGAGTACCCCCAGAGAGTCAGGTTGAATTCCGAATCGACCTCGTTCCAGGAGCAACTCCCCTCGCTAAATCACCATATCGGTTGGCACCTGCTGAAATGCAGGAATTATCCAGCCAACTCAGTGAGCTTCTAGACAAGGGATTTATCCGACCTAGCTACTCGCCATGGGGAGCTCCGGTGCTCTTTGTCAAAAAGAAGGATGGATCTTTCAGAATGTGCATCGATTACAGAGAGTTAAACAAACTCACTGTCAAAAACCGCTACCCACTCCCGTGAATCGATGATCTATTCGACCAGCTCCAAGGAGCTAGCTATTTCTCTAAAATAGACTTACGATCCGGATACCACCAACTCAAGGTCCGAGAAGAGGATATTCCAAAAACCGCTTTTCGAACCCGCTATGGACATTATGAATTCGTCGTAATGCCCTTCGGTCTAACAAATGCACCTGCCGCATTTATGGACCTAATGAATCGAATCTGTCGACCGTTCCTGGACAACTTCGTCATTGTGTTTATCGATGACATCCTCGTCTATTCTCGAAGCGAAGAGGAGCATGGCCGTCATCTCCGACAAATTTTAGAGACTCTGCGCACGGAAAAGCTTTACGCCAAACTCTCCAAGTGCGAGTTCTGGCTTCGGAGTGTGAATTTCTTAGGCCACGTAGTTAGCCAAGAAGGAATTCATGTGGATCCCTCTAAGGTCAAAGCTGTGGAAGGATGGGCAACCCCGACTACGCCCACAGAAATTCGTCAGTTCTTAGGCCTAGCAGGGTACTATAGGAGATTCATCCAAAACTTCTCTAAGATCGCCAAGCCGCTTACCTTGCTTACGCAAAAGGGCGTGCCATTCAAGTGGACAGACCGACAAGAGATTGCGTTTCGAACCCTGAAGCAAGCTCTTTGCAGCGCTCCTGTACTATCTCTACCTGAAGGAACGGAAGATTTTGTAGTTTACTGTGACGCGTCAAATCAAGGATTAGGTTGCGTTCTCATGCAACGTGGAAGAGTAATAGCATATGCGTCCCGTCAACTAAAGACGCACGAAGTAAGTTACACGACCCATGACCTAGAACTGGGAGCCGTGGTCTTCGCTTTAAAAATTTGGAGGCACTACCTGTACGGTACTAAGTGCACCATCTTCACGGACCACAAGAGCCTCCAGCACATCTTGAATCAGAAGGAGCTGAACATGAGACAACGAAGATGGGTGGAGTTGTTAAACGACTACGAATGCGAGATCAAGTACCATCCAGGCAAGGCCAACGTGGTAGCTGACGCATTAAGTCGGAAGGAATACACAAATCGCCGTACGAAAACGCACTCGATAACCATTCAGTCTCATCTGACCACTCAAATTGCATCAGTCCAGGCAGAGGCTATGAAAGCGGAAAATAGAACTAGCGAGGCATTGCGCGGAATGGAGAAGAACCTGGAAGTCAAAGAGAATGGGGTATACTACTTCATAAACCGTATTTGGGTTCCAAAAATCGGAGGATTCAGAGAGACCGTTATGAAGGAAGCCCACAAGACACGATACTCCATTCATCCTGGTTCGGACAAGATGTATTTGGACATTAAGTAGCACTATTGGTGGCCTAACATGAAGGCGGAAATCGCAACTTATGTTAGTAAGTGCCTTACGTGTGCCAAAGTAAAAGTGGAATACCAGAAACCTTCCGGATTGTTACAGCAACCGGCAATCCCTGAGTGGAAATGGGAGGGGATTTCTATGGACTTCGTGACCAAGCTACCCAAGACGTCGGAAGGATTGGACACCATATGGGTAATAATCGACCGACTGACGAAATCTGCCCATTTCCTGCCAATCAAAGAGTCCTACAAGATGGAGAGGCTGACGCGTTTGTACCTACGAGAGATTGTCAGACTTCATGGAGTGCCAAAATCTATCATCTCGGATAGGGACAATAGGTTCACGTCACGCTTTTGGCAGTCGCTCCACAAGGCCATGGGAACTCATCTTGATATGAGCACCGCGTATCACCCACAAACGGACGGTCAAAGCGAACGAACCATTCAGACGCTTGAAGACATGCTTCGTGCATGCGTGATAGACTTCGGAAAGTCTTGGGATACCCACCTACCGTTGATCGAGTTTTCATATAACAATAGTTATCATTCGAGCATTAAGGTGGCCCCTTTCGAAGCACTGTACGGGCGTAAATGTAGATCACCGTTATGTTGGGCTGAAGTAGGTGACACCCAGCTAGCAAGAACACATACATCGGATAGGGCAATGACATGACCGGAAATCATTCGCGAGACCACAGAAAAGATTGTCCAGATCAAAGCTCGATTACAGGCATCGCGTGACCGGCAAAAGAGCTACGCTGATAAACGGCGAAAGCCCTTAGAATTCCAGGTCAGTGATCGAGTATTGCTGAAGGTCTCACCCTGGAAAGGAGTTATACGTTTCGGAAAACGAGGAAAGCTAAACCCACGGTACATTGGACCTTTCGAAATCGTCGCTCGAATAGGCCCGGTAGCCTACAGACTACAACTACCCACGGAGCTAAACGGTGTACACCCCGTGTTTCATGTTTCTAATCTGAAAAAGTGCCTATCAGATGAAACTCTCGTCATTCCTCTTGACGAAATCGAAATCAATGAGAATCTCCTGTTCGTCGAAGAACCAATCGAAATCATGGACAGGGAGGTGAAGCGTACTAAACAAAGTCGCATCCCGATCGTGAAGGTACGGTGGAACGCAAAGCGTGGGCCAGAATTCACGTGGGAACGCGAAGATCAAATGAAGCAGAAGTACCCTCACCTATTCTAGCAATTCTCAAATCTAGCTTTCAAACAGAATTTCGGGACGAAATTCCCTCTAACGGGGGGATGATGTCACAACTGTAAATTTTGAGCCATGTAATCTATACATTCAAGTTAATGTGAATCAAAGACTTCAATCAAATACAACATGCTAGGACTACAAATAGTCATCAAACAATTGGAGACCCTAGAAGTTCTTGTTAAGTCTAATTTAGGCTAGAACTTCCTTATTGGATCCAAATGGGCCAATAAGCTTCCAATTAGACTATCATGGGCTTAGAACCCTAATTGGACTCTAATTGGACCCACATTTATTTATTTTAACATTTTAGGTCATGTTGGGCCTAGAATTAAATAAATTAAAAGCCTTGATACATGAATAACCTAAACTAGTCCAATAAAAACATAAAAATCCTACTACCTTCTCTTAAGCATAAAACACACTCTAACTAACTCTAATTTTGGGCTTAAGGGAAAAAGCCCAAATTTTTCTTTTCCCTCTCTAAAATCTCGGCCCAAAGGCCCAAACTCAAGAGGATAAGAAGAGAAGTTGACTTTGGTTGCCACCTCACTATTACCCATAGGACTTCCATGCATTACTTCCCATGCTTCCATGCATATCACTTCAAGATCACATCTTCTCTTCTCTTCTCTCTCACTCTCGGCCATACACACCCACACACCAAAAATCTCTCACAAATTCTCTCTAGATCACTCAAGAACAACTTTCCCTCTCCACTCAAAAATCTCGAGTTTTAGGAAGCATTCAAGAGGAAATCTCCACAATATTCTTCATCTAAGGTAAGATTATGCATAGATCTATGGTTTAAATTCTTTTTTTATCAAAATCCTTTCCTAATCTATACAAAAATCGTGATCTTACACCCTAGAACCATCTCAAAACTCAAGATCTTCATCAAAGGGAGCCAAGGCCAAAAACACTTCATTTTTCTTCCATCTTTTCTTCCAAAAACCGAAACTACACCCAAGGTGAGATTCATACCCCTATTTTCTGTTTTTATGAGTTTTGTGGGGGGGGGAATACAAGTGAAAGTGTAGATCTATATGTGTTTGTATGCCTTGTATGATTTCCATGCTTATATGTATGCTTTTATGTGTTTTTATGTTGGATCTAGCCTTAAAACCCATCAAAACCGAGATATATCTTGTGTTAAATGATTTTAGCTTCAAATATATTTCTAAACACAAAGTGCTTCAAGAAAAATGGCTAAGTGGTTTAGTAATAATTTTCTTTGGGTTAAAAACACAAATTTTGGGCCTAAAATGTGAAAAATGCTAAAATAAGGGCCCAAATTGACATTTCACAGATTCTGATGGATCAAATGTGCCAAAACAGTTTCCATAAAACTATTTCTGGAATTATATTCAATTAGAGGATTAAAAACATAAATTTCAAGCTTATTGGGCTAAAAATGAAAATTTCGGCCCAAGGAGGCCCATTATGCGAATTTTTCTGTTTTGGAGGGCCAAAACTGTGAATTTCTGTAAAACAGTGGACTATAAGTGTCCCAAATCCTTTTCAAAGGTTTAAAATGCTTTTTAAATTTAAAAAGGACCAAAGTTGCAAAAATTTTCCAATTTGGGCCAAAATTGTCAAAATTGCGAAAAGAAGGGCTAAAACCGAGAAAAACTGCATTTTCAGGGACTTAAACTGTTTTCTATGAAAAATATGCTGGAAAATATTAATTACAATAATTTTTGGTATTAAAATGTCAAGAAAAATAGTTTAAGGACCAAACCGGGAAATATTACATAAAAAGGGTTGAAAATGTAAATTTTACAAATAATGAGGGGCTGAAAACAGAAATATTTCAAGGCTGATTCATTATGTACAATTTGATCAAATAATGACACCGCGACTATCGACGAAATACAACTCATTACAATACCAAAAGTCGTTGTTAAACGAATTGGCTCGGTCTCGAGCCAATGGAAATCTACAACTACTAACTCTTCGATACATACAAATAACGATTGGTAATACATATACATACGAGTGTGCACAGACGTCTACGCACCATCTTCGGGCCCCAAAAGTGTAAAATCTTGCTTGTTGGGCCTAGCTAGCCCAATGACCTGATCTTAAGGCCCGAAGACACATATTTTCTACGGAGTGTTGAGTTTTACCGACTTGGCACAACGTAGAGTGACTTTCAATGGCTTGTACCACTGGTCCCCAAGGGTCCATGGTATTGCTAGAAGAGTCTGCATATTTTACGAGGCGGGTCGGGGACCCCTCGCACGCATATTTTTCCCCAGCCGGTTAATGGAGTCACCGGGGTCTTCGTGACCTCTTTCTCTTCGGATGTGGGACTACACTTAGTCAGGGCGATTGGATAACGTGATTAGTACGGACGACGCCTTCGGGTTCGTTAGTATAACTATAAACTGGGCGTTTGTGTAATGCGGGTTTGTAGTAAATAATCATTGCTCGAGAACCTTCCAACGTCGCCTGGGACTGACACTGCTATTTTCGTAATGGTTTCAACGCAACTTAATGGATTCCAAAAGAACTAGGGGAACATCGGGTTTCCCTAGGGTTTTTATTACATACAGATTTGAAACGCATACATCTTCAATGAACATTTTTTTACAAGTATAGAAACAAACAAGCATACCTATGGATCTTCACAAACGTTTTCGAAAGCTTTTCTTTTCAGAAAATATCGGATTTTCTGGTGGTTTTTCAAGCAATATAAACATTCGATTTCAAACACTACTTATGAACTCACCAACATTTCATATGTTGACGTTTTTTCAAAATACTTGTATTCTCAGGGAACCAGTGAATCAAGGGAAATCATACTCAGTGACGGTTGCAGTTTATTTTGTATGAATTGAACAAATTAATTTTTGGGGAATGTAATGTTAAAACAATGTATGACATGTAAACACTACTGGTTGTACTATGTTGATGAATGGCGACGAATGTTGTTATGTTTCATATATATTCAATGTTATGGTATTCAATTGAGTCACGACAGCCCCCGGACGTTTCCGCCGTCTGGTTCGGGGGTGTGACACCAAAAACCAACATCTTGAGATTTCATTGCATTATCATATGTTTTAGGATATTCTTCAATACTAAAACAATTTGAATATTGACATGCAATCTCATCTTTAGAACCAACAACTAGATAAAGATAGAAATCATTACCAAATGATTTTTATTGTCTTTTGCTTCTTCTAAGCTCAGGTGATTTATTTGAATATGGTACAACTTCCTTCATAGTTTCACTAGAACTAGGAACTATATCCCTCGGTCTAGGAATAGATGAAAACCAATTTTCATCAAATATTGCATCTCTTGATTCTATAATAGTGTTAACTGAAACAAAAGCATTAGGTTCTATAACATAATACCTATAAGCCTTGGAATGCTCAGCATATCCAATAAGGATACAATCAATACCTCTTTCACCCAAAGTCATCATCTTTGCTTCAGTCAGTCTTACACCTACTTGACAATCCTAAACTTTAAAATATCCTTAGTTTGGTTTCTTTTTATACCAAAGTCCATAAGGAGTTATCTTGATCCTTTTTTATGCAACTCTATTCAGAACATAACAAGTTATTAACTTAGCTTCTCCCCAGAATCCAACACTCAAATAAGAATATGTCAGCATAGAATTCACCATTTCCTTTAGAACTCTATTTTTCCTTTTAGAAGTTCAACTTTGTTGATAAGTATATGGAGCTGCTGTTTCATGTATGATTCCAACAGTTTGGAAATAACTAGGATCATAATACTCCCTACCTTGATCAGTGAGAAAGTCTTTTGATTAAATCATTTTGTTGCAATCAACTTCATTTTTATAAATTTTGAATTTATCAAAGGCTAAATCCTTCAAATTCAATAAGTACACATAGAAAAAACAAAAATAATCATCTTTAAAAAGTAACTATGTATTTCTTATTTCCTAAGGATGGAGTTGAATGCAAATCACATAGATCACTATGAATTAATTCAAGAATAATATAGTTCCTTTTAACATAAGGAAAAGGTTGTCTAGTAATCTTAGTTAACATGAAAATTTTACAATTTTCTTTGCTAATATCAAAGGATGGTATTAATCCATTTTTAGACATTTCAAACATTCTTTTGTAATGTACATGTCCTAAACGACCATGCCATAAAGAAGAATCATCAATACTAGAACAACTTATATATATATATATATATATATATATATATATATATATATATATATATATATATATATTCGAGAGAGAGAGAGAGAGAGAGAGAGAGAGAATCTACAACCTTGTCATTCACATTTTATCTAAACATGCCATCATAATAATATCCAAACCCAAAAAATGTTCCATATCTACTCTAATAAATAAAGATCTTTTTGCCACATGTCACATTCTTATTTTTTTATCATATGTAATTTTATGGTTATTTTAAATTAATTTTTATTCCACATGTCATTTTATGGTTTTTCTGTTTTATTAAATTTCATATATTATTTAAATCTAATGATAAATTCATATCAATTTCATTAGTGGCTTTCCTTCTAATTTCAAGACTACTAAATTAAAGTTTCATTAATTTTTATTATTTATTTATCTAAATTATTTGTTTAAATTTAAAAGAGAAAAAAAACACTTTAATTTTTATAATTCAATATTTTTCTCAGTTTTCTTATATATTGAAACTTCTCAAATATTTTGAATTTTACATTTAAATTTTCGTTTAAATAAACTCATGTAATACATGGGTCTTAAACCTAGTTTTGATAAGATGTAATTATCATATTCATAGATTTGTTTTTAACCACACTTATTAATTACATCATCAAAAACCAACTCCTTCCTAATCTTAGGAACATGTATAACATTCTTAAGAAGAATAATTTTTCCAGAACTAAATCTTGAAGACACACAACCATGACCAAAAACAGGTGCTTTGTTATGGCCTCCCAAGTACAACACTGATCCATCATCTACTACTTCATAATCCTTGAACTAGAGTGATATTTACATATATGACTCATTGCCCCTGCGTCTATCCACCATGCATGATCATCATCCTGAACATAAAATGATTCAGGAATAAGTGTTACATGATATATAACAACAATAGTATTTTCAAAAATAAAATTATGACCTTGTAGTTTTGGACCTTGATCATTAGATCCTTGTCTAGAAGTTCTTGCACCATTCTTGTTCTTCCTTGAACGACAATCCCGTTTCAAGTGACCATGTTTGTTACAATTCCAACACACAAGTTTTTTTTTCTTGTTTTAACCTTTGTGATCATCTTTCTTTTTCCTCTTTCCTTTGTTATTTTTTTGATGTTTGTCACCTTCCACCTTGTTCACATAAGATCCAAGAAATGCCTTTTCCTTTCCATTGCCACTTTATTGAGCTTGAAGATCTTCTTCAATTCTCAAGTGACTACCAAGGTGTCCCAGAGACAACTCTTTATTTTAGTGTTTCAAAGTGTACTTAAAGTCTTTCCAGGATGTGGAAATTTTTCAATGAAACTTGAGAAAAAAAAATGGATTCATCCATTTGCATCTTGTATTGTTTAAATTGTCCCAAAATCCTCATGCATTCATTGTACTGTTCTATGATAGGCCTTGCATCCACCATTTTGTAATTTTTGAAATTACTTACAAGGAATTTTACTTGAAGCTTCCTCTGCCATGTATTTGGATTCAAGTGCATCCCACAGATCCTTTACAGATTTATGATTTTGATAAAGATCAAAGAGAGAGTCAAACATACCATTTAGAATGTGCCCACACCATATGTAATCATCATTTCCTACTTGTAACTTCTTTTGGCATGTTCATGGGTTTCATCCTCCATTGGTTCGGGGGCATGAGTGCCTAAAATGTGAAAAACCTTCAAAGCGGTGAGAAGGAAATTCATCTTCTTTTGCCAACAATTAAAATTACTTCCCTCAAACTTCTCCAATTTTTGTGAATTTGGAACTCATGTCCCTGATAGATTCTGCCATTGATATTCTTCATAAAATCGTAGATTTTGAATGTTTGATTTTGGGTCTTGAGAATATCAATACACTTGGATAATTTCTAGGATCGTGATTGCAATCACTTTCTAAAGTCTGTGATTTCGACCCTATAGCTTGGGGTATCACGAAATCAAATATGGGATAATCCAAGAATGACAGTTTAGAAGTCAGGCCACTTCTAAATATGAAACACTAAAAGTATCTTGTTATCTTATGTTTGATGAGATAGAGAATTACTTATGACCAATTTTGTGTATATCAAAGTTCAACCCTCTTCCATGAACATTTACATTCCATGTATACAAGGAAGGAAGTGGTTAAAAATTGGTTACTCTAAGATTGGCTCCAAAAAAATAGTAGTTTTTGGACATAACTGATGGATACATCTTCATCATGTCATTAGTAAGTTTTGGTGGGTAAATGCATGGTTAAAAATCGGTTATGCCAAGATTTAAAAATTGTAACCACCGCCAAGGGATCCGTCCTTTGATCCCGCTAGGGGCGCTACCCTTAGACATTTCCAGGGGCGCTGTCCCATGGAACCTCATACCCACAGGCTTAGACCCTTGTATTCCTAGATTGACATTTATCACTCCGAGCATGCACCCCGCACCTCCAGTCTCGGTGAGTAAATAAAACTCAGTCTATCTCAATATTAATAATAACTACACTAAAATATGTTGATAACACTAAAATCATCATCACATAAGAAGTGAAAGAGACAAAAATGTTGGATAAAGGAGATGGTTTCCAAACAATATGCATCAAAGTAGCACATGAACAAAAGAGACTCAACTATATTAAATTAAATCCACCATCACCCTCACCCATATGTTCATCTTCGTTTCATTACATTTATAGGATTTCTTGATATGAAATATTTGAAGGTTTGCTAGGGTTGGTAAACACCATTTTATAGAAAATGAAATGGGATGGAAAGAAGGGTTGGGATGTTTGTTGATGGGGTTGCGATCCACCAAAGTGGGAGTAAGGGAAGTGTAGCGACACAGGTGGGAATAGGGTTAAGGTTTAGGTTAGTTTCTTTCTAAAAATGGAAAAATAAATTAAAATGATATAATATATATTTAACACGGGTCAATGACCTATGCTAGAAAATAGAAACACAAGGACCATATGTTTCAAGAAAAATTATTAGGGAGTAAATATATGAAATTTTGTAAACTACAAAGGACATTTATGTAATTTAGTGTAGTTTTAAGAACAATTTGATTTGACATGCAGAATTGTAAAGAACACAATGAACATGGTGATTTGGGTGTCTAAGAAATGTGTTTGATTATGAAAGTTGTTACAAAAAAGTATAAGATAGATCTAGAAAAATAAATAGCTCACACTAACACTCTTAATGTTACATCTCTCAAACACACTCTACTAGTGGTATGTAACCTACTATATATAGAGGTGCTAACAAGTCTCTTTCTCTCTCTATCTCTCTCTCTCTCATGTCACAAGGCTCCAATCCTATATCTATATTGGGTGTTCTCAAGTCAAGTTATCACAAATTCAATCCATGTATAACTTTCCATCCAAACATTCTCCCCCTAAAAGTTAGGAATGGATGACTCAGCTTCAACCTCCATAAAGAGCACCTTCATGAACGAAACCTCAAGCGTGACAAATATAAAAATGAGCATCAAATCTTCAATTCTTCAATGATTTTCCAATCTGGGTTCTAGAGTGTGAGACATTACAATCCAAGCATCAAAACGGTAATTCGGAGAATCCAAAACTCCACAAATCAATTACCCAATTTTGAGCATAAAACCACACCCCAAAAAATCTTCATTATGTTCAAACCCTTCATGAAACTGGGAAAAACCCAAATCACTTCATAAATTCCAATTCGAATAACTTCATAAACTTTTCCTTCTTAAGGTCACATCGGTCTTCAAATTCGGCTAATATGAAAAAATCCAAAACTTTCGAATTCTCATATTCAAATCTCTCCCCCTTTTTTATAATCAAAATATGATTATAAAACCTAAATGGGAATGAAAAAGCTTTCAATGTGGAATATGCAATACAATCCTCCCCCTTGAAATGTGGCATAAACGTTTCACACAAATCCGAAAAATCCAAAAAATGACAATTTTTAAATTCTTCATTTCCCGGACCGCCTTTGACTCGAAAATGAACAAAATCGTTCATATTGTTGAAATATACTTGCAAAAATAACCACTTTTTGAAAATCCCAAAAAATCTTCAGTTTTGACAAGATTGTGATTTCTGAGTAAAAAGAGTCATTTTACTGAAACTTCAAGGACCAATTGTGAAACTCCTATTATCTCCTTCCCCAAATATGTTCCAGTTGCAAGATATTGTGAGTCTGGGTGAAATTTGATAAATCACTGAAATTATAGGGATATGAAATGAAATATCGAATCTTCTTCTTCCGCCAAGTCGTTCCAGATGCGAAAGAACGTTTACAATCATCAATCGAAACCACCTTTGACTCTCAAATTGAATTTCATTTCCAAGCGATTTGACTATCAAAAACTTTCGATACTCACGCCGAACATTGACAAAACTGCACAAATGGTCGTTGTGTTTGGTTGGAAATTGTCACTTTGGTCTAAAAAAGTTTGGACTAGCACTAGAGGTCCAAATTTTCATTTTGTTGCAAGCTTGATCCAATGTGCTTTGAAATTTTTTATAATGACGATTTTACCCTAACCTTCTATTTTTTCAATTTTATTTATTTATTTAAATATGACTAATTAAAAAAATAAAAAAAGAATTTTAAAGAAAAGACAAAACATTCGATTGATCGATTGAAAAAAATTGCATTCATCTGAATTAGAGATACACCCGCAAAAATTGACCACCCATCTTCTGCTACCTTTCATCTTCATTACCTTCATAAGCATATTTCTAAAATCCAAAATCAAGCCTAAGAAATTGAGTTTAAGCCCTCATACCTTAAACAAAGCGATTGATGTATCATCGGTCCGCATACCTTAAACAAAGCTTTCATACTTCACCTTCTACCTCCTCCTTTCTAATGTCACTTCTACATTGTCCCTCTCTATTTTGTGTTAGGTTAAAACCCAAATTAGATATAACACAACCCAAAGTTATGAAGTCAAAATCATTTCAAGCCCTAATTAACTCGTAGTGAGACTCATAATAAGATTGAAGGTGATTGTGGATGTGAGGTTTGGGCGGAGGAAAGATGAAAGAAATGAGCAATAGTATGGAGAGGGTGAAGATTGTGGCATGATCTCCATTTGTGAAGGGGACCGATGTCGGAGGAGAGAGTACCGGTGAGATTGTGGATCTGCTGAAAACATTGGGTTTCTTGAAAACTTCATGAATATAAAATTGGATCTTGAAAGGATGTACATGATGCATACGTTTAGGTTAGATGTTCTACATTTATCTTGCTTATTAATTTTCTGTAAATTTCTGGGTATGTAAACTCATAACCAAATCTTCGAATGTGTGGTGTGTGTGTGTGTGTGTTTATCATCGACGAAGCTGGTTTTACTGGCTCTAAACATGACTTTGATCATTTTCTGGAAAACCAATTATAAGACCACTGAGGAGGATCTTAAGTCATTTGATGTCGTTCATTCGATCATAACACTTGAAATTTTAGCTTCAATTTGGGTTTTGACGTATCCTGATGAAGATGTTCTTGATTTACAATGCATTATGAGGATGATGTTCTTGATTTACAGTGTGCGTCAAACTTCATTGATTATCAAGATGACAAACAAATCCTTTGAAAAGATCTGCCAGAAAAACAACAGATATGGACAATGGCGACAAGATCGGAGCAAGGGTTTACAGATGGACGGTGGTGGTGGAGACAATAGGGACTGAAGGTAGAGCTGAAGGCGATGGTGGCTGACGATGACGACGGTGGTGGAGTCGACGATGAGGGGTTCTTGAGAACCATGAAGAACAAATAAATGAGAGGGAGAGAGAGACTTTTTATTTTTTATTTTTTTAAATCTGAAAATCAGAAAAACAATTAAGAAAAAAAGAGAAAATCATATTACCAGGGGCAAATCCGTCATTTTGAAAAAAATCAGAATAAATTCGACCAAACAAGCAACAAAATGAAAACTTTAGACCTCTGGTGCTAGTACAAACTTTTTAACTTTTTTGGACCAAAGTGTCAATTTTGAGCAAACCACAGAGATCATTTGTGCAGTTTAGTCCCGAACTTTCTGCGATCAGCCAAAAATGTTACTTACTTTTGTTTCCAGACTTTCCAATAGAAAATTGATACCCAAACCTTCACAATTGAACCATCGATGTTGAATTCAACCTTGATAACGAATCTTCACAATCAATCATTCGTTCTCAAAGAAAATTTCACATCGCACTTTCAACAATGAATCAACCTCTTCGTTATCAACTGCTCATTCCATTCTCAATGAACGCACGCCGTCAAAATCATCAAAGCTTCATTATCAAATTTATCACCAAGCTTTGATACACAAGTATCAAACAACATCAAGTTTCGACTATTTAATCATTGACCATTGACATGAACCAAATTTATGAAGTCATCTACAATACTTGCAAGATCCAATCAATACACAAAATTGTGAGATGTATATAAGAATTAAAACACTTGCAAGTCCATTGCAATAGAACATTAGGTGTGGGCAACAAGATGCAATATTAAGTTGTACCACCTCACATGCCACATAAGCAAATGGTGTTACAACACCAAGTGGGGAAATGGGCAACAAGATGCAATACCAACTTTTTTGAAAATAAATATGTTTTATTTTTTATTTTGTTTTTCGAATTTGTTTTTTTTCTTTTTTTTTCTTTTTCGTTTTTTTCCTTGCTAGTCTTTTTTTTCCGTTTATGTTTTTTTAATCACTAAAATGAATATATTTTTATAAAACATAAAATTTTAAAAACAAAAAAGACATAATATTTACATTGTAAAATTACGATTACAATTAAAAAATAATTTTAAACCTAAAATCATAACTAAAATTTCATTTAAATTACTTCTAAAACAACACAACAATCCTAATTAACTAAAATATTTCTTCCTAATTTGTTCCTTCATTGCTTGTAGCACCGCTAGATCCTTAGGTGCCAAGTCATCCTCGCTCGTCCGAAGAATTGACAATTGATGTGTCATTAGTTCCCTCTCTTTTTGCTCCTGCTTCTCCCGTGTCTGCCTTTCTAAGAACTCTAAATGACGACGTTTCAAGTCATTTTTTTATTTTATTAATAAATTGTGCTCGTCGAATTTCGCGCTTATTTCTTTCGCCTCTTTGCTTTCGCCTCAACCTCTTCTGCATGCCTTGTAGCGCGCCTCGCTTTGTCGCATCCGGGCGGTCGTCGTGGTAGGGATATCTCCTCGATATCAACCGGGATGTCATTGGTGTCAGCGTTTAGGTCGATGTAAGTCCCCACGTCAACCGAGCTCGAATTGCAAGACCTTTTGGATTGAAACTCCGACGATGTAGGCGTTTTATTCCACCTTGGATCCACTCGCACCAACTCCCATGATTTTTCAAAGTTGAAAACGTGTCCCATTTCGACCCGATATTGTTCCTTAGCAGATTTGAACAAATCGAAGTCGTTGGTTCCGCTTTGCTGTTGCGCCTCAAGCCAGTTGTAAATATCACTGAATTTGCTGCACCGCTTAGTTATTTGACCCCATTTGTTGCTCAACATGTGGATCTATATTAAATCTTCAGTCATTGGTTTTGAGTGCACCTGAATAAGATTTAAATGAACAGTATGCAAGTATAAACGGTCACTTTTTTTTACTAAATTAACTGTTTATAATGTGAGTAGATGACATTTATACTTTTTTCGACTGAATGAACTATATGAAATGAGTACAAATAGTCACTTTGTTGGAGTAATCCAACTGTGTAAATGTGAGAAAAACACCATTTTAGCCTTTTTAGATTAAACATTTGTACAAACAGTCGCTTTTTTGCACAGTGTGAATGTGAGTAACCAACCCTTTAACATTTTTGGATTAAATGTGAGTAAAAATGGTCATTTTTTGGACCTGAAGAATAATATGAATGAGTAAATGACCATTTTACCCTTTTGGAGTAAATATGATACAAACTGTCAATTTTTTATACTAAATGAGTAGTCTAAATATACTTTGCAAACTATATCATCAATGTAACAGCACAACAATATGAAATTTCAAAAAAAAAGGTAGACTTCCATTAAATTCTACTCATAATTGCAATGAACAATAACTTTTAGTATGATATCATCGGCTATTTTAAGTGATAGTTTGGAGCTAATGGTCTATTTATCTTTTTTTGGCATATTTTGGGATGATTGTAGCACACTGAAAGAGATTGGTAACTAATGTACTTCATATATTTTATAAGTTGTGGTTGTAATGAGTTTTCTTGTGCAAGAAGAAACAAAATATATTTTGAAAGCATTTAGTAGAAAAACAGCAAATTATATAAACTTGTGAAAAAAATTTGATCATTTATCCCTTTTTCAGACCGCAAATTGTCCCAAGACAGAACAAACAATTGAACAATGAACGGAAATTTCACATATTTTTAGGAGGAATAAAAAGGAAATGATCAAAACATTTTAGCTCTATTGGGAGAGATCACAGCAACAACTCGCCAGTTTATCAGATGCAAGTGATTTCTTTGATTAATTATGCAACATCAGCAACATGGAATCCCCTCTAGACAAGATGCATACAAATAATGTACAATTGACATGAAACTTACTAACGAAGGATTTCAAGTTTGGGTTGTATTATATGTGATTTAAGAATCCAACAATATAGAATAGTTTCAGTTTTTTATTTGTAAAATTCAAATGAAAACTAATGTAGTTTGTAATGAAAAGTGTATATTAACAACATCACAATTGAATCTTTAGTAAGGATTAAATGGGTTCCCACAAAGAGAATTACATATGATTACAAGATCTTAAAAATAGTCTCTAGAGCTATTTCTGAGTCTAACTATTTTATTTCTCCATTGTTATTATCATTTAGGCTTATATATCATACACGCTCATAAATTAATGATTGAAATCATGAAATAAACTGAAAAATAAAAGATGAGAGTAAACCTGTAGTAATAATATTGAAAAACGCTTACCAATTCATCTACTCGGTTTATGGCAATGTTTTTGAATATCCTATGGGAAAACCTCACCTAATTTGAAGGGGAATAATACAGCATAATATTTCTTCCTTCCCTTCAATAATCACATGCCAAAAATCACAGGAATATATCCCAAAAATCACAGGAATATATCCAAGTTCAGAAAAACGCAAAAAATGAAAAGAAACTGAAATAAATATCTTTGAATACATTCAAAACTAAGGAGGACAAATTGTTGATATTCAAAAACTTTGTAAATAAGTAGATTTAGCTCTGTTGAAATAATATATCTCTGGTATCAAACTTCACATTAATTCTCAAAGGTATATTGTGTATATTTGTATTTGTGTTGGGTGTATTGTGAAACTCTTATGCAGGTTTCCGGGTTAATGAGCGGGTTTATGGGCTGCTCCATGGAGCTAAGTATCCGAGATATTTAAAGTGTTGTATCATCTCATTTGAACAGATGTGATAGATATTTTCTCTGTATTCACTCTCTCTACTCTCGTATTAGGGTTTCTCTCATTTTAGGGTTTCTTATATAGAAATTATTAGAGGCTTATATAATCCTTTGAGTGTGAGTGTATATGTAGAGAGGTTTCTGATGTAAGTACATGTTTGATCGAACTGGTTTATAGTGAATAAACTGTTCAAGTTGGGAATCGTTTGGTGTTTTTACTTTCTTGACATGGTATCAGAGCTTCAGGCTTCGTTTTCTTCTTCTTGATGTTCATCGTGGATTTTATTCTTCCCAGAACATCATCATAAAAGGTTGTTTCTAACTCCTTTTTGCTTCTTCACAGTTTTGTTTTGATTTAGAGTATAGTTCAGAAAACATCTAGATCTTGTACATAAACTGTTGTTTGATCATTTTTGAATTAGTTTTTTTTAGATCCTGGTACTATGAGTTCTCTTTGGATTCTTGCAGGTTCGTTCTCTTTTCGTGTTGTGTTGGATGCATGCGTAACTTTCATCGATTAATCTATTTGTCTGAAATAACTCTCTAGGGGTCAGATTTCATCACCGATAAACCCTAAGTAGGGAATGGACAAATAGATTCGATCCTTCTCAGCTTCGTCTTAATAGCACTGTGAGGGTTTTCTTGTTCTCTTCTTGACTCGTTTCATAATTTTTCTAGGAGATCTTGGATGTCTTGAGTACTCTAGTTATTGGTTGTTTCTTTGTTGTTTATGTGGTTTTCCTGACTCAGTATTGATTGTCTTGGGCCCCAATAAATGTGGTGACCATCTGGACTTTATGTCAATACTTGAGTCTGTTTTCTTTTGTTGGTTGGTTGTTTGATTATCTGCTATTTTTGTTTTGGTTAATTTGTTCTTATGGCCGGCTCTACTGATCCTCCTAGTGGAAGTGGAAAGGATGATCAAATTAATTTTGATGATCCTCTTTTTTTCCATCCTTCTGATAATGTTGTTACAACTATTATTACAATTAAACTAACTGGTAATGAAAATTTTAGATTGTGGAGAAGTTCTATGTCTAGAGCTCTTAGGGCTAGGAATAAACTTGGTTTTGTTGATGGAACTTGTAAGCGAACTGGTGTTGATGTAACTAAACAATCTAAATGGGATATGGCCAATGCTGTTGTTTGTTCTTGGCTCTTGTCGTCTATTTCTGATTCCATTTATCAGAGTCAAGCTTATTCAGATGTAGCTGAGGACATTTGGAAAAGTCTTTTTGAAACTTATAATAATTCAGATGGTTCTGTTGTTTTTAATATTCATCAACAAATAAATACTCTTAAACAAAATGGAATTTCACTTTCAGACTACTTTAATAAGCTTGACTCTCTTTGGAAGGAATTTGATGGTCTTACTAGTCTCACTGAGTGTACTTGTGAAGCTGCAGTTAAACAAAAGGATCATTCTAATCTCATGAAACTTATGCAGTTTCTCAGTGGTCTTGATGACACATATAATCAAGTCAAGAGTCATATTTTACTTATGGAACCTTTAACTACTATTAAAACTGCATTTTCTATTTTGTATAGAGAAGAGTCTCTCCAAAGAAATGGTTCTTTGTCTTTTCTCCAGCCCTCTCAATCTTCTTCTAAGTCTTAGTCTATTGCTTTCAATAGTAGATTTAATAATAGGTTTAACTCCAACAGTTCAAATAAAAGTAAAAGTCAAGTTGTTCAATGAAATAATTGTGGTATTAAAGGTCATTCAGTTGATAAGTGTTACAAACTAATAGGGTATCCAAAAGATTTTAAGCAGAAAAGTGAGTTTAATAATCAAAAATCTTTTTCTGTTAATTCTGTTACCACTTCTTGTGGGAGTTCTAGTGCTCCTATCTTAACTGATTCTGTTGGAGATTCTGAGTTTCATCAGCTTACCAAGTAACAATACATTAAGTTTTTACAACTTATAAATGATAAGCAAGGTAATGAGGAAGCTTCTGCCAGTGCAAATATGGCAGGTACTTGCTTATTCCAAGCTTTTAATTGTTCTATTAATTCTCAAAAGTGGATTGTTGATTCAGGGGGAAATCAACATATGATTGCTTCTGAATCACTTTTACATGACACTGTGGATGTGTCTAATTTGAATCTTCTTATCAGTCATCCTAATGGTACTTCTGCTAAAATAGAGAAGATTGGTAACATGAATATATCTAATTCCTTAACTTTGTTTGATGTTTTTGATGTTCCTGACTTTAATGTAAACTTGTTGTCGGTTCATAAAGTATGTAAGGACAGTAATTGTGAGGTTGTTTTTAATGAACATAGTTGTAAAATTCAGGGTTTACAATCAAAGGAGATGGTGGGGAATGGTAGAGATTCTGGAGGTCTCTATTACATTAATAGTGAACCTTCAGGTAATTCTTGTAGGGTTAATAATTCCTCATCCTTTTGTTGTGTTTCTAAATTTACTTGGCATAATAGGCTTGGTCATCCTTCTGATCAAGCTTTGTGTTCTTTAAAACAAAAACTTAATTTTGAAAATGATATTCTTCCTCCTTGTGATGTTTGTCATAAATCAAAACAAACTAGAGAGTCTTTTCCTGTTAGTCAACATGTAACTTCACATCTTGGTGAGTTAATTCATTTAGATGTGTGGGGCCCTTATAGAGTGACCATTGTAGAAGGATTTAGATATTTCTTGACCATTGTGGATGATTTTACTAGAGCTACTTGGGTATATTTGCTAAAATCAAAGGATGAAGTTTATGATTGTGTACTATTGTTTTTCAATATTCTGTTAAATCAGTTTGAAGTTAAAATTAAAACAGTTAGATCTGATAATGGGACTGAATTTTTAAATAATAAAATGAAACAATTGTTTGATTCTAAAGGGGTTGTGCATCAAACTTCTTGTGTTCACACTCCACAACAGAATGGAGTTGTGGATAGGAAGCACAAGCACATTTTAAATGTTGCTAGGTCTTTGGTTTTTCAATATTCTGTTAAATCAGTTTGAAGTTAAAATTAAAACAGATAGATCTGATAATGGGACTGAATTTTTAAATAATAAAATGAAACAATTGTTTGATTCTAAAGGGGTTGTGCATCAAACTTCTTGTGTTCACACTCCACAACAAAATGGAGTTGTGGATAGGAAGCACAAGCACATTTTAAATGTTGCTAGGTCTTTGGTTTTTCAATCAGGTGTACCTCTTAAGTATTGGGGAGAAGCTGTTTTAACTTCTGTTTTCTTAATTAATAGAACTCCTACTTCTGTTTTAAAAGGTGCTTCTCCTTATGAACTGGTTTACAAATCTTCTCCTAGTTTTGGATGCTTATGTTTTGCAACAAAGTTGAAGAATTTAGATAAATTTTCTGAAAGAGCTGATAAATGTGTATTTATTGGTTATTCATCTGATAAAAAGGGATATAAAGTTCTTAGTCTTGACTCAAATCTTATTTTTGTTTCCAGGGATGTAAAATTTTATGAGTCTGTATTTCCTTTCAAGCTCAAATCTTCTTTTGAGACAAATAAATCCAATTTTCCTTTGAGCTCTAGTGATCCTTTTTCCTATGATGAATCTTTGTTCTCTAGTTCTTTACTTGATAGTTCTAGAGTAGATAGCTTGGGAGATGTCCATCAGTTAGATGGTGCTAGTACAGCCCAGTTTCTGGATGAGACTAATAGTTTTGATGTTAGCAACCAAACTGGAGAGGCACATGTGCCTTCTTCAGATGAGATGTTTCCTAGTTCTTCTACAATGTCTGAGGAAAGTGGTCAATTTAATTCTGATTCTCTTGAGAGTGGTCAATCTGTTAGGGCTACTAGGTCAGGTCGTACTATTCATTTGCCTGCTAGGTTTAGTGATTATGTTGTTGAAGGGAAACATAAGTATGGAATTGAACGAACAGTTAACTATTCTTCTCTTAATAGTGAAAATCTATGCTTTGTTTCAAATCTTAATAAAACCGTTGAACCAAAAACTTATAGTGAGGCTGCTGTGGATCCTAATTGGATAATGGCAATGAATGAGGAAATGGAAGCTCTTTATAGGAATAATACTTGGGAAATTACTGATCTTCCTAAAGGGAGAAAAGCTATAGGCTGTCGTTGGATTTATAAAATTAAATATAAGTCTAATGGAGAAATTGAAAGATTTAAAGCCAGATTAGTAGCAAAGGATATAGTCAACGCGAAGGGATTGACTATGAGGAGACTTTTTCTCCTGTTGCTAAGATGGTTTCTGTAAGAATAGTTTTGTCACTTGTTGTGCATCATTCTTGGCCTTTATTTCAGCTTGACATTAATAATGCTTTTTTATATGGTGATTTGTCTGAAGATGTTTATATGATTCAACCTGAAGGATATCACTCTAAAGGTGATGTCAAGGTTTGTAAGCTAATAAAGTCTTTGTATGGTCTTAAACAAGCACATAGGAAATGTAATGAAAAATTGTGTCATTCTCATTCAATTTTTGGTTTTAAACAAAGCATTAATGATTATTCTGTATTTGTGAGAAATCATGGAAATACTGTTGTAATTTTGCTGGTATATGTTGATGATATTATAATTACAGGAAATTGTAATGATGAGTTGGAAAAGGTTAAAGATTTTCTAAAATCACACTTCTTTATTAAAGATCTAGGAGAGTTAAAATATTTTTTAGGAATTGAGGTAATTAAAACTGATAAAGGGATTTGTTTAAACTAAAGAAAATATTGTATAGAATTGTTGCATGAATTTGGTATGCTTGCTTGTAAACCTGTGAAGACTCCTCTTGAAACAAATTTGGTTTTGAAGAGGGAATCTGATTTGGATAGTAATGATTTTGTTGTAAACATAATAGAGTTTCAAAAATTAATTGGGAAATTGATTTATCTAACTATGACACAACCAAATATTTCATATGTTGTTCAAATTTTAAGTTAATACATGCATAAACCTTATAAGTCACATTTGAATGTTGCTTTTAGACTGCTAAGGTATTTAAAGAATTGTCCAAGTAAAGGTATTCATATTACAAAGGATAATTCGTTAAGCATTACTGCATTTGTTGATGCTGATTGGGCTAAATGCTTATTCAGTCGCAGGTCTGTTACTGGTTTTCTAGTTTATTTTGGAAACTCTCTTGTATCTTGGAAAAGCAAGAAACAAAATATTGTTTCTCGTTCGTCAACTGAATCTGAATATAGAGCTTTAGGCTTTGTAGCTTGTGAAATAATTTGGGTACTAAAATTATTGTTTGATTTTGGTATTACTGGTTTAACTCCTGTGAATGTTTTTTGTGATAATGAGTCAGCTCTTAAATTAGCTCTAAATCCGGTATTTCATGAAAAAACTAAGCATTTTGAAATAGATCTTCATTTCATTCGTGAAAAAATTGAAAAGGGTATTTTGAAAATTAATAAAATAGATTCTTTAAATCAAAATGCAGATATTTTAACAAAGTCATTGACTACTTCTCAACATGAATATATTTCTGGTCGTCTTGGTATGGTTGATGTTTTTAAAATTAACAAAAGTTTTTGAATCAATGTTAAGTTTGTGGGGGGTGTTGAAATAATATATCTCTGATATCAAACTTCACATTAATTCTCGAAGGTATATTGTGTATATTTGTATTTGTGTTGGGTGTATTGTGAAACTCTTATGCAGGTTTCCGGGTTAATGTGCGGGTTTATGGGCTGCTCCATGGAGCTAAGTATCCGAGATATTTAAAGTGATGTATCATCTCATTTGAACAGATGTGATAGATATTTTCTCTGTATTCACTCTCTCTACTCTCGTATTAGGGTTTCTCTCATTTTAGGGTTTCTTGTATAGAAACTAGGTGTGATACCCATGTATTACATGGGTTTTTTTTTTAAAAATGTGAAATTTTAAAAATTTGAAAATTTTGAATTTGTAAGAAAAATGAGAAATTTTTTGAATTATTAAAATTAATGAGATTTTAATGTATTGAATACATTACATATATATACTATTTTTAATAAATACCTTACATATATATATATATATATATATATATATATATATATATATATATATATATATATATATATATATATATATTACCTTACATATTAAATGTGAAATTTTAATTTAATAAAATGAAAAATCCAATAAAATGACAAGTGGAAAATAGAAAATTTAAAAATTCTACAAAATGACATGTGTCCAAATAAATGAGAAGAGGACATGTGGCAAAAAAAACCTTCATTTATTAGAGTAGACTAGGTGTGAGACCCGTGTATTACACGGGTTGATTTAAAAAAAAATGAAATATTAAAGTAAAGTGTAAACACAAAATATTTTTTAATATACTACTTTAAAATAAGAAAGAAATAAACGTATTTATTTCAATTTAATATACTATATATGATATTTAATACTTTACATATATATATGATTTTAATTTTAAAAATTGAAACAAATCAAAAATTGACAAGTGGATAATATATATTTCAAAAATACTACAAAATGACAAGTGTCAAAACTAATGAGAGATTGACATGTGGCAAAAAAAAACCTTCATTTATTAAGGAGGATTTTTAGAGGCTTATATAATCGTTTGAGTGTGAGTGTATATGTAGAGAGGTTTCTGATGTAAGTACATGTTTGATCGAACTGGTTTATAGTGAATAAACTGTTCAAGTTGGGAATCGTTTGGTGTTTTTACTTTCTTGACAAGCTCTTTGTTTTTTCAGAACTCCCCAACATATTTACAAATTGAAATGAACTTCCTAATACAATAATTCACAATTTACAAAAGATAAATAATCAAAGAGATGGGAAATGAAAAATTACACATTAACCTTTCGCAACAAAATAGTTGTTCATAAACTAAAAAGCACCAACTTAAGAAAAGAAATAAAGGATGATGAGGTTCAATTAAAAGCCCTAGAAAATTCTCAACACCAAATAAAAAAATAAAAAAAGCATCCTCGCCTAGGTTGCGATCGGAAGGAGATTGACAACATTCTATGCAAACCTATCGCAATGAATCTTGAAAATTGAATGGATTTCAAACAAATTACACATACCAACAAAGCTATGGTTTCAAATGAACGATAAACTAGAAATTAAAGATTACAAGTAAGGGTGATTTCTTACTTGACAATTGATTTTTTCAGTGATTTCTACAAATCAAACAAAATGCAGCAATTGTTCGGGTAACAAAAAAACCCTAGAGACCATGCAATCCAAAGAAAAATCTTCATCTTTGGGTCTGAATTGCTCCCACTGTAGGGCATCTCCATTAAGACCCTGAAAAACTAAAAATTAACAATGATAAAAAAAAAACGATGAAAAAGAGAAAAATCGTATGGCAAACCGGAAACCAATTGAAACAGACTGAAACGAGCTTATCTTGAATAAAGAGAAGATGGCATATATTGATATATATATATATATATATATATATATATATATATATATATATATATATATATATATATATATATATATCCCTTTGTCTTCAACAAGCGTATGAGAGGTTGATTCGATGCATCGTTTTCCAGAAGCGGTGGAAAAAAACAATGTATCGTTTCATCTCAATCCTTTTGCGTCCAATTTTATTGGCGTCGTTCCAATGTTGGATGACGTGGCGTCATTGGAATTGTACAAATGGGGTGTAGCGGCACCAGAAAAAAAGGTTGTTTATGGGATGGCCCGATAATGGAAGACAAAGAGAGAGGAGGGGTGGGGGAAGGGCGATTTCAAGGGATGTGAAGGTCCCGGGAAACAATGCATCGTTTCTAGAAGCGGTGAAAATGTTGGGAAACAGTGTATATGCAAAGACGCGTTCTTTTACAAACCCATCTAACGCGCGCTACGCGCTTCGAAAAAAACAGGGTTTTTATATATAATAATGATATAGGTAAAAAGGTAATGTTTGTTTAATTTGAATATCGATCGTTGCAAACGGTCATTTGTTCCAACAGTCTCATTTTTTCTCGTTTCAATTCGTCGCAACACCTACGAGACTTGCTCGACGAGATGCAACGATTTTGGGGGGGGGGGGGGGGGGGGGGGTGTTCCCTTGTTATGACGGTGTTGTGGGCATCCACGTCAGCGACTTCGTTTTTCATTATGGCCCATACCTACTCGTCTTAACAGCATCCTCAATTCCTTTGATTATCAAAATCAAATAGGTGTTTAACTTTCGTTGCTTCCATTTTAGATTCGAAAACAACTTCTTACCCACTATCAAAGCTTCATCCAACAACGAATTAGATGAGGAGAAATTAAATTGATTCCTACATTTTATGCATACAAATATTTCTACCCACTAACATTATTACAAGCGTCAACATTTCATATTTTTTTTAACTATATCATTAAGAATATATTATGAATATATCAAATCAAATTAAATTGAATGGTGGAATAATAACAGGTGTCACTATATCATATCAGTAGCTACAAATGTAGGCATAAAAAAAACAAAAAACAGGGAGGAGGGCTATTTAATTTCTCTTGGACGAGATATCGAACCAGGAAACATCAAAATTCAATTTTGACTTTGTCGCAGTTTGACTTTTCTTTTGAATTTGAATCACATTCAATCATTAAAACTACTTTCACTTCGTCCATCTTCACCACTTCGATAATCACCAAATCGCTCATTTCCGATTCATTAAAAACAATGACTTTGACTCTTTTTGGACCATGGAAATCCAATTCAACCATGGTTATCCGTTTGACTTCATCGAGAGCTCTCTTAAATCTTTATACAATCTGAGGTCTTTTGGATTATTTAAAATTCTCGATTAACACAAACTCATGTGTCGAGCAAACAATCCCCCAAAAAAAAAAAACGAATTCAGATCAAAAAAATCAGCAATTGATCAATAAATTTCTATCTGATCGATATTGCCATCGATTTCATCAAATTTATCCATACGCAGAATTAATCGATTGAATCAACAAAATTAGATGAAATAGAAGTGAAATAGAAATTGATCAACATGATTTAAACGATGATGAATCTATGACCTGAATCATGAAGAAAATTGATTAAAAGAATTTTGCGTCTTGATGAAGAAGAAACAAACGATTTATCTGAGTAAAATCATGAATCGGTGAATGGTTTGAACGCACATATGATTCAGATAAAAAACATGATTTACAGATCGAATAAGGATTCCGATTCACAATCAAATTAATCAAGAAACATGAAAAAATCAAGATACAAGTAGAATGAGAAATACGATCAAAAAGAAAGTCGGCACAAAATTGATTCAAATCGTGGAACAGTAAACAGATTTATGTTTGGGCTCAAAATTTGGATCGGATGAAAAGTAGCAAGATTGCATTGAAGTGGATTGGGCTTTCGTTAGATTTGGACTTATAAAAGAATTTGGGCTTGAAATCGAATGAAATTAACAAAAGATGAACTGAAATAAAATTAACTGGATGATAACAATTGAGTTTGAAACAAATTTGATCCAATTAGTCAAAATATCAAAAATCAATAATGAAAACATGATTTTAAGAGATTCCGAGAGATTAAGAGAGACTCACCATAATTGTTCAAACTGTACTGATTGTTGTCAAATCGAGGACAATTTCTTCAAAAATCACATCAATCTTCAAAGACCCAATACCAATTGTAGTATTAAGAACAATTTGATTTGACATGCGGAATTTGTAAAGAACACAATGAACATGGTGATTTGGGTGTCTAGGAGATATATTTTATTATGAAAGGTGTTACAAAAAAGTATAAGCTAGATCTAGACAAATAAATAGCTCACACTAGCACTTTCAATGTTACATCTCTCAAGCGCATTCTACTAGTGGTATGCAACCCACTATTTATAGAGGTGCTAACAAGTCTCTCTCTCTCTCTCTCTCTATCTCTCTCTCTCTCTCTCATGTCACAAGGCTCCAATCTCATACATGCAAGTGGGCCTTCTCAAGTCAAGTCATCACAAAGTTAATCCTTTTGGATTAGTGTCTAAGCCCGTAACCATATTTGGTAAGTACTTGACCCGGTTGTGCATGGTCCTTTTGGGTTGCCTTCACCAAAGCAACTTGACTGGAGAAATGATAGAGAAAGAGGTTATTATGGTTTATTAATATATTATAAGAATAATATATTAAAAGAGAAATCATATTTATTTAGTTGACATTAGTCAAGAATTAAATAAGAATTAATTTTGTGATTAAAAGAAGTTAACTAAACTAGGGGGCCGAATTGTAATTATGTGATAGTTGCATAATAGGGCAATGGATGTCCTATGGATAGGGTGGACGAATTCAAGGAGATAAGGCCCTAGAATTCGTCCATGATAAGGTTTCTAGGGTTATCCTTTGGACTGCTTGGTGGGCAAGTAATCAGATAAGGATAAGGACTGAAACCTTAATCCCTACACCTATATAAGGACCCCTTGGCTTAGGAAAATTGACCACTTGATCCGAGAATCTCCTAGAGCCGATTTTCTACCTCTCCTCTCTCTCTCTCTCTCTCTCTTGCCTCTCCATTTGCTCTTGCTGTTTGTGAGCCATTAGAGGTACTACACTTGTGGTACTTGCTTTCAAAGACAAGAAGATTGAAGATTTGTGTTGTTATTACAATATAACAACAAGAGGTATGTAATCCCTTCTACTATCTAAATTACGAAATACATAGGAGCATGTTAGGGTTCTTCTTGTGTTCATAATGTTGTGTATCTAATAGTGAAAACATAGATCCAAATCTAGGGTTGCATGCACACATAAGATTGTTTGTATAAAACCCATCAGTGGTATCAGAGTGTATGTTTTTTTTTGTTTTCAATTAGAATTATACAATTGTATGAATTTGACACTTTAGGGTTTATGGCCAATAAACCCTAGGAGGCAAGGATTTCGAAAATAAGGTTCTTGAACCCTGTTTTTAAAATTTGATAAGGATTTTCAAACCCTTTTCTTAGCCCCCAAGATTTCGAACTCTAGGGTTTGCAAACCCTAGAGTTTTTCGAAATATGCCTCCTCCCCAAGATAAGATCCTAAATTTTAGGGATTTGGATAATCTCATATCTTTTAATTATCTTTTAATGGTTTAAATATGGTAATTAAAGATTTTGAATTATCCCATCTCATATTTTCGAATTTCCGGGGATTTAAGGGATTAGGTTAAATTAATTGTTTAATTTAAAAGATAATGCTTCTAGATTTGATAATTTAAATTATTTGTGTAATTTAAGGATAATTATTAAATCAAGAGCTTTAATACTTAAAATTTTAAAATTGAAATTAAAACCCTAGTATTTTGAAATGTTTAAAATACACCCTATACTATTATATTATTACAAGATTAATATATATATATATATATATATATATATATATATATATATATATATATATATGTGTGTGTGTGTGTGTATGTATGTATGTATGTATGTATGTATGCATGGTTATTCACACCCGCTTTGTGATCCTCGGCATCCCAATCACAAACTAAAGGGACATATCGAGATTTAAACATGCCATTGAAAAGTTTAATGAATCTCAAAGGAATCTAGGAATTTTCAATACATTTAAAACTTAAGCCTTTTATGTTTTTCATGGTGGAGAATTAGTGAATCGTCATTCACTTACCTTCAAATTATTTGCATGTTAGATTACGACATCCCTTTTCTAATGTGTAAATAATGTTGTTTGATCCTAGCCCTAATTTATCATTTTGGGTGTTTAATTAGGGATTCATTTCTAATCAACTTTGTTCTTTTCTATTTCAGATGTCGAACTCAAACAACAACAATGCTTCCAGCTCGAACTCCTCCAGCTCGTTCTCACTCATGAATTTGTGTGGGAGAGTGATCTTTGACGGGTCCAATTTCAATGATTGGATCCGTAACATCCGAATGATCACTCGTTATGATGACAAAGAGTATGTCTTCGATAAGGAGCTGAAGGAGGTGAACATCAACACTGCGATTCCAAAAGAAATCGCTGCCTTTGAGGTCCATGAGTGTGATGCCATGAAAGTCCATTGCATCATGCTAGCGACCATGACTACTGAACTGTAAAAGTCCTATGAGGACTACTATCCCTACGAGATGCATCAAGACTTGGTAGACCATTACCACCAAAGTGCAAGGCAAGAAAGGTATGAGATCATCACTTCGATGATCACTGCCAAAATGGGTAGTGGAGAGTCCCTTACCGCTCATCTGCAAAAGATGCAGAGATATGTTGATCGCCTGCTGAAGTTGAATGTTAACTTCGATGAAAAGCTGGCAACTGACATTATCCTTCACTCCTTGCCTCCCTGCTACAACCAGTTCTGCATGACCTACCACTTGAATAAGGAAGATAGCTTCAAGGATTGCTTAGGACTGCTGAAAGCAATCTTAAGGATAAGTTTGTTGCATCAACTCCCACTCCAACCGATGTGCCTGTCTTTGCAATAGGTCAAGGGAAGGGCAAGAAGAGGAAGGCTCCCTCAAAGAGCTACCACAAGGGAAAGTCCCAAGATGGCACCTCTTCTAATGGAACCAAAGTTGGTTCTGCTAAGCCCAACTCCAACCCTAAGGAGGCAGAGTGCCAACACTGCCACAAGATAGGGCATTGGAAGAGAAGTTGCCCAGAATACCTGCAAGCCATCAAGGAAGGGAAGATCAAGCCATCTTTCACAGGTATTTACACAATTAAATCTAATGATTCATCGCATGCTATTTCTTGGGTTCTTGATACAGGATGTGGTTTTCACATATGTTCTGATTTGCATGGACTAAAATGAAATAGGGATGTGGAGCATGGACGAATAAATCTAATCATGGGGAATAAAAGATCGTCGCCTGTCACCAAGATTGGAGTGTATTCTTTACCGCTTAGTAATGGATTAGGATTAGATTTAATTAATTGTTGCTATTCGCCATATATGGCAAGAAACATCATTTCATTTCATGGTTTGCTTAGACAAGGATTTAAATATTCATTTAATAATGAGAAAGGTTCTATTTATGCTTATCTAAATGGTGTTTTATATTTTGAAGCATTGTCTTGTAATGGAATTTATGAAACTGTGATGGTTGTAGATAACCTAGGAAATGATGTGTTGTGTATCGATTCTTCCAATAGTATGGATAAAGCATGCTTGTGGCATTGTCGTCTTGGAGATGTCAACAAGAAACGCATAGCCCAACTCCAAAAGGATGGAGTGTTGGAGTCATTCGACCTTAGGGACGATGACATGTGCGAGTCTTGTTTACTTGGAAAGATGACCAAGTCACCCTTCATTGGAACTTGTGAGAGGGGTGAGGGTCTATTGGATCTCATACACACCAATGTGTGTGGGCCCTTTAGATCCACCACAAGAGATGCAAATCGCTTCTATGTGACTTTCACCGATGATTATAGCAGATATGGGTATATTTACTTAATCAAGCACAAGTCATAAACCTTTGAAAAGTTCAAAGAGTTTAAACAAGAAGTGGAGAATCAATTGGGAAGGAAAATCAAGATGCTTCGATCCGATCAAGGAGGATAGTACCTAAGTCTTGAATTCCACGACTACCTCAAGGAATGCGGAATAGATTCGCAATTGACGCCACCTAGGACACCACAGTTGAATGGTGTGGCTGAGAGGCGTAATTGAACCTTGCTCGAAATGGTTCGTTCCATGATGAGTCGTGCTTCACTACCTATCTCATTATGGGGGTATGCCTTAGAGACTGCCGTCAATATTCTTAACTCAGTCCCTATGAAGAAGGTTGCCAAAACACCTCACAAGATGTGGACAAGGAAGGCTCCCTCGTTAGCACATATCAAGGTCTGGGGTTATGAGGCTTTCGTAAAACGAGAGACTCACGACAAGCTCGAACCTCGTAGTGAGAGATGTATTTTCGATGGCTACCCACAAAATTCCTTTGGATATCTCTTCTATAGACCGAGTGACAATGTTGTCTTCGTTGCGAGGAGAGGGGTTTTCCGATAGAGAGAGAGAGAGAGAGAGATAGAGAGAGAGAGAGAGAACTCATAAGCCAAGTGGATAGTGGGAGGCAAATCGATCTTGAAGAGATTCAAGAGTCGAGTGATAAAGGAACCTCTAACGCTGGCACTCAACCCGAGGAGGAAACTCTGGTTGAGCCAATTGATGAGTCCTTACCTCTTAGATGTTCTGATAGAGTTAGGGCTCAACCCCAGTTTTATGGTTTTCATATTACTATGGAAGGGGATACATTCATTAGTGATAGTACACTAGTGAATTTGGACGAACCTAACAGCTATAAGGAAGCTATGGTAGGCCCAAACTCTGCGAAATGGAAAGAGGCTATGGACAGCGAGATTCAGTCCATGTACGATAACCAAGTTTGGAGCTTGGTTGATTATGTACCGAGTCGTAAGATGGTCGGGTGCAAATGGATCTTCAAGAAGAAGACCGGCATGGATGGGAATGTGCACACTTATAAGGCGCAATTGGTTGCGAAGGGCTTTACTCAAACTCCCGGAGTTGACTACGATGAGACCTTCTCACCAGTTGCGAAAATAAAGTATATTAGAGTAATGTTGGTCATTGCTGCATTTCATGATTATGAAATATGGCAAATGGATGTCAAAACCGCTTTCCTTAATGGGAAGTTGGTTGAGGATGTTTACATGGATCAGCCAGAGGGTTTTGTTAATGAAAAGCATCCTAATAGAATGTGTAATCTTAAGAAGTCCATTTATGGACTTAAGCAAGCGTCTCGCAGATGGAATCTTTGTTTCGACGAGAAAGTCAAAGAGTTTGGATTTTGCGAAGCGAAGATGAATCATGTGTATATGTCAAAGCTAGTGGGAGTATAGCGAGCTTCGTCGTATTGTATGTCGATGACATACTACTCATAGGAAACGACATCCTGACACTGTAGGAAGTTAAATCCTGGCTCGGGAAGTGTTTCGCTATGAAGGACCTCGGAGAAGTTGCATATATTCTGGGAATAAGGATAGTGAGAAACATGAGTAAAAGACTAATAGGACTTAGTCAGAATACTTACTTGGACAAGGTACTAAAACGTTTTAGTATGGAGAATTCCAAGAAAAGGGACTTACCAATCCAAAGTAATGCCAAGTTGAGTAAGACTCAAAGTCCGAGTACCGAAACCGAGATAGCAGAGATGAGCCGAGTACCTTACGCTTCCGCAGTTGGCTCGATCATGTATGCTATGAATTGTAATCGCCCTGATGTGGCCTTCGCTTTGAGCATAGTCAGCAGATATCAAGGGAACCCTGGAAAAGCACATTGGACCGCAGTCAAGAATATTCTTAAGTACCTTCGGAGGAACAAGGAATGGTTTCTAGTCCTCGGTGGGAGTGATGACTTAAAGGTGCGAGGGTATAGTGACTCGAGTTTTCAAACCGACAGGGACAACTACCGTTCACAGTCGGGCTGGGTCTTTACCCTTAATGGAGGAGCAGTAACTTGGAAAAGTTCAAAGCAAGAAACCGTAGCTGATTCAACGTGCGAATCAGAGTACATTGCAGCGAGCGAAGCATCAAAAAAGGCAATATGGCTGAAGAATTTCATTGGAGACCTTGGAGTTTTACCAGCCATACAGGAGCCCATGGAAATTTTCTGTGATAATAAAGGAGCGGTTGCCTTCACCAAGGAACCGAGGGATCATGGTAGATCTCGACATATCGACATAAAATATCACTTTATTCGACATCAGGTAGAAGAAGGACTCCTCGTAGTGAAGAGGGTATCGTCAGAGGATAACCCAGTAGATCCACTTACGAAGGGACTGAGTAGGGTTAAGCACTTGCAGCACGCTAGGAGCATTGGGCTGAAGGACGATATTAGGTTAGATTAGATAGTTTAGAAACGTGTAATAGATAAATGTAATTGACATTTGATGATTAAATAAAGAAGTATTATTTATAAATAAAGTAGGGATGAGCATTAGAACCGTCGGAACCGGAACCGGACCGGAACCGAACCGGAACCGGAACCGGAATTGGTAATAGGTTCGGTTACCGGTTCTCCAATTTTATGAAAATCGGTCTCGGTTCTAAGAACCGGAACCGGTTTGACATTTTTTGTCATTTTTTAAAATGCACATAACTCGCTCATATGAAGTCGAAATTATTTGATTTTCTTTTCCAACATGTAATTTGGAGTTTGTAATTCATTTTTTACGGTACAAACATATGTTTTGGTTAGATATTGAATCAGACACATGCCCCGAAAGAAAGCATATCGATGTTGCGTTTTTTTATTTCAACATTATTTTTTTGTTTTTTTGAATATGTCCCATTTTTTAAATGTGTATAACTCATTCATATGACGTCGGAATTACTTAATTTTTTTTCCAGCATGTAATTTGATGTTTGTAGTTCATTTTAGACTATAAAAACACATATTTTTGTTAGATATTGAATCAGTTATAGACCCCAGAAGAAAACATATAAATGTTGCGCTTTTTCTGTTTCAGCATTTTTTATTTTTTTGGAATCTGTCCCCGCTTTTAAAATGCGCATAACTCACTCATATGAAGTCGGAATTACTTGATTCTTTTTTCATCATGTAATTTAGTGTTTGTACTTCAATTTAGAATGTAAAAAGTCATAATTTGGTTAAATATTGAATCATTTACAAGTTCTAGAAGATAGCATATAATCTATAGTATTTCAACCGGTTCTACTTTGAAAAATAACCGAAAAACCGGGACCGGAACCGGAACCGACGCTAGAACCGGCGTTCCGGTTCCCGGTTCTTATAATATACGAAAACAGGTTCCGGTTCCGAACTGGTCCGGTTCCAAAGCTCATCCCTAAAGTAAAGTTACTGTCTTATGTTAGTTGTTTAACTATTGTTTCACTTTGCATGTTTTGACTTCCTGAATAATCGAATTATTTGAACGGTCCACAGTCGTTCATATGTTGGAAGTAGGTATGAATGAAGACTGTCATGAATTGGTGTGTAGATTGTCTGAAAGGTATTAGACATAGCAAAGGCTTGCTACAACGCTCATGAGTACTTATGAACAAGTTTTGAGCATTGGAATAAACACACGCTTGCTGGAATCACTTCATGGAATTTATCACGAGTGATCGCAAGACGATAATATCATATGGTCTTAAAACCTATATATATGGTTTATTGTTTGCTAATTGGTTGTACATTGATAATGCGAAAACACATTAGTAACTTGATGTTATAAAACGCATTGTTGTGTATGATTTGATTAGTGGGAGATTGTTGGATTAGTGTCTAAGCCCGTAACCATATTTGGTAAGTACTTGATTCGGTTATGCATGGTCCTTTTGGGTTGCCTTCACCAAAGCAACTTGACTGGAGAAATGATAGAGAAAGAGGTTATTATGGTTTATTAATATATTATAAGAATAATATATTAAAAGAGAAATCATATTTATTTAGTTGACATTGGTCAAGAATTAATTTTATGATTAAAATAAGTTCACTAAACTAGGGGCTGAATTGTAATTATGTGATAGTTGCAAAATAGGGTAATGGATGTCCTACGGATAGGGTGGACGAATTCAAGGAGATAAGGCCCTAGAATTCCTCCATGATAAGGTTTCTAGGGTTATCCTTTGGACTGCTTGGTGGGCAAGTAATCAGATAAGGATAAGGACTGAAACTCGAATCCCTACACCTATATAAGGACCCTTTGGCTTAGGAAAATCGGCCACTTGATCCGAGAATCTCCTAGAGCCGATTTTCTACCTCTTCCCTCTCTCTCTCTCTCTCTCTCTTGCCTCTCTATTTTCTCTTGGTGTTTGTGATCTATTAGAGGTACTACAATTGTGGTACTTGCTTTCAAAGACAAGAAGATTGAAGATTTGTGTTGTTATTACAATATAACAACAAGAGGTATGTAATCCTTTCTACTATCTAACTTTCGAAATACATAGGAGCATGCTAGGGTTCTTCTTGTGTTCATAATGTTGTGTATCTAATAGTGAAAACATATATCTAAATCTAGGGTTTCCTGCACACATAGGATTGTTTGTATAAAACCCATCAAATCCATATATAACTTTGCATCCTAACATTTAGTTTTATATTAAACACGAGCATTTAGACATGAGTTTTTTTTCGAGTCCATCGGTTCAAGAGTTTCCAACTCATTCGTGTGCCTCCTTTCCATTTGTCTTTTATGTTGTTTGTTTCAGCGGAAAAACTTGAACTTTTTTTATTTGGAGGGGCCAAAAGTATAATGTGTATAAAAAGGAGAACATGAGGGGCCAAAAGCCAAAATTTTATATTGTTAGGCCTAATATGTATAAAATTTAATAGGTATTGACTACTTATAACAAAAAAAACAGGGAGAGGGGGCATAGTCCCTTCTAGCCCTCAAGAAGCTCCGCCCCTTGTATGCTTTTTAAGAGGTAAAATGTTTGCAATCTTTTTCCATGTCCGAAGAAGAAAATTTGTACTAGAAGTCTATAGTATACAAAATGAAGATTGTTTTTTTTAAACATGATATTATACTTCAATACATACTTAAAATTGAGTCAAGATGGATATAATTGGTAATATTATGGCCTTTACAAAACCTAAATTGAAAAATTAATGTAACACCCAATTCACAGTATGTATTTTAGTTATTCGGGAATTTAGATTTTAAGCTGAAGAACATCGTGACATTGGATGGTCATGGTGCGTCGAACACGTGGCAATTTGGATTTCGAGTTGAAGTGCATCATAACATTGGATGGTCATGGTGCGTCGAACACGTGGCTAGGCGCAGAGCACCTAAGTCAGGGCGTGACACACCCATCTGGCAAAGGAAAACCTAATTTTCTTAGGCATTGGCCCCTATTTAAAGGCACTAACTTCTAGGGTTGCTTCCATTCTCTGCCTCTAATATCCCAAACCTCTTATACTCAAAACCCTAGACCCTATTGTTGTATTTTGGAGCCTTAGTGCCTATTGGTGTGTTGGTTGAAGGTAAAGGGGTAGTATTGCTACAAGTGAAGAAAGATCCAACCAAGTTTATGTTCTCTTATCATCTTCTGGACCTTGGGAAGGTATAAAGTTTCTCCCTTTATGTAATTCATTCATTGATTTATAATAGAAAAGTCTTAGAACACTTTTGGACAAGTTTGGGTCCTTTTTGCTTGGAGTTTGAAAAACTCAGTGTAACGGCCCAAATTTTCTAACATAATATCTAAGAGAACTGTAAGAGTTTTATCTACTAAATGCGAAATTCTACTAAAATTAAAATACTTTACATCCCAGGTTTAATCACGGGTTTATAATAAAATCTCACATACAAATTTGAAACAACAAGGAAATGAAATTTATCCTAGGTCCTTGTACTCCTGTCTTCTCACGTACCACAGTTACTAACTGAACTTGCAAAACATGAAACATATCTACTACATCAAACCACATGTCTGGTGAGTTATATTCTTATATGTTTTCATTTTTCATTTACTCTTACTTTCTTATCTCTTATTTCTCTTACTCTGTAATTTAATCTCTTTCTTTCGTAGCATATAATGTTATTCTTTTTCATCTCATCACATCTATCACTTCTACTATTTTCTCTTTACTCTTATCTAATCTCAATCTTTCTTTTCTTTTCTTCCTCTATTTTTTCTATACTTTACTCTTATTTTCTACTCTTCTCTTCTCATCCCATACTCTTTCTTCTCTAATATTTTCTTTTCATCTCTTCTCTCTCTTAGCTTCTTCTCAGGCTCATATCTTACCTTCTCTTAGCCCTTTCTTGGTCTCATCTTAGACTCTAAACATATTTTATCTTCTCTTTCTTTCTTTCACATACTCTATATTGTTTAATCTTTCTTTGTTCTTCTCTATATTCTATGTATGCTTTTCTCTATCTATTACTCTGTTATAATTATATCTCTGAATCCTAGCATGCCTTCTCATACTCTACTTACTCTTCATCTCTTTATTCTCAACTCTAATGCCTCAATATTTTGTTCTTATGTTGACCCAACGTTCTCATCTCATACTAAAATCTTCTCTATCTTCTAAGGGAAACAACATCCCACTATATTATTGGGTGCATTCATACGGTCTTACTCCCCTTTCTTATGATCCCTAATGTATCCTTAATCATTCTTATTCTCTTGAATCCCTCACGGAATCCTTACTCTTAATCCATCACGACTACCGATGGGTTAATCATGAGTCTTCGGTCCTAATGGGGGTGATGACAAGAGCGATTTGGCATCGTAATCCAAGTAGTTGGATAGTATCATGATGTGTCGTGAGCATGTGTAAGAACAAATTGATCGAGCAGTAGTTATACCTTGATACATATAAAGGAGTTAGAGCCTTGAGAGAAGGCTATTGGTGACCTAGTTTTCATTATAAGCTAGTAGGTTGGAAGATAAGCAAACTATATAACAAGTCTATCACCAGTACCAGAGTATTGTTTCCAGAGTTTTCGAACTAGTAAACATGTTATAGTAGTTTTGGTTAAGTTTCAGGATGTTAGAAACACCTGAACTAGGTAGATAAAACTGCTTGCAATCTAGTTTCATAGTTTTTTAAGGGTATCTTGTAGAAAGCTATTGTAGGATACAAAGTCGGAACGATATACCATAAGCCTTTTTAGAGGCATGTTTCGGAAAGTGGATTCCGTTAGGATGTCAGAGATAAATTTCCCTAGTTAATCACCTTATAATGAGTTGACTATGCTCTTAGTCAAGGGAACAATTCGATATTTTATGTCTGAAGGTGATCGTGATTCGTAGAGTATAAATTCTGGAAGTCCAGATCGATGAGTTCCCGGTTTTGGAAGACTTCACGAGGAGTTCATAAGTACATCTAAGGTAGAGAATGAAGTTCTACGGGGAATATCTATGCGAAAATGTCGGCTAGATCACGAGTTGATCTTGATAACTCCAATCCAACGACGTGTAGGATTGGTCTTAAGGTGCTCTAGGGATAGGATTTTAGGGACGAAATCTTTGTAAGTGGGGGGAGAATTGTAACACCCCATTTTCACTATACATTATAACTCAATATAATTCGTTTGTTTATAAAATTATAATTAAAAATATATTACTTTTTATCCAAAATAATCATCATAAACGTCAATACAATTTCTGTAGATATATAGAACACTTAAGTCTAAATTCGTATGAAGAAGTTATGATTCTTCGAAGTTTCGTGTTCATCCCTATACGGCAAAGTGTGTCGTAAAAATTGAATCTGAGATATGTTGTTTATTAGCCTAATTAATCTAAACAAAAGTCTTAGTAATTGTAAAAGCAAAAGCATATATATAAAGAACATCCAAATTTGACTTCGTATGAGGAAGTTATGATTTTTCGAAGTTTCGATGCGACACGGTACAATAGGTGCGAGACATAAATCGGAATTGAGATCGGTTGATTATTAGCCAAAACAATGAAAATGAGAGTTGAATATCTCATAAAAATGAACTCGTCGATATAGAGACATCCAAGAACGGGGTTCGTATGAAGGAGTTATGACTTTCGCACGGACTTTAACAGTCTAATCTCTATAAAAATATGAATTTAAAATAGAGTGAGATATAGATGTTTATTCCTAAAGGAAAGCTGGAGTGCTTGTCGAGAGCATTTCGGGTATATAAAGATCATAAAAAACGGAGCTAGTACGCAAAATTTATGGTTGTTCGAAGATGTGCAAAGATACTGATGTGATGACGTGCCTACACCGGAGTGCGCTAAGTGTCCAAATGAGAGTCGGGTCTTCCAACGGACACGATGACATGGTATAATGAGAGCATGACACATGATACCGCAAAGTGTTGACACGTGGCAAGGTCGGATAAGGTATTCGACACATCGACATGGACCAGAGCAAAGGCAACATGTGGCACCATAAGCATCCGGACACGCCAGCTAAGGGCACGATACGTATCTATAACGTGCATGGTGTGCCTCATCTGCATTCCATAAAAGGACTCGTTTTCTGCTCATTTCTCACTTATTTCCTTCCAAACACTCTCAAATTCTCCCAAACTTTCAACATCCGACTTTAGGGGATAAGTTGAAGCTCAAACATCAAAGATCCCATAGAAATAGAATTTTTCAAGTTGAAGTTCTGCCCGCGACTTTCTGTCTTTTCGCTAGAAATTTCTATTGTTTAAAAGGGATAAGTTGAAGCATTAACCTAGAAGCTAGCTTCTCGGGAATCTTCCACCTCAGTCAGATGAGTTACCTTACTATATTATGTATTACAATATATATATATATATATATATATATATATATATATATATATATATATATATATATATATATATATATATATATATATCCATGTATGTTAGGATATGAGAGCTATTAGAGTAGAGCCAATAGTATAATATCTATGTGCCTAATGTTATTGTACTAAAGTTATTTGGGTGTGGTTAGGGTGTAATATGCTATCAGGTTTTGATTTTCTATAAGACTAATAGATTTGGTAGGTTGTTGCTTGTAATTCTATTTGTTTAGATGATCTGTTAAAGGTGTAGGCATTCCCAGTTTGTGCGGAAGGCCAAGATGCAGGCAACTTTATGTTGAAGTCTAAGGGTAAGTTGATGTCAATAGAAACTTAAGCGATTGTGAGCCTAAATAAATGCAATAGCAACTTAAACGATTGTAATTCTAGACACTCAAAAGGCAAGGTGATGGCAATAGCAACTTAAGTGATTGTGAGCCTAGATAATGTCAATAACAACTTAAGCGATTATGAGCCTAGATATTCGATATACGTATGTATATGTATTGTGATAGATGGTATTTTGAGGAACTCACTAAGCTTCGTGTTTATGCAGTTGATTACAAATGTTTTTCAATTACTTCCTCATATCGTGATGAGGGCAAGGGTTGACTGTACACACACGCATTAAAATCATGTTTTCCATATAATTGAAGTATACTATTATTTAATTGAATAAATAAAAATGAAAAAAATGCTATAAAAATTGGTACGTTACATTCATGAAGTCACAAATTCATAATCTCACTAAATTCTCATCATTAATGACAATTTTTCCCTTTTGGTCAATATTTGACTAAAAGTCAAATTTCTCTAAATTTCAGGTTCTTACACTGGCTTCTAAGTGGTTGTTGTTCACTTCTGGACCTTTGTGAGTTTAAAGTCTTCATCTTTATGATTAATCTCCATAGATCTAGTCTTTAGGTGAGATATTGGTCTTTTTTGGTCCATTTTTATGATATTCTTGGAGGTTGGAGAACTCTAGATCAATATGTTTGGATTAGAAGGACTTACAGACATTTTAAATGTAGAAATATGAGAGTCTGTGCACTCTCTTTGATCCATGCATGAGATTTTGACCGTAATGATCACATTTTGAGTTATGGTTAGAGTTTCTGGTTGATTAAGCCATAGATCTAGCTTGGAAACTTTATCCATTAAGACCATCAGGAGATTTATATCTAAAAGATTTAGTCCTTGGTTGAAGGGATTAAGTACTTGCTAAGAAGATGATTTTAATACATAGGGTGTGTCATGCCATTGGGAGGCCACGTTTTGAAGAATCAAGCCTTCATCCTGAGACTAAGATAGTGTTAGGACGAGTCAATTTCTCTTCGTAAAAAAACAATCATTGCAGTCGAATCCGCCTTCATTCTGAGACTAAGATAGTGTCTTTAATTTACATATTAGGTGGTTATTATTGTTTGTAATGGAATAGTGTCATACATGGTGGTGGTGATGTTCATTGGTGGGGAATGGAGTAGTTACGGTTCACTGGTGAAAGGTAATTGGCAGAGTGAGTGATGGTTATAGATTGTGATGATTTACCTATCGAGGGCTAGGGGATTGAGGATGAGAGACGAGAAAAGAAAAAAGATAGAGGTCTATGGTGGTAATTGAATAGGGAGTTCGTCGGTGGTGTTTTTGGTAGTTGTCGCTAGAAAAATGAGAGTTGATCGCTGAAAACCAATGGGGATGGTTGGCAATTAGAAAGATGAAGAAGAGAAGGGAGAGAAGAGAGATGAGAAAACATGGGGAGGGAAGGGAGAGAACCTTGGGGATTAGAGGGTTAGAAGACGGCATCCAAAAAATAAAAGTTATCTTTTTCTTGTCTTCTACAAAAAAAAGTCAAACAAATATTTTGATGCCTTTTCTCTTTAAAAAAAAAAAAAAAAAAAAAAAAAAAAAAAAAAAAAAAAAAAAAAAAAAAAACTACTTTTGTTGTAATGTTAAGGACATAAAAACTACTTCAAAAAAAACTACTTTTCTTGTCTCCTAACCGCCGAGTTCCGGTTTATTTTTACATATACACCTAAGATTTTTCTTAATTTCCTATTTGGCATCATTTTTGGATAATGAATTACATTTTGGTCATTCAGGATTCTTGAAGTAACACTCTTTTTTATGTCCGTGAAGATATCTAAAGAAATAATAACGAATCTTAGTAACCATTTAGGAGATGTTGTGTCGTGTGTTTTTAAAGTTATCAATTCGGTATTTAAGAATCCAAATGAAGTAACTATAACAAACTGATTAAAGTTATTTATATTTAAATATACTTTATGTCCTAAAAGATTAATCAAGCCACTAAAACCAACCCTAATCTCAATTCAATTATTAGTTTACACATGCTTAAAATGGAATAATTCTTGATACTATCAACGAAAGATTTGTCGGGGATTACTTCCAAAAACCAACTCATAAGCATCAAAAGTTGTCCGGCACACGATTTAGGGTGCGTTTGGTTGTGGAAAATTTTTCATCTAGTTTTCTAGGAAAATTTTCCAAGAAAAACAGAAATTTTGAAAACGCGTTTATTTCGTTCAGTTTTCCAAAGTTTTCTAAGAAATTGAAAATTTTTTGTTTTTCAAATTATATGTAAATTAGAAAAATGATTTTTACAATTTTCCAAAGTTTTTCAAATTTCTAAGACGGAATATGAAAACTCCATCGGTTCCAACCAAACGCGTTTTCTAAAACTTTTATTGAAAACTGAAAATGAAAACTCAACTCTATTTTTTTAAAAACATTTTCTTAGAAAATTAAAATAGTTGTCCACAACCAAACGCACGTTTATATTCTCATTGAAAACATACCGATTACTACTACATTTGAGGAAGCTTGGTGTATAATAAGAATCACATTAAATCATTAATAAATGAACATAAAAGTTTAACTTTTTTGTATCAAATTTTGTTATGTTATTTTAGAGTAGTCACCATGCAATATATTGTTTTGTTCACATTACAAGCATATGTCATTTAGATAGAATATGTTAAATTTTTTTAATTAAAACAACTATATATTTTATAAACAAATATTTCATTAATTAAATGGAAAATTACAACACTTTAAAGATATGACTACGCCTTAAAAGTTAAAACTTGACTTAACACACCACATAAAACATGACTTAAAACATAAGATAAACATAACTCCTATTAACCTTCCAAATTATATTTCTTCGTAAATCTTGCCTTCACTTTCATCGCAATTTGAGGTTCATTCTTGGGCAACTTAGACATTGTCATTGATTAAAAGTTTAAATTGTGATGTTCTGTTTCATGCACAAATTTCAACATTTTATTGATATTCTCATTCAAGCCATCGAACGCTGACAAAGCTAATAATTTTTTTAGGATGTTTCTCACAAATTAACTAAAAATTATATATATATATATATATATATATATATATATATATATATATATATATATATATATATATATATATATATATATATATATATATATATATATATATATATACTAGTAGTTTATCCGCACCAAACGATAATATATTGTTTTTATAAAAACACTTTTGAAAAACCTTTATATTAAATTATGGTGACATCATTAAGGGGGTGTTTGGGAATCCATTTTAGACTCAAAAAGACTTTTGGCAATAAAGACTTATTAACTTATGACTTTTCTAATTAATGGGTGTTTGGGATTCTATTTTAAACTCAAAAGGACTTTTGGCAATAAGGACTTATTAACTTATGACTTTTCTAAAATAAGTTTTTTAAAAATTGTTTGTATTAGATTCGTGGTGCAAAAAGTCAATACGTTAATAAATTAAAAAGTGTTTGGTTAGCTTATACATGTAAAATGACCATTTTTACAAATTCCGACTTTTTAAAAACTCATTTTTTAAGATTTAGGTAGAAGTTGTTTTAAAATGTTTTTTTTTCATTTCCAAACAATTTTTAAAACTTATTAACTTCTCAAAAAGTCAATAAGTTAATAAAAAGTTTTTAGATGAACAACTAAACATGCTCTAAATTCCAAAGAAACTAACAAAAACATCAAAAACTAAATCAAAAAAGTTTTAAATTAACGGAAACGTCAAGCTTCCATATCACAACACATAAACCATCAAGTATTAAACTAATAATTGGTTTGCAAGTTTAATTCTTTCACTTATTATCAACAATTTACAAAAACCCAGCAATAGGTATGCAAGTTCGGATGCCACATCTAAACAATAAATAACCACAGTATATCATCAAGTTTCCACTTTTTATTAATGTTTTTAAAACCCACTTTCAATTAGGAATGGCAACGGGGCGGGTTTGGGGCGGGGCGGCATATCCCATACCCGAACCCGATATTTATATTTGTCCTCGAAACCCGACGGGTTTCTTATCGGGGCTAAAAATATCCCCGAACCCGACCCGAAACCCGATATAGACCCGAAACGAAAGTGGTGGCAAAAAAAATTAGGAAAACTACAATGAAACAATTGAGAAATTAAAACCTTACAAATGCTTAAAATACAAATAAGTTCTTAACATAAGTGAACCAAATAGAAATTACTAAAGTCTAATATCGTAACTAAATTCATCACAATAGTGAGAAATTGAGAATACGTGATGGGATTGAAGGTTAGAGTCTTCGAGTGGCTGAAATGGGTTAGAGGGATGAAATCTCATTTTATATATATATATATATATATATATATATATATATATATATATATATATATATATATATATATATATATATATATATATATATATATATATATATATAATTTTTCGGGTCGAGGCGGGTCGGGGCATGCATACCCCACTCCCTGACCCGAACCCGAACTAAAAACCCGATAATGACCCGAAACCCGACCCGAAACCCGATAAGAGTGACCCGACCCGCCCCAAAATCTTCTGGGTTCGGGTTTTCTCGTCGGGTTCGGGTTTTTTTGCCATCCCTACTTTCAATTTAATTACATCCTACAAAATGGGAAAAAAATCAATCTAATCCACTATAAGCAATGCATATATAGTGCTACATTACAAAATATGATATTTCCTTCCATTTTGCCCCATCACCTTACCAACCAACTAATTATTCACAAATGAAGTTAACCTAAAGCAAAAAGATCCCAAATAAATCTAGAAAAAGAATACATATATCCTTTGAAACAACCATTTCACCAGTAGAGAAATGCACTTGTTATAAATGTGCGCATCAAGATTCCATAATGGGAAATGTAGTAGGCATTATGTGTCGAAAATCCTAATAGATGCCTCAAACCAAGAAATCCAAGCTTAATACCCAAATATGATGCAAAATTTATAATGAGTTCAGATCTTTACCTTGTAAATGGACGTTCGATTTATGCAGAATACTTGTTTCAATTTGCTCTAAAGAATATATATATACCAGGAAGCCACAAAAAAAAAACAAACGACAGCCAAAACCAAAGAATAAACTTTTAGTATCCTTATAGTTATGTACCAAGCAGCCGCCAAAACCAAAAGGCCAGATTTCTATAACATCCTACATTCTAATTTAGATCTATTATAACATCTTGGTTTTCAATCCATTTTCTTGCACAACATCCTACATCCAAAGCAGGACATCTTCTGTACTCATGTTCATTATAGATACAACACGCTCATTTTTGTTCTCTAAAAAAATAATTTAATCAATCATTTATATGAATATGATTGCAATCTAAGATAATAATATATTAGACGGTAACAATGTAAGGGTCTTACTATATGATCCCTTCAAAAATGGATGTTGACCACGGTTGAGCAGGATTGCTTTCGTTAAATGCTCTCAACAAAGACTCCATAAATCTCCAACATAATAAACAGAATTATAAACTAAAACCAGAATGCCATAAAAGTAAAGTACATTAATTATTTATGGGAAAATAGACTGCATACCTAATCCCCCTATACACCCAATGTAATTACGTTAGCTCACTGTTAATTTTTTAAGCTGCCATACACCTCGAAGTGACATCTGCCATGCAAAAAATCAAGTATATTCATATTACTCATGGGTTGGACTTAGAGATATATCAATTATCATATTATTTTAGGAAGCTAGAGTTGTAGTTGGCATACATATTACATCTAAAAGCTATCAACATCCAGTTTAACAAACATACATACATATATCCCAATAAGTCATCTAAACGTATCAAAAAGTGGTACTAAACCAAACATTTAGATGTAAATGATCATTTTTTAATGTTATAATCCTTTTTCGTTATAATATTAATGAAAGAGAGCTATGACTAATCATATATCAAAGCTCATTTTTCTCAAACAACTTGGGACTTAGGCATGGAATCTATATATTTTTCATTGATGAGAGCATTTTAATTTAAATCTTTAACCTTTATCATCTACACCATGTGAAATGAACAATTAAGTCTGTTAAAAATAATACAGATAGAAGTTATATATCGTGAGAGAGAAGTTTATTCAGCTACAAATATATACAAAGGATTGGGTCGATTAAAAACTAACATACAATTATTATGAGTCTAAGATTATTTGGATATGAAGTATTGAGTCTCTTACAAACCCGCGAGTCCAACCAGCCCATAACCAATGTGTTGTACTTGAAAGTCACCATAACATCAACTTAAAAGTCACAAACCAAACCTGATGAATGTAAGAAGATTTTAATGGCACCAAATGAGAAAAAACTAAAAATCCAAAATTAATCTGACTTCATTGAGAAAGAAAAAAAATGTGGTTGATCTTTATAATTCTGGCATTATCCCCTTAAATCATCATGAATGAATGTCCTTGTGCCCCATTTTTCCAATCGATACCTCTTTTCCAAATCTAAACGCATACATGAGCCTACAAACCAGAATGGGGTAAAAACCCCAAACCAATGCCAAAGCAAAACAGAGCCCATATCTAACCTTGAAACACAGACGTCGTTAAACTCACTTGTAGTTTTTCGAAGCCGGAATATTTGGGAATTTTAGGATTCAAGGTTGAATTATACCTCCTTAATTTGTGCTATTAACTAATCTTCACCAAGTTGACCAAGTCGATGTCGCCACCAGAATGCCTCTGGTACCTCCATCTCCACTTTACCTAATTTTCCTGAAAATACAGAAATCAACATTAAGATTTTTGAATCAAAGGTAGTTTAATATGATTTTAAAAATAGTAATTTTGGGGGACTACGTGCTGTGAAGCTTAAAAATAAACAACATGAATGAAATAATCACACTTTGTCAATGCCTCTAGGGCTTCGTTGTTGGTCCAGAAAGAGGTAGTATGTCACACCCCCGAACCGAGAAGGTAGAAACGTCCGGAGGCGCGTGACTTCATCTTGAAATATCATAACAATTGAATATGAATGAAACATAGCAACCATTATCATCATACATTACAATATCAACATACATAGTTTACATCATTGTGTTTGTTTACGAATTACATCCAAAATAACATAATGTATGATAAATCAAAAATACATCAAATAGCCAAAATTCCATAGTTGCCAACCTGCTTAGTGAGTTTCTGAGAATACAAGTCGTTTTGAAAAAACCATCAACATAGAATGTTGGTGAGTTCATAAGCATGTTTGTATGAAAACTTTGTAATAGTTTGTAAACCTCCAGAAAATCTAATATTTTCTTGTAAAAATAGTTTGTAAGTCTTATTTCAAATCATGTATAATTGCATGTGTATTCTTTGTTTATCTTGTTTGAAAATGTATAGAGAGTGATTCCCAGAAAATCCTGTATTTTCTTTTATACGAAAAATTGTGGTCTTAAACCCTAAGACCCGAGTGGTGAAAATAGTCGACGCATAGTTTCGTACTTTGTAAAATGAGTAGAGTATATGTATTGCGTAAATTTTAATATAATATTGTTATTCTCTATGTGAGTCGTTAAAACCATACTAATATGACGAGAGTGCTTGTCTTGACGTTCTTCAGGCGTCGGTTTCTAAAGATAATTGTCACCCTAGAATGGCTTGTCTAGCTATAGCGAGCAACTCAGATGTGGGGGTGTCAACCCCATATAGATCTATACACAATATCCTACTCTCCCTCCAGGAGACTCTGGTTATAACCACATGACTTACTATGTACACTAGGTATGTACGAGTGAAGGAGTGTCTCACAAGAGTCTTAACAAAAATTTATGCGAATATTGAATTCCATTATTTAAAGTTATAAATAATGTCACTAGAGTGTATTTTCGACCTATAAATTATAAGTGACAAAAATAATCCATTTTTATCATTATAGTAAAAAATAGCCCTATTTTACCAAAATTGTCAACAAAGGCCCAAATTTTACTAAAATGCCAAAGGTGGCCCAATATTATCTAAAATGTTATTAATGGCCCATTTATACCCAAAAATGTCGAAAATGGCACAATAATACCGAAATTGTCGAAAATGGCCCATTAATACCGAAATTGTCGAAAATGGCCCATTTTTACTAAAGTTGTAAAAAATAGTCCATTTTTACAAAAATATACATTTAAGGCCTAATTTTACAAAAGTGTTCAAAAATGGCCCATGTTTGCTAAATAGTCCATTTTCGGCCCATTTTTATTAAAAAGTTCAAAAATGGCCCATTCTTACCTTTATGGCTGAAAATAGTCCATTTTTAGTGAAACTTCAATATTTTATCATTTTTCATGTTTTCATGCCCAAAAAATTGTTTAAACATACTCTTGGACTAATCCTTGTGATATTACCATGCATCAAGTGAAACATATTTCATTTAGAAACTAGATTTCATTTATTCTACAACATATCAAGTTAACTAAGTCCAACAACTTGAGATTCAACCAAAAATCTCGAGTTCATGGACTGTTAGCATGAATTTCACAACATTTAACACACATATCATACAACACATGCACATACAAGCAAATATACAAAGATTTATACAAGACTATGACTTGTATCCTCCCACCAAAAGAAAGAAAACTTGAAAAATAGGGGTATAAAGCTCACCTTGGGGCTTTTTGGTTTTGAAGAGGAAGAGGAAAGAGGTTTTCGGCCCTATCTTGCTTCTTTGAAGAGATTTGTGGAGTTTTGGTTTTCTAAGAGCATAATCACAATAATGGAGTTACATGAGGAGGGAATTTTAGTGTAATATTGAAATAAGACCATAGAGTTTAACAACAACTTACCAAGTTATGAAGGCTTGGAAGGAACTCCATGAAAAACCACCCACAACTCATTATTTTTAGAGAAGGAAGGAAAAGAGTTTGTAGGAATTTTTGAGAGAGAGATAAGATGATTGTGTGGGTTTGAAATGAAAAGTGGAGGGGGGTAAGGGGGTGGTTTAGCCGATGAAGGGGATGGAAGGGGGAGAGTAGTAGAGGTTGACTCTAGCTTAGTGTTGATGTTAGGGACTTGGTTATTTGTTGGACAACCACCTAGATGTATGAAAGATTATATTGAGGTGGCACCATTTTGTCCCAAGTAGTTTTTTTATTAGATGGGCTAACCGATCGGCCCAAAGGAGAAAGAGAAAGAAGGATTTTCGGGCTTGAAAGGCAATCGCGAAAATACATTGGACCCAATAAGAACTTTGACCCATTAAGGCCCATATATGGGTTTTCGGCCCAATGATGTGACAACCCGATATTTCAAGTCAATGTAATGATCTAAGTCAAGTATTGTAATCTGTTTTTGAATTAACAAATAAATAAAAATAGCGTCAGAAATGAAATGTTCAAAAGTTTCAATTGGGATACATAAAATGATAGACATTGTTTCAAGGTTTTCAGAAATATAAAGAACACTCAAATCCGAGTTATAACGAAGAAGTTATGACCAATCAAAGATCTGCATCAAAACCGGAAAAACACTGTTAAGCATAAAACGGGAAATTTCAATAAAATACTTTTTAGCCTTAGGTATCTAAATAAAATTCGTAGATATCATTAAACCGTGAACGTACATAAAAAGAACGTCCAAATCTGACTTTGTGTGAGGAAGTTATGATTTTTCTAAGTTTCGGAATAGCGGTAGACAGCTAAAAACTCAAAATAGAGATCGAATGATATTTAGCCGACACAACCTAAACAAGAATTGAAGATCTCGACAATAGTAGTACCACAGTAAAAAGACAGATGAAAACGGACGTCGGATGAAGAAGTTATGAATTTTTAACGGTCTTTTCATGGCCCGACATATTAAAAATATATAATTAAAAATAAATTCAAAATTGCGAATGAAGACTAAATGAAAGTTGTAGATTATGTTCTCACCTACGCGTGGCTATAAAGAACGTCAATAATGAAGCTCGTATTCGAAAGTTACATATTTTAGAAGATTGGGGCACACAAACCGAGGGGAGTGCGCTATAACGTACGAGGGTACGCCTAGCGTACTCAGTGCACGACCTCAGATCGACCACGTCCCCGGCTACCCTCTAGCCTGTCCCATCCAAAGTCCAGAGTCCGAAGAGTGTGTCATGCATGACGTACGCCCAGCGTATGAGGGCCAGTTCCACCCCTATATAAAGGGTGCGAGGCTTCCGACTTCTTTTGCTAATTCACAACATTTCTCCCATATTTTCTCACTCTCGAGCCTCCCGAAACTATCCCGATGCCCCGGTTACATATCCAAGCTATGACGAAGGTCCGAAGGTCCAAAACTCTGAGAAATCTTCCACTTTCCATTCAAAGTGTTGCCTGAGAAAAGTCTCGTTTTCTTCAAATCATCACACTTACCAGGTGAGTTCATACCCCTGTATTTTCACGTTTTTACTATATTTTAGGTGGAAAAATACAAGTGAAACACAAGAAAAACTTATGTTAAAATGCAAATCATTACATACAGTTTCTAACGTTTTATCTACATTTTGCGTATAAATGTTAAATAAGTAAAATAACATTATTACAAATGTTATACTTTACATGCAAAGTTGGTAATACACTAACGTTTGTCATTCAAATGAAACACACTTTTGAAAAACAATAATAGGTATGTTTACGAGATATTCATGATATTTTACACTCTATGAACAATATAGAAAGGAAATACTTACATTTACAAGAAAAATGGACTTTTCATACGTAAACCTATTTGATACAAACTTTTGTGAGACATTTGACTTCACGTACGCATTTTAAGTCCTGTATTATAAACCATAATCTCTTGTAGGGAGAGTGTGATACTTGTGTATAGATCTATACGAGATTGACAATCCCGCACATAAACTGTTAGCTATAGTTGGACCGGCAGGTCTGGGGTGACAAACGTCATATCATTCCAATGCCTGAAGAACTTTGTGACAGACAGTTTGGGTCTATAGTACGATTATAAAACTCACATGAAGTATTAAAACAATTGATTTATGGGGCTATCAAATGCCTTAGTGATTATATATACATATATAAATCTACTTACACTATTTTAGGTATGGAAAATACTTATGCATTCCGGTTTTTGGAACTTCTAAAAACTACCATTCATTTATAGAAAATATTTGATTTTCTAGAAACAAACTCGGTTACTTTATACAAAAAGGCATATAATTCTTATACAAAAACGCTTATGAACTCACCAACTTAATTGCTGACGCTTTTTTTTTAAAGTGCTTGTATTTCTCAGGGATTCAGTAATACAGGTAAACAATAGCTTTTGGGAAGTGACGCTAAGGCGTCAATTTCAAACATATTATATCATCATAATGTAATTTCTTTTGAAACATGTATTACAATCAACAATGTAACTTTTTAAATTATATTTATGATGGTTGTGTTTGCTTTCTTTACTATTTATTCACCTGTTATGATACTACATGAAGTCATCCGCCCTCGAACGATTCTGCCGTTCTGGTTTGGGGGTGTGACAGATTGGTATCAGAGCATTGTTTATAGTGAACTAAGTATATCGAACCACATAAGATATACAAACTATAAATGCAAAGGGACTAAAACTCTCTAACAAAACGCATTCACTCCAACTATACTTCAATAAATTAAAATGTTAGTTTCATAAAGGTACAAATGCATGCATGCAACAATTTAATGTCATAGTTAGAACTATACAAAAGTATTAAGACAAGTTGGACACTATGACTAAGCTTTAGAATATGTAGTCAAGTCTAGGATGAATATAACCTGATCAACTATATTTATCCGAGATATGACCAATGTATGTCGGGGAATAGTCATAGTGAGCAACAAGTCAAAAACTTACCAAAGTAACACTAGAATCAAAATTTCAAATTTAAATGCTATAGGAGTATTTATGACACAATAAAAACTATAACAAGCGAGTAAACCCCGACATTTCATTAGGACTAGGATCGTCAATTAAATAAAAATTAAGCTTATAAAATCTAAAAACCTTCACTGACAGGTCTATAATTGCAAAGTGCATACTTTAAGGTTACACATGAGTGAGGTTGCATGGGCTTAGGATTTATGATTTCGCTTTAGGTCCTTTTTCTTGTTTGGATGGGGGCTTAGAGTGAAGCTATTTATCCAATGGTCCATTCGGTCCCAATTGTATGTAATTTGTATACACTAATTAATTATAGGAGGACTCAGTGTAGGCCTTATCATAGATTTTTTTTACACTCAAGTTTTATATATAATTCTTTTATCTCTATTCTCGATTAGACAAAATGGCAGGATTTCATATCCTCGGGGATCCCTACTACCCAAACCAGGGCAATGGGGGTTGGATTGAGGAGGATCCAGAAGAGGATCCCGAAGAGGTTTTCGAGGAAGATCCAGAAGAGGTTTTCGAGGAAGATCCAGAAGAGGATCCCAAAGAAGGGGAAGAGGAAGTAGATAATGAGGGAACTGACTCAGAACCCGAGGTCTACAATCCTCCCCAGGTAGTACCAAATCTCCGACGGGACTTCCAGGGCCCGACGCCCCTCTGGGTTGTAGATCTGAAACGATGGAGCAGGGAACAAGGACAGCGTCCACCCTACGACATGGGACAAGGCTTTTATAACCTCAGTAATAGAGGTTCGGCTGACAGAGCACTCCCTATCATGGTTCGTCGCATCGCCAATCAAGGCGAGCAAGCAAGGGTAAACGCCAACCAAATCATGGACGTTGATGCCACTGCCCAAATCACGGCGGTACGTCTTCGTCGCCTGGATGAAGAACACGATCAAATAATAGAGCACACATTTTCCCTTCAGAAATACATTACCGCTTCTAGAGCCGAGGTAAGGGAGTTCTGGAAAAACCAAGCCGCAATGGAGAGGAGCGTCATTGAGGCTGAACGTCAAGTAACTCGAGCTCGGATTTCCACGACAACATACCATGGTCCGCAGCGTACCACCCGCTCGGAGTAGAGCGCGTACTTCTTGCGCTATGTATATACTTATTGAGTGAGTGTTGGTGCTACTCTTTCCTTTATGTATGTAAACCCAACAGATTGTGAGTCCACAATTCGAGGGCCTGAATGCTGTCAACTTTTCCCATTTTCATTGATGTACTCTAGACCTGTGTTAAGGTCAAATTTTCCTGATCGATGTATCAAATATTAATATCAATGAGATTGACACGGGTTTATTATTTCATTGGGTATTTCATTAAATTCTTAAAATACTAATGAAATCATGCACTTATTATTATAAGTTTCCATTTCGCGATTAACTTACAAATTCGGTAATGTTCGGAACGTAAAGCATATAATACTAAGACTTTCCATAATCATTTTTGAAGACTTATCAAGAATTCGTTTTTTAACATATGGCAGAATCATGCCGCCAAGAAGGAATCCCCGACACTTCAATACTACAGGAACACCAACACCACCTCCACCACCACCCCCATCAATGGACAATGTTGTTTTCCAAGTTGCCATAACAGCTGCAGTTACAGCAGCAATGGCCCAAATGAGTAACAACGGGTCGGGAGGAGGAATAAATAGCTCTACTAATGGCCAACACCAAGGTTGTTCCGAGGAATGCACATACAAGAACTTAACCGACAGCAAACCCATATCCTTTAATGGGACTGGAGGAGTTATGGCTCTATCCCAATGGATAGAGAAAACGGAAGCAGTATTCGAGATCTGCTCATGCCAAGAAGGGAGCAAAGTAAAATTTGTTTTCTGTACTTTCTCCGAACGAGCCCTAATGTGGTGGAATGGCCACGTCAAGTCATTAACTCTGGTAGTGACTAACTCCATGGGATGGGAAAACCTGAAACAAATGCTCATGCAAGAGTACAGCCCGAGAGGCAAAGTACAGAAGCTCGAACAAGAGCTTTGGGGCCTTACAATGGTAGGATCGGACATCACAACCTATACCAATAGGTTCAGTGACATGACAATACTTTGCCTGTGAATGGTTGCTCTAGAGAGCAAGAAGATCGAGAGATATATCTGGGGAAGGTCACCCCAGATTCAAGGAAGTGTACTAGCTTCCAAGCCAATTACTTTTGATAGTGCCAAACAGCTGGCACAGTCCCTCGTTGACCATGGCGTCTGCCAAGGATTCATGACTGCTTTTCCGAAGCAACCCATAGAGAGAAACAAGAAGAAGAAGAAGAAGTTTTGGAATAAAAGGAAGGGTCAATCTTCGCAGGAACCTTCCTAGAAACAACAAATAGTGGCAGTTCATGCCACTACTACTCCCACCACTGTTCCTATCACCCCTACCATTAGTAAAGCAATATGTTGGAAACCTACCAAAGTGCAGCAAATGCAATTTCCATCACAACAGAAATTGTAGGGTAAAGCAGTGTAATAACTGCAACAGGAAAGGGCACACTGCCCGTTTCTGTAAGGCACCGGCACAACCAATCACCCAAGTTCCTGGAGTCGGTGTGGGTCAGGCGTGTTATGGGTGTGGTAAAGTTGGGCACTACAAGAGAGATTGCCCTAAGTCAGGGAATGCTGGCAGCATAGGAAGAGTGCTGGCAATAGGGCAGAACGAAGCAATAGCTGATCCTACGGTGGTTACGGGTACGTTTCTCCTCAATAACACTTATGCATGCATACTTTTTGATTGTGGTATGGAGAGGAGTTTCGTGAGCCATGAATTCAAACACTTACGTAAACAAAACCCCCAATCACTTAATAAGATATTTACAATAGAAATGGAAAACGGTAAAACAGAAAGCACAAACGATATGTACATAAGCTGCACGCTAGATTTAAATGAACACTCGTTCCAAATCGATTTAATGCCAATCACTATAAGAAGCTTTGATGTCATCATCGGTATGGATTGGTTAAGCCTTCATCACGCCGATACACTTTGTCACGAAAGGGTCGTTCGCCTTAATCTGCCAAATGGCAATACTCTTATCATTTATGGTGATAAACCCGGTACCAATTTACAAATCATCTCTTGCGTCAAAGCCCAAAAATACCTACGCAAAGAATACCATGATTTCCTAGACCACATGGTAGATAAGGAAAAAGAAATGAAAGATATCAAAGACATTCCAGAAGTCTGTGATTTCCCTGACATCTTCCCTGAATATCTTCTAGGAGTTCCACCATAACGTCAAGTCGAGTTCAGAATCGACTTGATTCCCGGAGCTACCCTAGTAGAAAAGTTGTCGTACCATCTGGCCCCGGCAGAGATGCAAGAATTATCCAGCCAACTAAACGAGTTACTCAATAAAGGATTCATCAGGCCGAGCTTCTTACGTTGGGGAGCACTAGTTCTATTCCTAAGGAAGAAGGATGGATCATTTCGCATGTGCATCGACTACCGAGAACTAAACAAGCTCACAATCAAGAACCGATATCCCCTACCATGCATAGACGATCTGTTCGACCAACTCCAAGGAGAAAGCTACTTCTCAAAGGTTGATTTAAGATCCGGGTACCATCAACAGCGACTCCTGGAAGGAGATGTTCCCAAGACAGACTTCCGAACTCGTTATGGTCATTACACGAGTTTGTAGTGATGCCATTTGGATTAACAAATGCACCGAAGGTGTTCATGGACTTAATGAACCGAGTATGTCGTTCTTTCCTAGACAAATTTGTGATTATGTTCATAGATGATATACTCATCTATTCGAAGAGCAAAGAAGAACATAGTCAACACCTCCGGCAGGTCTTAGAGACATTAAGGGCAGAGAAGTTATACGCAAAATTCTCAAAGTGCGAATTTTGGATTCGGAAAGTAGATTTCCTTGGTCATGTGGTCAGCAAAGAAGGGATACACGTGGACCCTTCCAAAATCAAGGCAATCGAGAACTAGTCAGCTCTAAGAACTCCAAAGGAAATCCAACAATTATTGGGCCTTGTTGGCTATTACCAAAGATTCATACAAAACTTCTCAAAGATTGCCAAACCACTTACCGCCCTGACTCAAAAGGGTGTAACCTAAAACTGGGGAGAAAAACAAGACGTTGCATTCCAAACACTGAAACAAGCCCTATGCAGCGCACCTATATTATCCTTGCCAGAAGGAACAGAAGACTTTGTGGTCTATTGCGATGCATCAAACCAAGGTTTGGGATGTGTTCTAATACAACGAGGAAAGTTCATCGCATACGTCTCGAGACAACTAAAAACACACGAAGTCAACTACACTACCCACGACCTCGAACTAGGAGCAGTCGTTTTCGCCCTAAAGATCTGGAGGCACTATCTCTACGACACGAAATGCACAATCTTCACCAATTATAAGAGCCTTCAACACATTCTCAACCAAAAAGAACTCAACATGAGACAGAGACAATGGGTTGAACTAGTGAGCGGTTACGAATGCGAAATTCGTTATCATCCGGGAAAAGCTAATGTAGTAGTTGATGCTCTCAGTCGAAAGCAGTACTCGGGCCATCGAGTGAAGTCCTTAACCATGACAATCCATTCACGCCTGTCCACGCAAATCAAGGAAGCTCAAATGGAATCATTGAAAATAGAAAACGTGGTTGGCAAAGCCTTAAGAGGAATGGATAAAAATCTTGAAGTCAAGGGTGACGGAGCTCGTTACTTCATGAATCGAATCTGGACACCGAATTTTGGTGGATTCAAAGACGTTGTCATGAATGAGGCTCATAAGACTCGATACGCCGTGCATCCCGGTTCAGACAAGATGTATCTGGACCTCAAGAAATGGTATTGGTGGCCGAACATGAAAGCCAAAATTGTTGCCTACGTAGGCAAGTGTCTGACTTGCGCCAAAGTCAAAGTAGAGTACCAAAAGCCCTCAGGATTGTTACAACAACCTGAAATACCTGAGTGGAAGTGGGAGCGGATAACCATGGATTTCAAAACCAAGTTACCCAAAACAGTGGGCGGACTTGACACCATCTAGTTGATCGTCGACAGATTAACCAATTCCACGTACTTCCTACCAATAAAGGAAACTGACAAGATGGAGAAACTAGGTTGAACATACATCAGAGAGATTGTGCGACTGTATGGTGTACCAATATCCATTATCTCTGACAGAGATAGTAGATTCACCTCACGGTTCTGGCAATCACTACAAAAATCTCTAGGGACGGGACTAGACATGAGTACCGCTTACCATCCACAAACCGAAGGTCAGAGTGAAAGGACCATTCAAACTTTGGAAGATATGATAAGAGCTTGTGTTTGGTAAAGCATGGGATACCCATTTACCACTAGTCGAGTTCTCGTATAACAATAGTTATCACACTAGCATCAAGGTTGCTCCATTCAAATCCCTTTATGGCCACAAGTACAGATCACCTCTGTGTTGGGCTGAAGTGGGTGACACACAACTAGCTAGAGGAAAAATACCCGACAATACTCTCACAGGCCCAAAAATCATAAGAGAAACGACCGAGAGGATTGTCCAAATCCAGGAACGACTAAAAGCTTCAAGAGACAGACAAAAGAGTTATGAGGACAAAAGACGGAAGCCCTTGGAATTTTAGGTTGGGGACGGAGTGTTATTCAAGGTCTCACCCTGGAAGGGATTAATACGTTTTGGAAAACGTAGGAAACTAAATCCAAGGTATGTCAGACCATTTGAGATCCTTTCCAGGATCGTCCTTGTAGCATACAAGCTTCGAATATCATAGGAACTCAATAATATACACCCTACATTTCATGTGTCAAACTTAAAGAAGTGTTTGTCCGATGAGACCCTCGTCGTCCCTCTTGACGAAATCGAAATCAATGAGAGTATCCACTTTGTAGAGGAACCAGTAGAAATCATGGGTAGGGAAATTAAAAGAACAAAACAAAGTCGCATACCCATTGTAAAGGTCCGTTGGAATGCAAAGCGAGGACCTGAATACACCTAGGAGCGCGAAGACTAGATGAAACAAAAATACCTGCATCTTTTCCCAAGTCCATAAGTACTTACCTTAGAATAAATTTCAGGACGAAATTCTCTCTCCCGGGGGGGGATGATGTGACAACCCGATATTTCAAGTCAATGTAATGACCTAAGTCAAGTATTGTAATCTATTTTTGAATTAATATATAAATAAAAATAGCGTCAGAAATGAAATGTTCAAAAGTATCAATTGGGATACATAAAATGATAGATATCGTGTCAAGGTTTTCAGAAATATAAAGAACACTCAAATCCGAGTTATAACGAAGAAGTTATGACCAACCAAAGATCCGCGTCAAAACCGGTAAAACACTGTTAAGCATAAAACGCGAAATTTCAATAAAATACTTTTAGCCTTAGGTATTTAAATGAAAGTCGTAGATAACATTAAACCGTGAGCGTACATAAAAAGAACGTCTAAATCTGACTTCGTGTGAGAAAGTTATGATTTTTCTATGTTTCAGAGTAGCGGTAGACAGCTAAAAACTTGAAATAGAGATTGAGCGATATTTAGCCGACACTACCTAAACGAGAATTGAATATCTCGACAATAGTAGTACCACGGTAAAAAAAACAGACAAAAACGGACATTGGATGAAGAAGTTATGAATTTTTAACGGTCTTTTCATGTCCCGGCCTACTAAAAATATATAATTAAAAATAAAGTCAAATTTTGCCAACGAAGTCAAAATGAAAGTTATAGATTATATTCTCACCTACGCTTGGATATAAAGAACGTCAAAAACGGATCTCGTATGCGAAAGCTACACATTTTAGAAGATTGGGGCACACAAACCGAGGGGAGTACGCTATAGCGTACGAGGGTACGCCCAGCGTACTCAGTGCACGGCCTCGGATCGACCATGTCTCCCGCTACCCTCTAGCCTATCCCATCCGAAGTCCAGAGTACGAAGAGTACATCATGCATGACGTACGTCGAGCGTACGCGAGTACGCTCGGCGTACGAAGGCCAATTCCACCCCTATATTAAGGGTGCGAGGCTTCCGACTTCCTTTGCTAATTCACAACATTTCTCCCATATTTTCTCACTCTCAAGCCTCCCGAAACTATCCTGATGCCCTGCTTACATATCCAAGCTACGACGAACGTCCGAAGGTCCAAAACTCCCGAGAAATCTTCCACTTTCCAGTCGAAGTGTTGCCCGAGAAAAGTCTCGTTTTCTTCAAATCATCACACTTACCAGGTGAGTTCATACCCCTACATTTTCACGTTTTTACTATATTTTAGGGGGGAAAATACAAGTGAAACGCAAGAAAAACTTATGTTAAAATGCAAATCGTTACATACAGTTTCTAATGTTTTATCTACATTTTGCGTATAAATGTTAAATAAGTAAAATAACGTTATTACAAATGTTATACTTTACATGCAAAGTTGGTAATAAACTAAGGTTTGTCATTCAAATGAAACACACTTTTGAAAAACTATAATAGCTATAATTTACAAGATATTCATGATATTTTACACTCTATGAACAATATAGAAAGGAAATACTTACATTTACAAGAAAAATGGACTTTTCATATGTAAACCTATTTGATACAAACTTTTGTGAGACATTTGACTTCACGTACTTTCAAGTACGCATTTTAAGTCCTGTATTATAAACCATAATCTCTTGTAGGGAGAGCGTGATACTTGTGTATAGATCTATACGGGATTGACAATCCCGCACCTAAACTGTTAGCTATAGTTGGACCGGTAGGTCTGGGGTGACAAACGTCATATCATTCCAATGCCTGAAGAACGATGTGACAGGCAGTCTGGGTCTATAGTACAGTTATAAAACACACATGAAGTATTAAAACAACTGATTTATGGGGCTATCAAATGCCTCAGTGATTCAGTAATACAAGTAAACAACAGCTTTTCGGAAGGGACGCTAAGACGTCAATTTCAAACTTATTATATCATCATAATGTAATTTCTTTTGAAACATGTATTACAATCAACAATGTAAAATTTTAAATTATATTTATGATGGTTGTGTTTGCTTTCTTTACTATTTATTCAACTGTTATGATACTACATGAAGTCATCCGCCCTCGAACGATTCTGCCGTTCTGGTTTGGGGGTTTGACAAATGAGGTTAAATGGAAAGGTTTTCGGCCCACTATGAGGCCAACATTGGTTTTCGGTTTGATGAGCCCAAAATAATGATTTTTGGACCAAAAATGATTTAAATATGGGTCATTGGCCCATATAAAAGTTACCTTGGGCTTTTGGCCCAAAAAGGGCCCAATAGTGGTTTTTCGGTCTTGGAAGGCCTACTAGAGAGTTTTCTAACCCAAAATAATACTTAATAAAGGTATATGGCCCACTATGGTCTAAGAAAGATATTCACGGACCAATAAGGCCTAATAAGAGTCTTACCGCCCAACACAATGTTAAATACAAGTTTTCAGCCCATAAGGATCATGTTGTGGGGTTATTGGCCCATTAACGACCAATAGGAGAGTCTTGGTCCATTAAGAGGTTTGGACTGAGAAGGCTTGGGTTGAGGCCCAAAATTGAGTGAACATAGCTTGTTGGGTTAGAATTTGGGCTTACACGAGGAAATTTCGACTTGAAACAAAATTTTGGGTGTATAAACTTGTATAGTATTGAAATCTTGTCAATGTCAAACGTAGGGTTACAAGATTAGACAAGAAATTATCGTGCACCAATTTAAAAATATTAACCCTAATTTGCTAGTTATGACATAATAACCAATCAATTATTCTTCTTTATCATCTTCCATTACTATTCAAGACGACTGCTTTGTGGAGTTGATTTGATCAGGTAAGAACCGAAGAGAATCAAAACTAAAAAAGAGACAATGTTCAAATCAAAACCAAAGATTAACACAAGAAAAAGGAAGTTCCTAACTTATCTCTCCGTTAGGATTTTCTTCGAAAATACCTATATTAGGTTGTAGAGGATATCAAACCTGCTCATGTAGATCAAGCTGGTGAGCAACTGTAGGAGAAATGGATGGTGGCGGGGGTAGGATGCCTTTCCCTGCATCTCGATGGGTTTATAAAGATGATGAGAGATCATAACTTGAAATGAGTTTTTAGGTATGAGAGCGTCTTTGAAAAGTTTTGAATTTGATTTGCAAATGGGTAGCCGGGGAAGGTGGGCCGAGTCGGCTCGTTTTTCGTAGGTATCCGGATTCAATGTTGACTTTGACCACTTCAATTTAAAGATGAAAACGTGAGACCTATTCAAAATGTTAATTCAATAACCCGTTGACTAGTATTTTTAGTGCATAAAATGGTTGTATATGTTGCAATAAGCCTTGTACCAATTAAAATTCAGCCTTTGAGCAAATTTGCATAATAAGGAGTGTGTATGTGTGTGTGTGTATATATATATATATATATATATATATATATATATATATAATAAAATTTAAGAAGTTGAGGGTGTGTCCAGGCTTACCTTGGCTCTCATGTGGCTCCGCGCTTGCTTGTATCCTCACTATCACTTGAAGAACCTTGGACACGCTTTTGCTTTCTCTTGGCCTAATCTCTTCCCAGAGGACAACTCGGACTTGCTACTTCATAGGGTTCGTCTTTGTTGAGGTCTAACCTAATACAGCCATCACAAAATAGGCTATGAATGTGTTCAGATGTTTTGAATATTTTTGAACGACCTTTGAAATTTTACAGTGTTTGAAGTTGAAGCCATTTTTTGTATCCTTCACAACTAACCAAAATGCAATATTTTTTAATAGCTTCTTCATTTCTTTGCGGTAACATTTTTGAGCTTCGGCTAGGATTTCTGCATTATTGGCACCACTCGGCCAAGAGCGCTTCACGTTGATGAACACATCATTGAACTCCATTGCAACGTTGTTCGTGTTTCTCCATTACGAATAAATTTGATCTTTTTTGCAGTATTTGCCTCACTTCATTCAGCCAAGAAAAAATTACCACACTTTTATATAAAAAATGTCTCCATCTTGGTTGTCTCCAATCACAAGGTCCTCTAACATGTCAAGCCATGCTTCCGCTAACACATTCTCTTCTTTCCAAGTCCAGGCTATATGTGGGACCTTTTGTCTTTGGATTGTTGGGTGCACGTTCAGAATCAGTTGACGAATCGATTTCGAAATAGAGTTAGGATTGGAATTCAGTTTCTTGAATTGTTTCAAATAGATCAAATTCAGGTTGAGATTAGGATTGAAATTGAGATTGACATTGGGATTTGAATTGAGCTTGGTTTGCTCCATATGAATTATAATATGGATCATTTTCGGGATAGTGATACATTGGTGGTTAAAAGATGGGTGGATCAAGTTGAGGTCGGTAGAACATAGGTGGGAAATTGTTTGATAAAGGGTTTGAAGCTTTTTTTATATTTATTCTTGGAGTTTCTTATTGTCTTGGTTTGGAAATGGAATTGGGATTGCAATTAAGTTCTAGAATTGTTTCCTATAGATCAAATTTAGGTTAGGATTGAAATTGAGATTGGTATTGGGATTTGAATTGGACTTGACTTGCTCCATATGAATTAAAATATCAAGACTTTTCGGGATAGTGATACATTGGTGGTTAAAAGATGGGAGGATCAAGTTGAGGCCGGTAGAATAAAGGTGAAAATTTGTTTTATGAAGGGTTTGACATTTTTTTTTTATTTCTTCTTATAGTTTTTTGTTGTCTTGGAGAAGACATTTTTTGAGAAGTTTTTGATAGGTAATTGAGATTGTAAAAGTTATGATGCAGTAAAAAATGGAGGTTAGTATGTATATATAGTGGTTGAAATAAAGTAAAAAAATGATTTTTTTTAAACGACTATATTTTTTTAAAAATTTGATCAAAATGTACAAGTCATTCTTTCTCTCCCCCTCTTCGACTCCTCTCTCTCTCTCCTCGATAATCCATTGTCGGAGAACTTCTATTTCTTCGACATCCCACCCTCGTTGGGTGGTGTTTATCATTGGTGTTGAGAATTTTTCGTCCCACTCCCTTAATCCTAAGAAAGATAATGTAGCCATTGTAGTACTTGCTTGGCTACCAATAAAAGATTTGAAATTTGAAAAGATTGCCTTATTAATTATCTTTATAAAATTATTGAATAATAGGAAAATATACGTATTAAGCTAAGTTTTAAATTATTGTAGATTACACTTTTGGTCCATATGGTTTACATAAATATGCAATTTTATTTCAACTTTTGAATTTTTAACATGGCTAATCTTTGGTTTCCAATAGCTTCACTCATGGTCCTTGAGGCTATATCGTTTACGTTGCTTTGTTAAATGACGATTATACCCCTATTTTAAAAAAAAACCCTAAAAGCTTTCGGACCATCCATGGAAGCTTCACGCTTTCTCTTTCTCTCTACTTTTGGTAGCTCTAAATTACAACAACTCCACACGTCAATGCTTCTTCTTATCTGTCGATGTCGATTCCCTCCCTCCGGAGACCACTTGTAACACCCTAAAAATTTCCAGGATCAAATTTCATTTTTAATTCATTTCAAAACATCCATTAATCATATCAAAACAACCAAAAGTGTATCATAGTAAAATAATATTAGAGTGCAAATCCCAAAATCATATAAGGCGGAAAATATGGGCAGATGTAATGCGATCAAGCCAGACCCTTCCCTTTCGAGTCGGAGGTAGCTAAAACATAAAGTGGAAACTGTAAGCATACAACTTAGATAGTTCCCCTAAAATACCTCATACTATACATACATAAATCAAGCATAATTGGGTCTATTTCACCCCCTTCGGTATCTTTCAACCGGTATAGGGTGTATTTCACCCCCTTCAGTGTCTTTCAACCGGTATTGGGTCTATTTTACCCTCTTTGATATCTTTCAATCGGTATTGGGTCTATTTCACCCGTACAACTAAGCATACAATCAAATCAGTGAATGTAATGAAGGCAACAAGTACAAACATACATAACATGGAATTGTCTTGAAGATAACTATCATCCTACTACCATAATCTAGTAGGCCGGCAATGGTGCCTTCGACCTTTGAGTATAGTGGAGGAAACTCAGCTCGATCAAAAGATAGCAAATCCTACACCTGAGTCTGCTGCCCAACGGCTCCTCACATTGAACATAATCAATACCAACCTGAGTTACTATCTCAGGTTAAGCTCATAGTCATAAAGCCTAACAATGGCCCAAGCCCAACTAAAGGACCTTAAGGCCCAACATAGACCCAAGAGCTATAAGATGGCCTAAGACCCATAAATGAACCAATACCATAAAAAGGTCTAAGGCCCAAACCCAACAAAGCAAGATCCCAACTAAACCTGAGCCCAAAAACTCCAAAAGCCCATAAACGGACGTACGCACGACATACCTAGTTCATATGCTCGATGTACGTGGCTGATCCAGAATCGGGGTGTTGGCCCTGTACATGCAATACACTAAGGAGTACGCCCGATGTACTGGTCAGACAGCCAAACCCACTCCGAATTACTTAAATCATTAAGCTTATAATGTCGAAACTTCAATTCAACATCAAAACAATGTCTTAAATCATAAAGTTGAAGAATTTAAGCTTTTACATGGCTTAAAAAGGTCAAATCTTGGATTTTTAACATACTAAATTCATGAAACAACCCTTAACCCTTGCATGTCGAGCTTAAGCCATCAAGACACCATTTTTATGCACAAGGGACATCAGAAACACTAAGATCTATCACCATAACCTTATGGAGTATCTTATACTCTCAAGAACACCTCAATGGATGAAAACAAGCCAATAAACCAAACTATCTAGATCTAAGAGATGGATCAAAAAGGTAGGGACTTGATACCTTCTAAAGAATGATCAAAGTGGCTAAGTTCTGGATCCACAATCCTTAACACCACAAGAGCAACTTCCAAGAGGTCCTTCCATCTTAAATATCACCAAAAACACCAAGAAATGTGACTTTATAAGCTCAAAACACTCAAATGGCAGTTAGGGTTCGTGGGAAGGCTGATGAGGGTAGGAGGTTGATGAGGGGGCAGCCTCAAGCCTCATAATGGGATTATATATGGGCTAAACCCTAAAAATTAGGGTTCGTTGATTCACAGCGTATGAGGGTGCCTCCCATGTCCAACTCAGGTGAGTACACCGTGTGTACTCACATCCCCTTACATATTACGTCCGACATAATATGCCCCTTCTCTTCTTCATAAAAACCAAAAATGACAATAAAAAATAGTACGTGAAAAAATGGATGTTACAATTCCCCCCTCCCACCACTTGAATCAAACTTCATCCTCGAAGTCCTTTGCTGCAAATAACTTTGGGTAATGCTCCCTCATCTTGTCCTTAGGCTCCCATGTCCACTAAGAACCCCTTCGATGCAGCCGCTGCACCTTCACCAATCCCACAACCTTGTTCCTCAAGGTTTTTGTCTTCCGGTTAAGGATCGTCACCGGTCTTTCTATTTAATTAAAGCAATCATCCACTTGAATGTCCTCCAAAGGAACCACTGCAGAATCATTAACCAAATACCCAAATACTTTCGCAACTGAGAGACATGAAAAGTGTTGTGAATCTGACTGAACTCCTCCATCAGATCCAAATGATACGCTACCCTCCTCACTCAGGCTAAAACACTGAAAGGACTAATATACTTGGGGCCCAACTTACTCCGCTTCCTGAATAAGATGACACATTTCAAAGGTGATACCTTCAGGAGTACCATATCTCCAACCTGAAATTCCAAGTCTGAACGGTGTCTGTTTGTGTAGCACTTATGTCGACTATGTGCTATCTAACGTCTGTCGCATACCTGCTGAATAAATTTCGTCATCTTGAGTACCACCTCGGTACTCCTGATGACCCGCTGACTGACCCCCCAAAATATCAGGGTCCTACACTTCCTCCTATAGAGTATCTCAAAAAGAGGTCGATCAATGTTGGCGTGATAACTGTTGTTATACGAAAATTCCACCAAAGAAAGATATGTATCCTAACTATCGCCAAAATCCAGAACACATGCCCGCAGCATGTCCTCCAAAGTATAGATAGTCCGCTCACTCTAACCATCAGTATGCGGGCGGAAAATTCGTGCTGAAATGCAGACGGGTACCCAAATCCTCATGGAATCACTTACAGAACCTGGAAGTAAACCAAACATCCCTATCAGAGACCACAGAAACCAACACCCCATGTCGTGCCACCACTTCCCGGATATAGATATCGGCCAACTTCTCCGCCAAAATGCTCTACTGAATCGGAATAAAATACGCGCTCTTGGTCAATCGATCCACGATGACCCATATCAAGTTCACTCTGCACGTCTTCCTAGGAAATTTGGTAGTGAAATCCATTGTAATCTCCTCCCATTTACAAACGGGAACTTCCAACGGCTCCATTTTGCCATGGGGTCACTGATGCTTGGCCTTGACATTTCTACAAGTCAAGCACCTCTCCACATACCAGGCCACGTCTCGCTTTATGCACGACCACCAATAATCAGATCAATGATCTCTATACATCTTCGTTGCTCTAGGATGAATAGATACTCTCAATTTATGTGCCTCCTCCATTAAAACCTGATGCACATCATCCCAATAAGGAACCCACACCCTTCGATGAAGGGTCAATAACCCTTGGCTATCATAATCGAAGGAACCCACCTGACCCACTATGCGCTCACTCTTCCGGTGCTCTTCCTTCATAGCCTCAACCGGGGCCACTCAAATCTACTCTAAGAGTAGAGTAATCACTATCATCCTTAAACACACATCCCTGATCAGAGCAGCGACCGCCTTTCTGTTGAGAGCATCGACCACCATGTTGACCTTTCCTGAGTGATAAAGGATCTCACAATAATATTCCTTTACCACATCCAACCATCTACATTGCCTCATATTCAGATTTAGCTGATCCATCAAACAAGCCAAGACCTTATGATGCGTGTAGATAGTACAGCGGACCCCTTAGAGATCATGTCACCAATTCATGAGGGAAAACACCACATCCCCAAAATCCAAATCATACGTACGATAATTCGCCTCATGAGGCTTCAATTGCCTCGAAGCGTAGGCGATCATATGACCCCACTGCATTAGTACTGCACCCAAATCCATGATCAACGCATCACAATACACCACAAAATCCTTAACACCCTCTGGTAGGGTCAGAATTGGCGCTTCACACAATCTCTGCCTTAGATGTAACGCCCGTAGATCCGGGCTAGTCAATTCATAGACAATGAGCATCAAAAATGAGTTTTTGATGAAAGATTATTTAGAAGGATTAATCTTAACCAAGTTGTATCATATGTTACAAGGGTTCCGTACATATAAAGAACACCGAAATCCGAGTTATAATGAAGAAGTTATGGTCCGTCGAAGTTTCGCGGCAAAACCGGCACGGCACCAGGAAACGTAAAAAGTGAATTTACTATAGAGGAATTTTTGGCCTTAGTAAACTAAATGAAAGTCGTAAAATATGTTAAACCGAGACTGTCCATAAAAAGAACGCCCAAATCTGACTTCGTATGAGGAAGTTATGAATTTTCTAAGATTTGGCTTAGTAGTGCACAACCTGAAACTTGAATTTTAGATCGAGCGGTTATTGGCCTATGCAACCTAAATTAGAATTGAATATCCCATTAATAGGAACTCAACGGTAAAAAGACAGACAAAAATGGAGTCTGTATGTAGAAGTTATGAATTTTGCGCGGACATTTAACGGTATAATATCCTCGTACTGTTAAATTTAAGATGGGTTGACAATTAGCCAACGATGTCAAAATGAAAGTTTTAGCTCTTATTTTTACCTATGCGTGGATATAAAGAACGTCGAAATCGAAGCTCGTATGCGAAAGTTATGAATTTTTGAAAATCAATTGATTTCCACCCTGTGTGCGATGCCACGTATCAACACCTGACTCAGACTTGGAGCCCAAGCTCACTCACGACGTGAACATCAAGAAATTCACGATGTGAATCTTCCTCCATCCCCTATAAATAATAGGTGAATTCCTCTTCATTCCTCACACCTCCCATCACTTCCCTCTCTCTCTCTCTCTCTAAAACCTCTCTCTAGCACCGAAACCACCCCCCCCCCCCCCCTGAAAAGCCTAGGGAACCTCCCTAGCATGAGGCGGAAGCCCCGGAGCGCCCGAAAACTCCGAGAAGAAGAGCTTTTCGGTTTGGAAACGCTGCTCTAGCGGAGCCCAGTTTTGAGAAAAACCCGTTGTAAGTGAGCTACGCCTAACCTATCTTTAGTATAACTCATGTTTCAATATAGTAATTTTATTAGGACCTTATAATTAATATTTGGGCTATTATTATGAGTTATATAATTTTCGTTATAATATCTTTTTAACCACTTGCGGCATAGGGAATCTGGTTTGGAGGGCCGCTTGGGTTGCTAGATTTCAGAAGTGCTATATGCCAAAATGGTCCTGCCATCCGGTGTTCCATGTCTGGCCCATGTCTGTAAATAGTGGGTGAGGAGTTTTAACGCTTATATAATAGTAATAATAGCAAGACTATTAATTAGTCTCGGTTAACATTAGACTAAACTCTAGTGGTAATGATACTAGGTTTTGTCCAAGGAAGTTGTTTTAAGTAAACGAAGTGTTTTCCGAGTACCGAGTCACCACCTTATCAGGTGAGTGCATAGTTACTTTCATCTTACACATAGATATGAAGTATTTTATATAAACTACGTGCTATGTGTTCATATTATCTGTATACTTGCTATCTATGTTGGATAACGATTTTATACAAGTTTTATATGATTTAAACTGTATACGTATTTTTATCAACATAATATGTTGGGTAAAACATGGGTAGATGAAATATGAGTTGGATGATAAAATGAGAGGTAATATAGGCCATGAGGTAAGGGTGAGAGGTGGACGATGTGAGAGGCCTTTTTCCCAAATACTGGCCCTGTCATCTAACAGAGTATGGATGCCAACCACGAACTATTCTAGACTGTCCAGTGGAACACTAGCAGGCTCGCAACCTATAAGTGTTATGAACGATGTGTTCACTGGTGTACTCTAAAAACCCATTGACTTGTATTGCGAGTGGACTCTCGAAAACGATATTTTCAATAAACGAGATAACCCTGGCAGATGTGCCTAAAGGACTCTATCGGAAAAAGCGCCTAATAGAGAACCTCATAACCCTGGCAGATGCGCCTAAAGGACAATACCGGCAGATGCACCTCATAAGGAATGTCACAATTCTGGCAGTTGCGCCTAAGTGATAATATTAGCAGTTGTGCTTGACAGATGTGTCATTAGCAACGATGGATTTCGTGCCTATTCGTTAGGATAATCCTTAGGAATGAATGAACGAGGAATAACTTATTCTTAGGGTAGATCTTTAAGAGTAAATAAGAGAATAGGGATGGGTAATTGGGTTTATTTTCTAATGATTAAACATAATAATCATATTATTGTGGGTTGAAAACCTTATGTACTCACCAGGTTTCCCAACCTGACCCACTCAAGCTTATTTGTATCACGGGTCTCAATATGAAGTCACATTACACTGAGAGATTAATGAGATATAAATCACTAGTGATAATTAATGTAAGTTCTATTTATGCTTATGTTTATCTATTGACAATGACATCCCAAATTTTTTTAAAATGAATAAAAATACGTTTCTTTAGAAATGCTTTGATAACGTATTTATCATATTTTACTGGGAACAAACTCTATAATATTTTTATCAAAAGAAGTACTCTGATTTTTCTAAAGCATAAACAAAATCAGTCTTTTCTGGCCGTGAAAATGGGGATGTCACATTAGAGTCTCAAAAGTTGAGTTCTGCTTAGGCCCCCAACGAAACATGGCAGTCTTCTTTGTCAGTCGGGTCAAAGGAACCGCTATCTTGGGAAATCTTGAATGAATATCCGATAATAACCTGTCAATCTAAGGAAACTCTGAATCTCGTATGGAGACCTTGGAACCTCCCATCTCATCACCGCTTCAACCTTGTCCAGATCAACCAAAATGTAGTTCTTGATGATAAGGTGGCCCAGAAACTGTACCTCACACAACCAAAACTCACGCTTAGAGAACTTTGCCAATAACTTCTCCCTCCTTAAAGTCTCCAATACTTCCTTCAAATGTTCATCATGTTGTTCCTAAGTCTTGGAATAGACCAGGATTATTGGAAAGAGTGTCCAGTGTCATTAATTATTGGTAATATTTCTAATAATAACATGGTCCTTTTGGTTTCCCTCAAGACACAAATTGAGTATAATAAATAAAGGAGAAATTGCTTTATTAATTATTATGGTTAATAATTAATTAGAGACTAATCGGAAATAACTTTTGGGAATTAATTATTAGTTTAATTAATTAAAGGGTTGAATATTCATTAATCGATAGTTGGTTAATCGGGAATGTTCCAGAACCCTTATGGAATTAGGGTTGGATGAAAATCACTCCATCTTACATGGGAAAATGAGTGAATTTCGTGGTTGGACTCCCATCCCACATGGGAAGGAGTGCAAAACCCAGGATGGCATCCAAGGCTATAAATAGGGCTTTAGGGATTCCATTCCTCCTCGCACCTTGGTTTGAAGTTTCGCCAACCCTTCTTCCTCCCCCTCTTAGGAACGATTTATAACCCTATTAAGTTTGTGAAATTGATCGTTCTCCTAGTTATTTTTATTCCACTCTTTGGTGTCATTGGGTGTGATACCATTAGAGGGATTCTGGTTTGGGTCCTCCCATCCAAGCAACTTCATGGAGGATCAAGATCTCAAGCATAGAGATCAAGGGCTACATAAAAGGTATGTTTTTCTTCTTTGTATTTTTCAGTTTCTAGGATATATGTAATTAGCATGAAACCATAGATCCATAGGTTGCATGTACACTTAGGTATATCGTAGTTTCGATTTTTCCGCTACCTAATTTAAAGTGTATTTGATTCATTGAAAACCCAACAGTGATATCAGATCCATTGGTTCATGATTATATTCACCCTAGATCCATACTTTTGTAAATGCTTATTTGAAATTGAATGAAAAAAGAATGATTGAAAAATTCATAATTGTTAAAACCCTTAGTCGCAGCTCACAATGTGAGAGCTTCCTGCTCACGATGTGAGCTTGCCGGATTAGGATTTCCCTGTTTTTTTTATTTTTCAAATTTGAAGGTTTGTTAAATATGGATAAATACCAATTTTAAAATGTTTTAAATTTGCAAAAATTGATAAATATTATTTGAATGTGATTATTTAAATTTGAATATTTATTTATTATTTAAATAGTGAATTTAAATATTTAATATTATTTATAATAGAGATTTATAAGTTTGAATATTAATCCCTCGTGATTTATTAATTGTTACATTGCGTCCTCACAATTAATTAGACTTAATAATAGACAACTAATTTTAAAGAGTTTTAAATCTACCCTTTATATATATATATATATATATATATATATATATATATATATATATATATATATATATATATATATATATATATATATATATATATATATATATATTAGACAGTTACAACTTGCGTCCTCACATGTTTTAAATATTGGCATTGTTAGTCTTAGCATGATTAGGCTCATCCATCCTGATGTAGGGGTTTAAAGAGGTCTCTATGATGCTTAATGATGTTGGTTTTTAATATGCTTCGCTTACCACCCTCACCGCCTATTGAATTTTGAGAATGGAGTTACCGAAAGGGTTTGATAGTGATAATGGTCAATCTAAAAGTATTCTAAATACAAATATAAAACAAAATCTTGTTTTATTAATAAAATGTGAGTCTCATATTATCCATGAAAATTGCACATTCTCTTTATATTTTGTTGGTGGAGCTCATGTGGTTAATCGGCACATCAATCCAGAGTATAGTTGAGAATGATATGGACCTCATGAATCTTAAGCGTAACTTGTGTCGGGGATCATGCGATTTTGTATGGTTAATTCACAATATATTTAATGTGAATCTTATGTTATCCATAAAAGTTACACAATCTCTTTATAACTTGTTGATGGAGCTTGTGTGGTTAACCTGCACGCTAATTTGAGAGTATAAGTAGAGAATGATGTGGAACTCGCGATTCTCAAGCGTAACTTGAGTCGGTGACTACAAAATTTTGTATGGTAAATTCACCATCTGTTCAGTGATCCGCGACAACCCTGTCATTGAATCTGAGATGAACATAATCCGAGATTAACATGCCATTGATAGTCAACAAATTTCAAAGATCTAGGAATTTTGTGGTGATCGAAATTGGCAAAGGGCTTTGCATACCTAAAAAACTTTATGGTGTGTTTACGACATCCCTTTACACATCATGGAGCCAAATATGGATCCTAGCCTTCTTAAATAATTTTGTTAAGGGTAATTATTTTCTAAGGATAAGTAAAATAAATTATAATAGAATTGATATTGAATGATGTCTATAACCTTATTCACTAAAGTCTACTGCTTTAAAACCTTTGAAAGGATTAGCTATTAGGATGATTAACTGTGTCCAAATTCGTAGTTTAGGAATAGTTCTCATAAACGAAAGGAAAGATCATGCCTTTGACAAAGCTCTTCCTGAGGTTCATCCAATCACTGCATTCTAATCTATCATAAAGATCAGTTATCAAGTGTACCTTGTAAACTGACATATTGAAATAAAATGGAATTTCATTGAGTTAGGAGCTGACTAGGTTTAATCGATTAGCTAATGTGTGCATATAATCAGTTCACTCTGATTTTGATATGAACAACTTGGAATGTCCAAGGAGTTGTGTAGCATGTTGAGGTATCCTTTTAAAACGAACATCACCAATCATAGAAACTCAAACTCAAAACACTCCCATAAATTTACTGTAGCACCCGGTTCCTGGTACGTAAATGATATTTGAGTATTTCCTTTCTTTTAGCCTTGGACTCGGCGAGTCATAGGTCCGACTCGCCGAGTGGATGTGGGACCCGGGACACGTTTAAGTTGGCGACTCGGCGAGTCCATATCCTGGACTCGGCGAGTCACAACTGTTGGATGAAACCCTAAGTTTCAGGGGTTTGCACCCTATTTAAAGGACTTATCTGCCCCAGGCCAGCCCCCATTCTCTCCCCAGAGCTCCCTAACCCTCGTTTGTGCTTTTTCTTTAAAGATTGAAGTTTTGTTGTGTTATTTTGAAGGCTTTGAAAGAGGAAGGAAGTAGATCCAGAAGAAAGGAAGCCATCCAGGCCATTATTGTGTTCTTCCAGCCGTTCCTTTGAGGTATAACCCGTTTTCCCCATGATTTTATGCTTAGTACTTCATTTGGGCCTTTCTTGGTCAAATACCCAAGTTTGTATGTGCATTATATGTCGTAATAAGGCGTTTGGCCTTTGGATCTAGGCAAGATTGAGCTCCAGGGGCTCAGATTTGTTAGCTTTTTGGCCCCATGTTGCTTGTTAGCCCTAGATCTACCCTTTTGAGACATTTTGAGCCCTAAAATCCATATTGGTGAATATCCACACGTAAAGTTGGAAACTTTACGTGTGATTCGTGTCCTAGAAGTCTAGATCTATGAATGGCTTGGATTGGAATCGAGCAAATCGGTATATTTTAGGAGTGCATGGCAACGAATTGGCGAGTCGTTCATGTGACTTGGGGAGTCTGTTCGCGAGTCTCCGAGTTTGTCCCTTTTTCGTAGTGTCGAGTGAGCAGTGAGTCACGGGGTGTGGCTCAGTGAGTCGGAAGCTTAACTCATCTATGGAGGTACTCGACGAGTCAATGCCCTGGCTCGGCGAGTTCAAGGCAATCTCCTTAGATCAAGAACAGACTCGACGAGTTGTTCATACAACTCGGCGAGTCTTAGCATGTGTGTTCATCGGATGAAGATGAACTCGACGAGTTGTTCATACAACTCGGCGAGTAGGACGAAGGACTTGAATATTGGTTAAGAAGGTGAACCCGTCGAGTCGTTGCCTAACTCGACGGGTAGGATCGGGATTCAGGGCAGTCGTTAGGATAAGGACTCGGCGAGTTGGGAAGCCAACTCGGCGAGTCGGGTCAACTGAAAGTTGACTCTGACTTTGACTTAGGGCATGGTCAGAGGTAAGATGGTCATTTTACCCAAAGGTCAGTGAGTAGTGTTTGATTGGGTATATTGTGGGAATTGCAGCCGGAGGATTTCCGGAGCAGCAGTAGCAGCAGTAGCAGCAGTAGGCAGTCAGTTCCCGATCAGATCAGCAGCTACTTCGAGGTGAGTTACCTTCCAGTAGCGGTGGGTCTAAGGCCACAACGCCGACCCACCAGTAGGAGACGTATGGTAGATGATTGTCTTTGTGATATCATCTAGGTTTACTACTACGTGATATGTTATATGCTAGCATGATACGTTGTATGTGATAGTAGTCGAGTTCGGTTGTTAGGACCGACGGGTAGTCAGACACCCCAGATACGTCTGACGGTATATGATGATATGTTTGCATGCTGGCTTGTTATGTTATATGCGATAGAGGTAGTATGAGGGGACCAGTCCCTGTGGTCGGTTGTTAGGACCGACGGGTAGTCAGCACCCCAGAATGGCTTGACATGGGTAGTCAGCGCCCCAGAATGGCTTGACATGGGTAGTCAGCACCCCAGAATGGCTTGACACGCGTAGGACGGCACCCTAGAATGGCCGTACCGGGTAGTCAGGCACCCCAAAATAGCCTGACAGTATGTATGTTACGTGTTTGTATGGTATGTGGTACGATGGGGGAACTCACTAAGCTTTGTGCTTACAGTTTTCAGTTTTGGTTTCAGGTACCTCCTCAGCTAGGGGAAAGGAGCCGGCGCGGTAGCAGCATGTCACACACACACTCTCCGATTTCCGCATTTACGAGCTTCACTGGGATTTGTACTCTGATATTTTGATTGAATGTATGAATTGGCTTTTAGACATGGTTCACTTGTGTTATAATTTGATCAGACAATGTTTTTAGCTTTTAATATTTTCTAAAGTAATGTTTTTAAAACGAAATTTTTGGTCATGAAAAATTGGGTCGTTACAAGTTGGTATCAGAGACCTGGTTTGAGGGATTCGGACACGCCTTTGGGAGTGTCTGAACTCAAATCGAGGGATTAAAAGATTTTCTAAAAGAAAATGTTTTCTAAAATTTAGAAAAGAGTTTTGAGAAAGAACGAAGTGTGTGATGTGCGCGACCGGCCGAGCTCAAGTAAGTATCCCCAAAGTACCCATACAAGTTTATGTTATGATTATCAGCTTTTGTATAACAGCATGCTAGAATAGGACTAAGGATCTAGGAGTGATGTCTTATGTGCCTGCTTTATGTGTTCCAGTTGTATGAGAACTTGCATGCTAATTGTTGAATAAACAGTAAGTAGGATAGCCTGCTTAGGTTATGCCTGGTAGTATGAGTTTAGCACTTTATGCTAGCTCAATTCCTGAGAGTAGATAGAGTTAATTGAGATTGTTAGCCTTATCTGAATGCTGCTTGCTTCGTCCTACGTGGGACTCTGAATAATGGGAGTTAGCCATTAGGCGAATACGTCACGTCACATGTGATCAGGGTTGAATAATCTTAGAGTGCCGGATTTGATCCTACTGCGCAGCTCTTGTTTGAGTCCAACCGTTGTAGGGACGAGTCGGGTACTCGAAGGATTATCTGAGCCTCGTCACATGTGATGGTATTCGGGTAATGGCTAATTGGCATTACAAGGAGGCCTGCAGCAGCTGAGGACTGGTTAGAGTGGAACTAGAGATTACCCTAGGGCAAGCCTAGGATGAGTATAGCAGTAATCAGCAGTAGTGAAAGGGATCTGGTGGAGTCGAGGCATTCCTTGAAGAAGGTACGGATAGATGTGGAAGGTAGTATGGGCCCGTACTACTAAAAGCAGAGGATCCGTACCCGAACCAAGGATGGCCAAGATAAGACCAGGGAACTTGTAAGTAGATGTGATCCCTCAGGGAGTATCAGTATCACTAATGATTGTTGTGATGTATTGCAGAATGGTGGTACTTCGATCGAGGTCGGTAGATGGCGGTTCAGGAGAGGGGTCAGGTTCGGGATCAGGTTCCGAGCCGATTGATGAGGGACTACGCGAGTTCATCGCGTTGGAGATTACCAGAGGCATCCTTGAGTCGACCCCCATTCTCTTTGGGTCGATCAAGGAAGGGATCATGGAGTTGATGGAGGATCGCCTTCGGGCATTCAGGAGTGATATGGCATCTAGCCAGTCAGGATCTCGCACACTGTCCTTCAAGGACTTCAGGGGCAGTGGTGCACCGGATTTTCATGGGGTGAAAGACCCCATTGCTGCCAGGCGATGGATTGCAGACATCGAGTCTGCCCAGTTGACTAGCTTCTGCCCCGAGGGGTCGAAGGTGAGGTATGCAGCAGGATGTTTACGGGACCGAGCCCGGGATTGGTGGGAGTCAGTGGGTGACTCGTTGGGAGCCTCAGCTATCGAGGCTATGACCTGCTCGGACTTTGTGACCAGGTTCAGGGCAGAGTTTGCGCCGGCTGTCGAGCTTCAACAGCTGGCCAGGGAGTTTCTGGATATGAGGCAGATGACGGAGACTGTGGCGGAGATCACCGCCAAGTTCCGGGAGAGGGCTTTGTTGGTGCCCCAGTACGCTGGTGACGAGGACATGAGGAGGACTCGTTATCATGATATGCTACGACCTGACATCCGAGAGCATGTTAGCTTTTCGGCTTGCCCTACCCTGGACTCTATGATTGCCAGGGCGAGGGAGAGGGAGATAGATTTGGAGCACATCCGGAAACGGAAATTGGAGGAGGGACAGGCAGGAGGGGCTTCAGGGAAGAAGCCCAAGGGATCAGATGGTAGGCCGAAAGGCCAGTCAGGACCGAGCCGCTGCAGGAAATGCGGCAGGCCGCACGAGGGGGCGTGCAGGATGGGATCATCAGGCTGCTACAAGTGCGGCAAGTCCGGGCACATCAGCAGGGATTGCACTGCTCCGGCAGCAGTTATTCAGACATCAGAGTTGCTGTGTTTTCACTGCAACCAGAGGGGCTACAAGAAGGCCAATTGCCCCCAGTTGACAGTTTCAGCGCCAGTGAAGGCGTCAACTCCAGCGACCCTGCAGATCACGGATGGCCGGCAGGGCAAGTCAGAGGCTCCAGTGGTGAGGAGCCGAGCATTTCAGCTGACTACCGAGGAGGCACGCGCCGCACCCGATGTGGTGATGGGTATGATTCTTTCCCTCTATCTTATTTTTATAATGTTATGTTATTGATATGTGCTCTGTATGTATACATATGCATTAGGATCGTTCCATGTGAACGGCCTCCCAGTTCAGGTGTTATTTGATTCGGGTGCGTCCCGATCATTCATTTCCCTTGCGCTTAGCAGGAAGTTTCATGAGTCATCAGGCGAGTTAGATTGCCCTTTGGAGGTGGAGATTGCTGATGATCGATCGGTGCGAGCATCGATGGTGTTCCGAGATTGCGTGTTGCGGTTGTTCGAGGAGCGTTACTTGGTAGACTTGGTTCCCATACCGTTGCGTGGGAACAAGGTGATTATTGGCATGGATTGGTTGAGCCCTAATGGGGCGGTGATAGATTGCGCGCAGCAGCTAGTGCGGGTCAGGACCCTAAGCGGGGGAGAGTTAGTGATTCATGGTGAGAGACCCCAGTATGGACCCGCTGTATGTTCAGCAGTGAGGGCTAGGCGCTACCTTCAGCAGGGGTGCGCAGGTTATGTTGCGTATGTGATGGATACCCGGGAGACGGGTAAGGCGACAGTGAGCGAGGTTCCGGTGGTCCGAGACTTTGCAGACGTTTTCCCAGAGGAGCTTCCTGGGATACCTCCGGAGCGACAGGTGGAGTTCAGGATCGACCTTGTCCCTGGTGCGGCTCCGATAGCCAAGGCACCGTATCGGTTGGCTCCTCCCGAGATGCAGGAGTTGTCTACGCAGCTGCAGGAGCTACTAGACAAGGGGTTCATTCGTCCGAGCAGTTCGCCATGGGGAGCCCCGATCCTGTTTGTGAAGAAGAAGGACGGGTCGCATCGGATGTGTATAGATTATCGGGAGTTGAACAAGGTAACGGTGAAGAACCGTTACCCGCTTCCGAGGATTGATGACCTCTTTGACCAGCTTCAGGGAGCATCTTGGTTCTCCAAGATAGATTTGCGTTCGGGTTATCATCAGATGAGGGTCAAGGAGGAGGATATGCAGAAGACCGTGTTTCGGACGCACTATGGCCATTATGAGTTCGTGGTGATGCCGTTTGGGCTCACCAATGCTCCTGCCGCGTTCATGGACCTCATGAACCGTGTGTGCAGACCGATGCTGGACCGGTCTGTGATAGTCTTTATCGATGATATCTTGGTTTATTCCAAGACTCGGGAGGAACATGAGGAGCATCTGAGAGAGGTGTTAGAGACCCTGAGGAGGGAGAGCTTGTATGCCAAGTTCTCCAAGTGTGAGTTTTGGTTGCGCGAGGTGCAATTTCTTGGACACCTCGTCAACCAGCACGGGATTCTGGTTGATCCGGCCAAGGTTGAGGCCGTGATGAGATGGGAGGTTCCGAAGTCTCCATCTGAGATTCGGAGTTTCCTGGGATTGGCAGGATACTATCGGAGATTTATTCAGGATTTCTCCAAGATAGCCGTGCCCCTGACACGGCTGACGAAGAAAGCCGTGGTCTTTCGGTGGGGGCCCGAGCAGCAGGCTGCATTTGAGACACTGAGGAAGAGATTGTGTGAGGCACCGATCCTAGCCCTGCCAAAGGGCGTGGACGATTTTGTAGTTTATTGTGATGCGTCCATTTCTGGGTTGGGCGCGGTGCTGATGCAGAGGGGGCATGTCATTGCCTACGCTTCGAGGCAGCTCAAGCCTCACGAGGCGAACTACCCGACGCACGATTTGGAGTTGGGGGCGGTGGTCTTTGCCCTCAAGATTTGGCGGCATTACCTCTACGGGGTTCGATGTACCATCTACACGGACCACAAGAGTTTGAGGTACCTCATGGATCAGCCGAATCTGAACATGAGGCAGCGTCGATGGTTGGACGTGGTGAAGGATTATGATTGTGAGATCCTTTACCACCCGGGGAAGGCCAATGCGGTGGCCGATGCGCTTAGCCGCAAGGCGGCGCCGATCAGGGACGTTTGCATGAGGATGACCGTGGTGACTCCCCTGTTGGAGCAGATTCGGGAGGCTCAACAGGAGGCTATCAAGGAGGAGCATCGGAAGAGCGAGCGTGTGGTGGGTCAGGTTTCCTCCTTTGAATATGATAGCCGAGGGCTTTTGACACTACACCGTAGGGTGTGGGTGCCGTATCACGGAGGCGTGCGCCAGATTTTGATGGAAGAGGCGCACAAGTCCCGATTCTCCATTCATCCCGGGGCGACGAAGATGTATAGGGATCTTCGTCTAGACTATTGGTGGCCCTGCATGAAGCGGGATGTGGCATGGTATGTCGAGCGATGTTTGACCTGCAGGAAGGTCAAGGCCGAACATCAGAGACCGCATGGCAAGATGCAGCCGTTAGATGTTCCACTGTGGAAATGGGAAGATATCACGATGGATTTTATCACGAAGCTTCCCAGGACCGCACGTGGAGTGGATTCGATTTGGGTCATCGTGGATAGATTGACCAAGAGTGCTCACTTTATCCCGATTCAGGAGAGCATATCGGCTGAGAAATTGGCCGACATCTACATCAGGGAGATTGTGGCACGGCATGGGGTGCCAGTATCGGTGATCTCGGACAGGGATGTGCGTTTTACTTCCAGATTTTGGAAGAGATTCCATGACGATTTGGGCACTCGTCTGCATTTTAGCACTGCTTTTCACCCGCAGACGGATGGGCAGAGCGAGCAGACCATCCAGACTCTAGAGGATATGTTGCGGGCGTGCGTGCTGGACTTTGGTGGTAGCTGGGATACCTATCTTCCCCTGGCCGAGTTCTCCTACAACAACAGCTATCACGCGAGTATCGACCGCCCTCCCTTCGAGATGTTGTACGGACGAAGGTGCAGGACCCCGATATGCTGGGGTGAGGTTGGCCAGAGAGTCATGGGGAGCACCGAAGTGGTGCTCAAGACGACCGAGAGGATTCAGCAGGTCCGGAGCAGACTTCAGACTGCTCAGAGTCGGAAGAAAAGTTATGCCGACAAGCGTCGATCCGACTTGGAGTTTCAAGTCGGGGATATGGTTCTCCTGAAGGTTTCGCCTTGGAAAGGCGTCATCCGATTCAGGAAGCGGGGCAATCTGGGCCCGAGATTCATCGGACCGTTCAGGGTCATAGCCCGGGTGGGCAAGGTGGCGTATAGGCTGGACCTTCCAGCCGAGCTCAGCCAGATCCACAGCACTTTCCATGTCTCTCAGTTGCGAAAGTTCCTAGTGGACGATTCTGCGGTGGTACCTTTGGAGGATATTCAGGTTGATGGCAGCCTGAATTACATTGAGCGCCCAGTCGCAATCCTCGATAGGAAGTCGAAGGATTTGAGGAACAAGAAGGTGGAGCTAGTGAAGGTGCAGTGGCAGCACCGCAAGGGCTCGGAATGGACTTGGGAGCCGGTGGACGAGATGATGGAGCATTATCCCGAGCTGTTTCAGGATCAAGCAGCAGACTTCGAGGACGAAGTCTAAAATAAGTGGGGGAGATTTGTAGCACCCGGTTCCTGGTACGTAAATGATATTTGAGTATTTCCTTTCTTTTAGCCTTGGACTCGGCGAGTCATAGGTCCGACTCGCCGAGTGGATGCGGGACCCGGGACACGTTTAAGTTGGCGACTCGGCGAGTCGTTCATGTGACTCGGCGAGTCTGTTCGCGAGTCTCCGAGTTTGTCCCTTTTTCGTAGTGTCGAGTGAGCAGTGAGTCACGGGGTGTGGCTCAGTGAGTCGGAAGCTTAACTCATCTATGGAGGTACTCAACGAGTCAATGCCCTGGCTCGGCGAGTTCAAGGCAATCTCCTTAGATCAAGAACAGACTCGACAAGTTGTTCATACAACTCGGCGAGTCTTAGCATGTGTGTTCATCAGATGAAGATGAACTCGACGAGTTGTTCATACAACTCGGCGAGTAGGACGAAGGACTTGAATATTAGTTAAGAAGGTGAACCCGTCGAGTCGTTGCCTAACTCGACAGGTAGGATCGGGATTCAGGGCTGTCGTTAGGATAAGGACTCGGCGAGTTGGGAAGCCAACTCGGTGAGTCGGGTTAACTGAAAGTTGACTCTGACTTTGACTTAGGGCATGGTCAGGGGTAAGATGGTCATTTTACCCAAAGGTCAGTGAGTAGTGTTTGATTGGGTATATTGTGGGAATTGCAGCCGGAGGATTTCCGGAGCAGCAGTAGCAGCAGTAGGCAGTCAGTTCCCGATCAGATCAGCAGCTACTTCGAGGTGAGTTACCTTCTAGTAGCGGTGGGTCTAAGGCCACAACGCCGACCCACCAGTAGGAGACGTATGGTAGATGATTGTCTTTGTGATATCATCTAGGTTTACTACTACCTGATATGTTATATGCTAGCATGATACGTTGTATGTGATAGTAGTCGAGTTCGGTTGTTAGGACCGACGGGTAGTCAGACACCCCAGATACGTCTAACGGTATATGATGATATGTTTGCATGCTGGCTTGTTATGTTATATGCGATAGAGGTAGTATGAGGGGACCAGTCCCTGTGGTCGATTGTTAGGACCGACGGGTAGTTAGCACCCCAGAATGGCTTGACATGGGTAGTCAGCGCCCCAGAATGGCTTGACATGGGTAGTCAGCACCCCAAAATGGCTTGACACGGGTAGGACGGCACCCCAGAATGGCCGTACCGGGTAGTCAGGCACCCCAGAATAGTCTGGCAGTATGTATGTTACGTGTTTGTATGGTATGTGGTACGATGGGGGAACTCACTAAGCTTTGTGCTTACAGTTTTCAGTTTTGGTTTCAGGTACCTCCTCAGCTAGGGGAAAGGAGCCGGCGCGGTAGCAGCATGTCACACACACACTCTCCGATTTCCGCATTTACAAGCTTCACTGGGATTTGTACTCTGATATTTTGATTGAATGTATGAATTGGCTTTTAGACATGGTTCACTTGTGTTATAATTTGATCAGACAATGTTTTTAGCTTTTAATATTTACTAAAGTAATGTTTTTAAAACGAAATTTTTGGTCATGAAAAATTAGGTCGTTACATTTACTATCATGAATTGAAGCGTCAAGAAGAAGGAAGCCAATTGCCCATGGGTTAAAAGACGATTAGTGTTGGTATACTTAATCTAGGCCCAAATACCAAGGACAATATTCAGAGACATGTTCTGATGGAAATTTATTTCCATAACAAGAAAGAAATAAGAAAGCATACATGCCCAAAATATATATTTGAGGTGAAAGTACCAAAACATGAATAAGTTAAATTTGATCATGGATCACGAACCCTTGCTACTTTCCATAAGATCAAAAGATAACTAGTTCTCCCATGTTTGGTATTCAATCAAATATATGGATTTATAATGTCATTGGAACACTAATTCCAATTCTTGAGTGTTTTACTCAGGATTGTGTACTGACATTTGCAAGAATGTGTAGTGACTAAAATGAAGTAAGAAGACTGAAACATGGAGAAGATAATTTGATCATGAATACAAAGTCCTTGTTACTATTCATAGGATCAAAAGACAGCTCTTTTCCCAAATGTTTAGTATATGGTCTTATGATTGAAATTATTTATATTATGATTGATGAGATAGTTCTGGCTTATTTAAATGTAGAACATCCTAACATGTTAAAAGAAAGTCATTAAATCTATGAAGCAAGTATAGTAACAATAGTTCAAAGTTGATTCAAATATTTGAATAATATGTATTATTGTGTGAATATATGTTGAAATTAGCTTAACAAATGGATCGTTCAGATTGACCATAATAAGTACTCATTCAAATACATCCAAATGTTTGGGTAAAGTGTATTTGTAGAATCATAGTATTGGATACATAAATGAGAAATGCAGTACTAAGTATCTAGTTAGATCGGATTTTGATATAATTTGACCTCGATTCTCATGACAAATGAAAATATTTTTTATCAAGATAGATGATGAATACATAATTGGGTGATGTGAATATCTATCGGAATTGGTTTGCACCAATGGACCATTTAGATTAACCACGATACATGGTAATACCAACTTCGTATGAGCGTGAATCTGGAACCTTTCAAGTGTCCAGAGCTCTCATATAGCGAAGTTAAGAATCAATTGGGCAATAGGATGAGACACTCATAATGAGAATCTAATTCCAAACTTTATCGATCATCTAAGGAATTGGGAAAGAGTCTCACGAGCTATCTCCATCCAAAACGCTACCAAAAGGAATGTTAGTTGGATAAAGAAACAAATCATTCATTGATTTTGTACTAGATTAGTTACACTATGTTTGCTAACAATTCATGCATTGTACCATGAATAGTGGTACGAGAAGTCATTTGGTCTTGTATCAACTAGTAAGGTTCAAAAACACTCTATGATATGTGAAGTGGGATTCAGTCCTCACCACCATATATGGAAGTCTATGATTATGAGGCTTAGGCTCGTCGTGGAGTGCTAGATAATCTAGGAATTAGAATAGAGATGTGTTATCTCGTTGAAGAACCCATCAAGCATTTTGGATATTTGTAACGCCCTGTTCCAAATTGTTTCCTAATTCGGGGTGGTGACCCAAAGACCGAGTATCATCAGGCATAGGGCCTTTGAGGAAAAGAGATTTAGACCCATTTGGGAGTGGGTAAGGTAATTATGGATGACCCAGGAAGTTCGGTTTGTGTTTTGGAGCCAAGGAGTACTTAGGTAAAGTGTTAGTTTGTGCTTTTATGGAATTTGTATTTTTAGTCAAAAGCTTTTAAAGAAATTATGAGTTGATAGAAGTGTAGAGCCTCTCGTTACCTTTTTGTGGAGATAAGGATCGTCGGAAATGGACTTAGAACGAAGAAGTTATGGCCTTCAGAAGTTTTAATGGTTTTAGGATGAAACCGAGTATGTGCAGCGTACATTGGTGTATGTTGGGCGTACTAAGTTGATGCATCGTGAGTGTTTTTTTGAGTACGTGGGGCATACCAGAAGTACATTGGGCGTACTCCAGTCACACCCAAACCCTATTTTAGGGTCTTGGAGCCTATTTAAGCTCCTTATCTCATCACCTAACCCTAATATCTTCAGCCTCCATCCCTCTAAACCCTAGAAACGAAACCCTAGCCCCATTTTAATGGTTTTTGAGCTTTTGGTGGTATTTCAAGCATTTTTGTGATCGTTGAATAAGAAGGAACTTCTTGTAAAAGTGTGGAGTTGCTTGGAGCTTTTGGATTCAAGCTTGATGCATCTTGATCTATCTTCTGGAGGTAAAAAGTTTCTATCTTAATGAGTCTAGGTGTTAGATCTAGCTTAAGGAGCATTTTAGATTCATTTTTGGTCCTTAGAGTCATCCTTGCGAGTATGAGCTACTCCATGAGCTTAATATGCTGGATCTTGACATTTGGGAGGTTCCTTGTTCATAAAAATGTCATCTTGATGAGTTGTGTTGGACCATGCATGAGTTTGGGTGCTTATTAAGGTTTTGGTCCCATTAAGCCATGAAAAGGGAGTAGAGTTGGCAACTTTACATATTAATACATCTCATGAAGGTCATATCTGAGTTTGGAAGTCATTGGTTTAACCATTAGGAGCTTAATATGGATTTTTGGTCCCTGATGAGAACGACAGGCGTACACAGGAAGTACGCTCAACGTAATGAAGGTTTTGTGCATCATTCGTTTTTACCTTGTGCTTTGTGGGTGAGTAAGCGGTGCGTACCCATCTGGTACGCGGAGCGTACTCCCCAGCAAGTTGATTTTGGGCTTTTTAAGACTTGGGCCTTGTTGGACCATTGACTTTGGACTTTGGGCCATGGATGGAATTAGGGTTTCCTTAGAAGTAGGTCCATGATAGTTTTGGGTCCCAATCGATTTATTGGGCCATAATGGGCTTTTATTGCTTTTGATTTGCGCCTTAGTTTGCACTTTGGGCTTTTGTGCATTTGGGGTGAACCTTGGTTATGGAACAAGTTAGAACAGGGTAAATGGTCTTTTACCCTTTAGGAAGTTGGTTTATGGAGTTGGCCTCATATTTTGCGTTATCGGGTTAATTATTGATTAAGATTTGTATTTATTGATAGATGTTGCAAGGTTATCTAGTTCAGCGACTCCGGCGGTTATTTAGCTATCAACGGACTGAAGTGAGTTTCCTCACTGTGTCTTGCGGGTCTAAGGTACCAATGCTAGCTAATGATTGTTATGATTAGGATGCAAGATGTCTACATGACTCTTGCATAGGTTTTGTGGAGTACATGTTTATCGGGTGAGGCCCGATGCCAGGCAGGGTCTGATGAGTATATTGTATGCTAGTTATCAGTATATATTTTATGTTTCCCGGGCAAGGCCCGATGCCGAGCGGGGGCTCGATGACTGTATGGTATAATATTGTCTTTGTGATTATCACATGTGTTCGTATGATTATATGTTTATATGATTATGTGTGTATTGGGCGGGGCCCGATTCTAGGCGGTGTCTAATGAATGACAGATCTTTAATCCAAGTAGGGCTCGATGTTGGGCGAGGCTAAAGGCCGAGTTGGGCTCAATTTCGGGCGGGGCCTACTATATGTTGATATGTATGGTATGTGGTATTTCAGGGAACTCACTAAGCTTTATGCTTACAGTTTTTATGGTTATGGTTTCAGGTACTTCCGCTTCGAAAGAGAAGAGTCCGACTTGATCGTAGCACATCCATCCATGTTTCCGCATCATGATGATTTTGGGATTATACTCTGATAACTGTTTTCTTATAAAATTACTTCTGAATATTTGGATAAAAAATTATGGAATGTTGACTTAAAGATAAATAATGTTTTTGTAAAATTAAAATGAAATTTTTACCTATAAATTTTGGGTCATTCCAAGTTGGTATCAGAGCCTTGGTTTGAGGGATTCAGGCACACTCACGGGTGTGACTGAACACAAACTGAGTAATTCTAAAAGGAAGGAAAATTCTAAAAGGATTTTTGTAAAGATAAAGGGGTGGTGATGCATGCAATTGGCCAAACTCAAGTAAGTGATTCCCAGAATACCCATACATGTTTGTTATGATTATATGTTATGATAATTTCATGTTAGGATGAGGCTAGGGATACTTTCAGTAATTGCATGATAGATTTCCCTGATATGTGATGCCTTGTAGCCTAGGGAGCAATGGATGCAATGCTAGATTGGGAATATGTATTGGTATCTGTAATCGCTAAGTGTATGCTTTAAAAATTATATACTTATATCCCTAGAATGATTGATTTGACCTTATTTCCTGTTACTCGTTTGGTTGTGGTACTAGGGGAGAGTCTTTTATTCGACAGTCTTTTTGATCCTGTATTGTGTATAATTTGTATGCATAAGGCCACCGACAATGGGAGTGGAAGTTCCTAGCATGAGTTGTAATATATGATTATGGATGTTCTTTAGTTATTATATGGATTGGAGTGCTACTGCACGAATGTTGCTTGCTTTGTGCTTTATGGAACCCTTAAGTGATATGAATTAGCTATCAAGTGAATATGTTAGGTCACATGTGACAAGGGTTGAATAATCTCAAAGTGATGGATTTGACCCTTTTGCGTAACTCTCATTTGAGTCTAACCGTTTTAGGGATGATTCTTGTACGTGAAGGATTATCTGAGCCTTGTTACACGTGATGGTATTCATGAGGTGGGTAGCTGACATTATGGGGAGTTCTTCAGCAACTGATGGACGGGTGAGGTCGGAAACATAGGAAAGCCTAGGAAGTGCTTCATTGGGTTTAGTTGCACTATTAGCAAGAATTTGGAGTATCCTTTTGAGAAGGTGACTTAGAGGATTTGGGATGATTCTTGAGGAAAGTATGGATAGATGTGAAAGGTAGTATTGGGACTGTACTACTGAAAGCACAGGATCCATACTTGAATCAGAGAGAGTCTTGTAGAATCTAGGAAGCATGTGGATGAGGATTCTTAGGTATGTTCTGATCATTTGAATGGTTGTTTCTCAGTATGGTTATGAGCACTCAGGAAGGAGGTTCGGGTTCTGGTTCCGGCTCAGGTGCAGGTGCTGAGCCGATTGATGAACGGATGCGAGAGTTCATCTTGTTAGAGATTAACCGTGGTATTTTGGAGCAAAATCCTGTGATCTTTGGTAAGGTTAAGGAGGGGATTTTCGAGATTTTGTATGAGCTTCTGGGCGCATTCCATGCAGAGGTTATGGCTATTGTTAGAGCTTGCACTCTTTCTTTCCGTGAGTTTCGTGCTTGTAGAGCTACTGTGTTTTTTAGGGAGAATGTCTATATTGCCAGTAGGAGATAGTTAGCAGATATGGCTAACGCGTTCAGGACAAGTTCTTGACTCAAGGGGTCGAAGGTCATATTTGCCTCCTGTCTTCTGAAGGGCAGAGCCCGAGATTGGTGGGAGGATGTAGACTTCGCTTTGGGAGGCGAAGCCCTAGAGACGATGAATTGGGATGAGTTTGTGACCCGGTTTAGAGCCAAGTTTGCACCAGATATTGAGGTACAACAGTTGGCGAGGGAGTTTTAGGACATTTTCCAGACGACTGAGACTGTGGCAGAGATCACTGCCAAGTTCCAGGAGAGAGACTTGTTTCTTCCGCAGTATGCAGTGGACGAGGAGACGAAGAAGCTAAGGTATCATGACATGTTGATGATGTCATCAGGGAGTTGTGAGTTTGTCTGGGTGCGAGACCCTGAATGATATGATTGCAAGAGCCCGAGAGCGTAAGATTGATTTGGAGCACCTCGGTAAGAGGAAGCCAGAGCGGACTCATATTTCAATGGACCAGGTGAAGAGGACTAGGACTCAGGATTCGTGTGTGGGAGGCCATCAGGGCTGGGGCTGTTGTGCCAAGTATGGGAGGATTTCAGGAGACAGAACGAGGATGTTTCAATTGTGGTCAGATGGGTCACTTTAGTTGGGATTTCCCCCATGGTTTGGATCCGATGTATTTCACTGCAACCAGGTGGGCCACTAGAAGGTTGAATGTCCGATGTTGACGGGTGGAGCAGTAATTGCACCTACTCTAGTTTTTTTGAGGATCACTGACGGTCGTGAGGTTAGGGCAGGAGCCTCAACAGTGAAGATTCGAGCATTTCATTGGCAGCCGGGGCAGGTCAGAGTTTCAATAGATGATATTGCGGGCATGTTATCTTTTGCTTTCTTCATGCTTAATATTATTACTTATATTTTTTTGGAATCTTATATTGGTATGGAGTCATTAGTGGGTCATATCTTGTTTAGCGGGTTTCAGTTTCTTCGGTTGTTGTTCTGGTTCTTTAATAGCAGTCAATGCAGGGGTATCGTTCGGAGGTTCTACGGTTGGAAGAGTGGGATAGTCCTCCGAAGAAGTCAGAGTTCAGTCATGTTGGCATTTGTTCAGGGAGGATCATCCGTCGTCTATGGAAGAACCTTTGGGTTCGATCACTACCACTGCTAGGGAAAGGAGCGATAGCAATAAGATAATTGTGGCAGTCGCATGGGTTGTTTAGTAATTAGATGTGATAAGGGAATTTCATAATCACAAAGGTTGAATATGGTCAGAATGCAGAGGTCCTTCTGGGTGTGGGTAAGGTAATTTGGATGATCTGGGAAGTTCGTTTTGTGTTTTGGAGCCAAGGAGTATTTCAGTGCAGTGTCATTTCGGGCTTTTATGGAATTTAGATTTTTTTCGAAACGTTTTAAGGAAAGTATGAGTTGATAGAAGTGTAGAGCTTGTCGTTACCTTTATGTGGATATAAGGATCGTCGGAAACGTACTTAGAATGAAAAAGTTATGGCCTTCTGAAGTTTTAGTGGTGTTAAGGTGAAACCGAGTACGCGGGGTGTACATTGGTGTACGTTGGGCGTACTAAGCTGATGCATCTCGAGTGTTCTTCAGAGTATGTGGGGTGTACCAAAAGTACATTGGGCGTACTCTAGTCAGACTTAAACCCTATTTTAGTGTCTTGGACCCTATTTAAGCTCCTTATATCATCACCTAACCCTAATATCTTTAGCCTCCATCCCTCTAAACCCTAGAAACGAAACCCTAACCCCGTTTGAGTGGTTTTTGAGATTTTAGTGGTATTTCAAGCATTTTAGTGATCTTTAAATAAGAAGGAACTTCTTGGAAAAGTGTGGGATTGCTTGGAGCTTTTGGATCCAAGCTTGATGCATCTTGATCTATCTTCTAGAGGTAAAAAGTTTCTATATTGATGACTCTAGGTGTTAGATCTAGTTTAAGGAGCACTTTAGGTTCATTTTTGGTCCTTAGATTCATCCTTGTGAGTATGAGCTACTCCATGAGCTTAGTATGTTGGATCTTGACATTTGGGAGGTCCCTTATTCATAAAAATGTCATCTTAATGAGTTGTGTTGAACCATGCATGAGTTTGGGTGCTTATTATGGTTTATATTAAGGTTTTGGTATTATTAAGCCATGAAAAGGGAGTAAAGTTGCCAACTTTACGTGTTAAGACATCTCATTAAGGTCATATATGAGTTTGGAAGTCATTGGCTTAACCATTAGGAGCTTAATATGGATTTTTGGTCCCTGATGAGAACGTCGGGCGTATGCAGGAAGTTCGTTTGTACCCGATGCTTTATGGGTGAGTACGTGGTGAGTACCCATCTGGTACGCGGGGCGTAATCCCCAGCAAGTTGATTTTGGGCTTTTTAAGACTTGGGCCTTGTTGGACCATTGGAATTTGGACTTTGGGCCATTTATGGACTTAGGGTTTTCTTGGAAGTAGGTCCATGATGGTTTTGGGGCCTAATCAGGTTAATGGTCCATAATGGGCTTTTGTTGCTTTTAATTTGGGCCTTGGGTTGCATTTTGGGTTGGGCCTTGGTTATGGAACAAGTAAGAAAAGAGTAAAATGGTCTTTTACTCTTTAGGAAGTTGGTTTATGGAGTGGGCCTCGGATTTTGGGTTATCGGGTTAATTATTGATTATGATTGTATTTATTGGTAGTTGGTGCGAGGTTATTTGGTTCAGCGACTCGGGCGGTTATTTGGCTATCAGCAGACTGAGGTGAGTTCCCTCACTGTGTCTAGCAGGTCTAAGGCACCAATGTTGGCTCATGATTGTTATGCTTAGGATGCAAGATGTCTGCGTGACTCTTGCATATGTTTTGTGGACTATATGTTTACCGGGCGAGGCCCGATGCCAGGTGGGGCCTGATGAGTATATTGTATGCTAGTTATCAGTATATGTTTTATGTTTACCGGGCAAGGCCCGATGCCGAGCGGTGGCTCGATGATTGTATGGTATGCTATTGTCTTTGTGATTATCGTATGCATTCATATGATTATATGTTTATATGATTATGTGTGTACCGGGCGGGGCCCGATGCCAGGCGGGGCCAAATGAATGACATATCTGTAATCTGAGCAAGGCTCGATGACGGGCATGGCCTGATGCCGATTGGGGCCCGAGGTCGAGCGAGGATCGATACTGGGCGAGGCCCGACGTAGGCCGGGGCCCTATTATATGTTGATATGTATGGTATGTGGTATTTTGGGGGACTCGCTAAGCTCTGTGCTTACGGTTTTTATGGTTATGGTTTCAAGTACTTCCGGTTCGAAAGAGAAGGGCCCAGTTTGATCGCAGCGCATCTACCCATGTTTCCACATCATGATGATTTTGGGATTGTACTATGATAATTGTTTTCTTATAAAAGTACTTTTGATTATTTGGATAAACAATTATGGAATGTTGACTTAAACATAAATAATGTTTTTGTAGAATAAAAATGGAATTTTTACTTCTAAATTTTGGGTCGTTCCAGTATTTGTTTAACAAACCTTCTAAGAACAAAGTGTATGTTGCTCGAAGGGTGGTCTTCAAGGAGATGGAGATGATTTCCAAAAGGGTTAGTGGGAGCCACATTGATCTTGATTAGATTCGAGAGTCAACCAACGCAGAACCTAAAGTTGGACCTAACATTCAATTCAAGATTGAAAGATTTATAGAGGAAACTGGCATATTTCCACCTCTTCCTTATAGATATGATATAGGACGTTATACGCATAGTTATATAAGAGTTTATATTATTGAGGTAAATGAGTCACTCGTATGGAGCAATCAGAGTATACCAGATATCGGAAGCTATGGTAGGCCTTAAAGGCTACAACATGAAATGGGGCGATGGAACACGAGATTCAGTCCATGTATTTTGAAACTTGGTAGATCAAGCACTTGGCCTTAATGATTAGGTGTAAGTGGATATTCAAGAAGAGACAAGCATAGATATGAACAAACACATAATCAAACCAAGATAGGTTGTGAAAGATGTGTAAGCTTGATAAGTTCATTCATAGACTGAAATAAGAATCTCGCAAGTGGGATTATTATTTCAATGAGAAAGTTCAAGAAGTTTGAGTTTCGAGAAATAAAAATGAGCCATACATATGTCAAAGCTAGTGGCAGTAATTGAAATCTTTATGTCAATGAGAAGGGTCAAGGAGTTTGAATTTTGAAAAACATATATGAGCAATATATATATATATATATATATATATATATATATATATATATATATATATATATATATATATATATCAGTGGGAGCACTGTGGTCATCCTTGTGTTGTACGTTGTCATAGTACGATTCACAGAAAACTATGTTCTAACTTATCAAGTGTAAAAGCTTAGCTTTGTATGGGAATCATTTTGCTATGATGCACATAGGAGATACAACACACGTTCATATTATAAGGATCTATGGAGATAGGTCAAAGTGATTCATTGGATTAAGCCAAAGTACATGGAATCTTGAGGAAACTCGATATGCAGAACTCAGGAAGGAGTTCATGTTTAATAAGATATGGCATGACATTGAGCGATGCTAATGTCCTGGTTCTACTATTAAGCTAAAGGAAATGAGTCGTGTCCCACATGCTTCTGCTATGGGATCAATCATATATGACATGACATGTGCCATATTTGATGACCCATATGCCTTGAGCATGACAAGTTGGATCAGATCAATTTGGTAAGAATCAAAAAATCAAGATCGAGAACATTCTTAAGTGTCCTAGGAGAATAGAGGAAATGATCTTGACACTATGGAAGAAATCATTGTGTAAAGTCACACCATATGATCTGATGAGTCAAACACACGACGCATTAATAGATCAGCGTTAGCATCTACTACATCTATCGCACCAACGTATCAAGCATATTTGCCTCAGCTTACAGTTCAGTTATCTGATTGTAATCTTTTGTATATTTGGTAATGATATAGATAAGTATAGAATAGATCACAAATTTGGTATCTTTGTGATAAGATTAGTTCTTAATATAGATTAGACACAATCCCTTCAATCAAGGGATATACATGTATAGATTAGTATATATACAGCATTAGGGCAAACCCTAATGTTGTGATCGTGGCTTTGTGTCAATTGTATTTGTGACAACCCCGTCTTCTTGGTAAATACAAAACTCTTTCTTGGTGAAAGAACAATTTGGAGAACTTATGTGTTATTTACTTTCTGTTTATTATTTTACCTAGATTAGTTTTACGTTTGTTATTCATACTTGAAGTGTATCCGGTCGATACAAACATCCACATTGTAAAAGTTACATTGATGCTAAGTTCCATACTAATAAACAAGATTTCGTTCGCAGTTGGAATTCATGCTTTTAGTGAATGGTGATGTATTAGCATGGAAGAGTACCAAGTAATACACCATAGTGGATTTAACAAAATTTGAGTATATTGCATTTGGTTAAATTGCAAAGAAGACAAGGTGACTATAAGAGATTCATTACTAACACGTTTGTTGAAATTCAATCATTGATGGTCATTTTGGACGCTCTTGTGACTTTAAGGGTGAACTTACCTTGAGTATGGATTCCAAGTCACACAAGCTCACATGATACATACTCAGTAAGTACCATTATATTTTATAGTTGTTCGAATGTAAAGACATCATAGTCAATAATTCATATCGAAAGATAATCTTATCGATCCATTCCATAAGACAATGTCACTGACCAAGTCTGACAGTCAGACAAAGTCAAGAGGCATTAGTTACAAATGAATTAGCTTAAGTGCTCTTAGTTTAGTTTGTTTTGAACATGAGAACTTAAAGCAATATAAGTGTTAATTTGATTTGGCGATTATTAGGTGGAGATTTGAATATATGATGGAGTTCGGCCATTTCACTTAGCGTATTACTGTGTTCTCCTTTTGCATGTTTGAAACCCACTTCCTGAGTATTAATTTACTCTAACATCCACAGTTGGTCATACTCTTGGAAGTAAGTAATGATTCAAGACTGTCATGAGTATTAGTGGATGGTCCATAATGAATGGACATAACATAGAGATTATGCTAACACTCATGAGTACTTAATAGAGATTTAAGTACCAGACCAACCCGCACTTAGATATTACTTCATGGATCCAGCCAGGAGTAATTCTAAGACGATAATATCTTCTATTCTTGAAACCTAGATACATGTGGGGTTTTCCTCTATGATTTTGTTATGCATTGGTCTACTCCAACGCTATCTATAGCTAGTAGTTATAAAGAGTATGTCCATGTGTGACATGATGAAGTAGACAAAAACTATGTAGTCAAAGTTTATTTGTTCCTTATGTCTTAACATGAGAAGCGATATCTATGGGCCCCTTGATGATTTGGTGCTGACATCTAAAGTGCTTGGCCGAGCCCTAACTAGAATTGATGTGTTCAATTTAGTAGTTAGATGCAGTCATCACAAATCTATATCAGGAAACATAATCTTGAATTCTAAGATTGACCATTATCCATCTCTCGAATTCATGCAAATATCATAGAACGAAGGGATGGTTGATCACTTATCAAACGTCTAAATATTGATTAGATCAAGAGTTCAGTAGTTGCATTGGTTGGCCAACTCTCTGTTGATTATTAGAGAGGTATTGGTCCTCGTATAGTTGATGACTTGTCAAAATGGAAGACTATTGGAAAGAGTGTCCAAGGTCATTAACTACTGGTAATTTTTGTAATAATAACAAGGTCATTTTGGGTTGCCTTCAAGACCTAAATTGAGTAGAATAAATAAAGGAGAAATTGGTTTATTAATTACTATGGTTAATAATTAATTAGAAAATAATTGGAAATTAATTAACAGTTTAATTAATAAATGGGTTGAATATTCATTAGAGAAATTAAACACATATCAAATCCAGTCTGTTTCTCATCGCTCCTTCATCTCCTTTGGCCATGGATCTGCCTTTACCCCTCTTGTATCGTCGCTCTACCTTTCCTCTTCCTCACCTCACACCAGTGACACCACCTACCACTGAACCTAGCAAAAATAAATTAAACACGTAGATGAACTGAAAATCTGAAAACCCTAAATTAGGGTTCCTTCGCTCCAAATCAATCAAGTAATTTATGATTCGGTTTGAAAACACAATTCATATGCCAGAAATTTCAGAATAGGAAAAACAAGAATCAATATGAACCTGTAGATTATGCATAGATGGGTTATACCAAATTGCCCTTATCCTTATTTGCTTTAGATTATTTATACACTATTGAAGGATGTAAGTTTTTTTTTTCTTAAGTAATCAGTTGGGTTGTGGGTTCGATGATGGTGGTGGAATTGATTTCTTCACCAAAGCATGAACACAACAAGAAAGAGAGAGAGAGAGAGAGAGAGAGAGGTAGGTGGGGTTGGGGGATAATTATTTTCTTTTCTTTTTGTTTTTAAATTAAAATAGTATTTGAAAAAGTATAAAAAATATAAAAAAGAAAGTAAAAGGGTATCATCGTCTTTTCAAATTTTTTTGGACAAAAAACGCAAAAAAAAAAAAAAAAAAAAAAAAAAAAAAAAAAAACTTTGATTTTAAACTTTCTTTGCAAGTGAAAATTTATTTAGACTCTTCAAAGTTTTTTTGAATACAACTAATCTTACGGTTTTTGTCAAAGTAATTTAAACTAAAGTTACGGTAATCGATTAAATGAAAGGGACCATTTATGTAATTTAGTGTTATTCCTATCAACAGTTGAACACGCAAGTCTCAGGTACGGAGAAAATATCAGTTTTGTCCCAATTGTGTGTTATTTCATCGTCAAATGGTCCTTGTTTTGCAATAGCATAGCAGTGGTATTTGATTTTTCAAGTTTCAAACGATATCTGAATTATTATTGTCATATGTATTTGAATCCAATATGGATCGGTTCTTCTTGTTGTCTCTGACACATCGTATGTAAACTGTGACACCTGTCAGTTTCTCTCTCACACACAGCATCATTACACATAGTGTCTTGTATCAACCGCCGTTAACAAACAAGATTTACAAGATATCTTGATCTGTACAACTTAGATGCCAAATTAACCTAAAAAACAACAAAAGACCACCCCATTCATATGGCAGCTACTGCCTCTTCACAGTCAAACAACCACCCTCAGAAGAAGAAACCCACAGCCATCATTAGGTTCAGACGCCGCCGTATCAAAGAAACCACCATTTCCACCTCCGCGACTTCTAATACAACCACCACTCACCACCATCACCCATCTGCTGTTTCCCCTGAAAACACCTCCTGGTGCTGCCCTCCCGCTGTCTCTTCCTACAAGCCCCCGCCTCCACCGTCGGTAACAACCGCCACTAACCCACAACCCATTTCAATTCCACCAGCAGCGTCTCCCTCACCGGAATCTTTATCCACTGAAAAGAATCAACCTTCACATTTCAATTATCGGTCAAATCTTGAAAATCCCAGATCGATACCCACAATGACAACTACCACCACTGTCTACGGCGCCGCCGGCAACAATCAAGAAGCATTGCCGTCTTCCTTTACCCAATTTAACTCTGCCCTCACTGCCGGACTTTTAAATCCCGTATCGTCGCCACCACCGACCACCGATAAAACCCGATCCAGCCCCACCCTTTTCGAAATGATGGCTAACGAACCCGATTCTAAGATCCCCAACAATGGTTCAATTACAACTCCAAAAAGACCCAGTAATGGCCATGTGATCCCACCGCCGATGATAATTGACAAGCAAATTTTGATGCAACAAAGACTGTCTGATATTCTGTCCTGTCGTAGCCCCGGAAATCAGTTCAATGATCCAAATTCGAGTGATGTGAAACTCACTTTGAGCTCCAAAGATGGGTTTAGTGTTTCTATGAATGTTCATCGGCAGATCTTAGTTGTTCACAGTCGTTTTTTCGCAGATAAGCTATCTGATTATCGTCGGAAATCGGGTCTACAAGGGCAACAATTAAAAGGTTTAATTGATAATGTTAATCCGTTCGTTGTTGAGATTTCTGATTGTGATGATATCGAGGTGTACATAGAGTCGATTAGGTTGATGTATTGTAAAGATTTAAGGAGGAAGCTGATGAAGGATGATGTTCCTAGGGTTCTTGGTATCTTGAAGGTAAAATCATATTATATTTATTCACATTGCATTATTATAAAGCTTAATCATTGATACAATTACAATTACTGTGAGACAGGTATCAGCAGCAATCGGATTCGATGCTGGAGTTTTATCTTGTTTGGAGTACTTAGAAGCTGCTCCATGGGCCGAGGATGAAGAAGAAAAGGTTGCAGCTTTATTATCTGAGCTCAGGCTTGAAGGAGTCGGCGCAGGTGAAGTTTTAAAAAGGGTTTCCATAGATGTTACACCTGGAGAAGATGACACCAACGACAACCAAGAAGTACTTCTTAAGCTTTTACACGTTGTTCTAGAAGGAAAAGATGAAAAAGCAAGAAGAGAGATGAAAGTTTTGGTCTCAAAAATGCTTCATGAAAATTCATCAAGAAACGATTTGAAGAAAGAATCTTTGTATTCGGCTTGTGATAAATGTCTAAATTTGTTACGACACCATTTCTTGAAAGCGTCTAAAGGAGACTTTGAAGAAGTGGCTCAAATCACACGACAATCGGGTAACCTACATTGGCTTCTTGATATTTTAATCGATAGACAAATATCCGAAGATTTTTTAAAGATATGGGGATCACAGACTGAATTATCTCAAGTGCATTCCAAAGTGCCTGCCCTTCATAGATACGAAATCAGTAGAGTTACAGCAAGATTCTTTGTTGGGATTGGAAAAGGTCAACTCTTGGCTTCCAAAGAGTCAAGATGCTTGCTTTTACAAACATGGTTGGTACCTTTTTATGATGATTTTGCTTGGATGAGGAGAGGGTTGAAAGGGCTAGATCGTAATTTAGTTGAAGATGGGTTGAGCAATACTATATTGACTTTGCCTCTTGCTTGGCAACAAGAAATCTTGATGTCCTGGTTTGACCGGTTTTTAAACTCGGGTGATGATTGCCCGAATATACAAAGAGGGTTTGAAGTTTGGTGGAAAAGAGCGTTTTGGAGAAAGCCCCACACATGATTGCTCAACCATGGTGTGTTTGTTTAATTTCTTTTTTCATATAGCAACTAATGTCATTGCTATCTCAATCGATTTTGCATTTTTTTCACTTAATTTATATCTGATACGGGTCTTGAATCTTGATGAGTATCTTAATGGTAAGTAGGTGAAAAATCCATGAGAAATCTCTGTTATATTGTGATTTACCTTTCTAATATTGGCCGGGGGACCGTTGATGGTGTATACCTTTATATAAATACAAGAAGTTACAATTTTTTTTTTCTTACTTGGTTTGTAGTTTAATGGATATTCGATCAAAAAAGTTTGAACAATCTTACTTTTGGTCTTCATAACATCTTCAATTAGACTTGATATTTTGTATGGAGTATATGCGTCTTTTCTTCATATATCCTGACATAAGAATGTTACATAATGCACCTTTTTACGAGTATGAAATGGTCAAATGCGGATGGTATTTGGTTTCAAGTCTAGGTGTTAGTTTCCTTTTCTTAGGAACATTGTGAAAGTTATATTCAATTTATTATTTGTTTATAAAATCTGAAAGAAAGTAGACAAGAACTGTTGGAAGATTAATAGGATCCCACCGATTTAACAAATATTATCACTTACTTGATCTATAACGTCACTGATCCAATGTATCAACCATAGAAATTCCTGACTTATTGTATTTTTGTGGTTAATTGATATTAATATTGGTTTTTTTAATTTTGTATTTTCAAAAATTGATATGTTTAAAAAAAAAAAAGAAAAAAAAAAACCTAGAAGCCAAAAACTCGCTGCTAACATGCCCTTAAATATTACTGCTCATAAAAAGTAATATGTCGGTCGGTAACAAACTAATACCAATTTAACAATTACCAATACATATATTGAGGAGCAAAATGAGCAAATTACTCCTAACAAATACTATCTATATGGGTTCAATGTTTTAAGTGGGTTATAAGCAATGGATGGTAGATAGGCGGATTTACTATGTTGCACGGAATAACATGGGTTATCTTTCAAATTTTCCTGTCAAATGTAAATTTAGTGAAAATTCAAAATCTATTACAAACCCGTTGAAAATCCGTCACGAATCAATTGACAATCTATCAAAAAGTTTGATAATTGTGAATTTAGTGTAAATGCCTTGGTTTATTGATAATTTTGTAACGGAAAATGTCTTCAGAAATAAGTTTTTTATAGTAATGCAACCCCTAACTTTTATTTTTGGATCCGCTACTTAAGATAGTTAAGAAAAAAAATCCAATATAATCGTGTTTTAAAGATATATAGTTGTACGATACATCGTTAAGAAAAAAAATCCAATATAATCGTGTTTTAAAGATATATAGTTGTACGATACATCGTTCAAGTTTGTATTTAGAGGTTATTTTATAAATGAAATAAAAAGAAAATCAAACAACAATTGTATTAACTTTTGGTGTCTCGTTGACTCTGACTCGTTCTACTCCATTATTAACTTGGAAAGAGCAAAGAAAAAAAAATCGAAAACACTATTTTCATTTTCCAAAAATATTATTTTATTAAAATACAAATATCACAAAAATTGCATATAAAATTAGAGGCCATATGGTTTTGTTATCAGTTATTAGTATAATTATTAAATATAATAAAAAAAGAATATTTTACTTTATCAGATATAATATTTGGAAATAGACTTTGGTCCAATAACATTAGTACAACGACCGCTTATATTAAGTAAAAGTTCGAGTCTTTTTAAGCACACCCATATATTTAAACTTAAGTGAGTGTATTGTTGATATGGCGTCAAAGGTATATGAAATAATATATGATGTCAATTGGTACATCTAAGTCTAATTTCTTTTTAAATGTTAAGACTGATATATAATTTTTACTTTATAAATTAAAAGCCGTGCATAAGATATATAATGAAAAATATCAGTGAAATGAAAAATCACAACTTGGTTATATTTCAATACAAGTTGCTTGACTCATAACCTGTTGGTCATTGGTTGCTTTCATGAAATTGTTTTCTAGTGCTTTTAATTGACTTCTTATGCCATGTGATAGCTAAGCACACATATAGACCATTTAATTAAGTCATTTGTAGGGGCATCTCTAATTTTATCTTCTTGTCATTTTAGTTTGCACACAATTCTTCTAAAATATATGGTGTGTACATAACTTTAAGCATAACATGATTCACTGGCAAAATATTAAATTAATACATTATAGTTTTACCGTATGTCTTTTGAAAATATTGTTAAAAACGTGCATCACCAAATAGGGTTCTTTTTTTTATACATGGTGACTATCACAAAATTTGAACTATTGAAATGTCATCAGGTGAGGGGGGAAGTTATTTCTAAAAACATGACTAGTAAGCCTATTTGTGGACATGAAGTTTTAGAAAATCCTTCATGAAACGAGAAGTAATATAAGGCATATGAATGTATTTAGGCCACAAGGGGTATCTGGCTTGCATCCTCACGAGATGGGGACATGGTCTCGGGCCTTACACGACAACACTACGCCCCTTATGCGAGGTTGTATGTATTCTAGTAGCACGGTGACAAAGGATGGCGTTTGGAGATCCATTCCCAACATCTTTTGAGCACCTTTTTCAAATTTGAATCTACTTATTAATATTATTTTTAATTATTCTATAATTACAAATACCTTTACCATTATTGAACATACCATTTTCATCTCTTTTCTCTATATACCATTATACTCTATTACATGTAATTACCATTACCGTTATCTTATTTTGAACGGATCGAACAAGTTTATTGGTCAAATGTGTACGGAAAAAAAAACATGGTACCTAAATATGGACAAAAACCAAAGTTCCTTAATTACCATAATCATAATGGAAAATGACTATATCCTCGGAATCATTACCAATATCTTTATAGTGAAGGAGTCTTTTAGCCAACTCTTTGATACTTCAAAACCAAACTTCTACTTATGAAAAAGGTAATCTATATGATGAGAAATAATAGAAGTCCATGATTTGTAGTTTGTTTTGTTTTATGAAGAATAAGCTCAGTATCATGCATTTTATGTGGTTGTGTGCTCGATTTCAATTGCCTCATAAACATTCACATTATGAAGCTGTGAAACACATTTTTCACTATACCGAGGCACTTGTTATTGATGATTTTAGTGTCACTGCTCCCTTTAATATAACTTGAACTAACACAAATTCAAATAGAATTAAAGTTATGATCTAATACAAGTCAAGAGGTATGGAATACACACTTATATATAAGACAAGTTTGATCCCGAATACGACGAAAGATATGGGTAGTGACCCTTGCGGGGTTCAAATGGATAAGCCCCTAGCGTTGTAGGGTTTCAGGAAACACCCCAAAACCTCTATAGAAATTTGGACATAGAATTTCATGGAAAACATGCTCAAAATGAAGTAAAGTAAAAGAAAATGTGCAAGTTTGTTACTTCTCAAAACCAGGCTACCTGATAGCCCAAGGTGCTTAGGCAGCTTGGAGCCAAGTTACCATTCTATTTGGTTTTGACAAGAAGCGCGAGTTATCCAGACAATTTTTTAAGAAAACCTTTTGTAAAGGCAGATTCCACAGTTTTCTTTGATCATATCCATATTTCAGATAAATCAGCACATATACATATATTTCACTTACTTGGAACTCATTTACTAAATCTAATATTCCATATACTTTCCATAAATATACATATTGTTTTATACCTAAAACTTTTAAGTGTTTGTATATATTATCCCCCATTAAATTTCCCACTAACCAGATGTACGGGAGAAATATCAATACAAATAATGAACTTACAAGATCCATGAGATATCCATATTCTTGATTACAAAACCCTTTGTTCAAACCCTGCATTCTAACACATAAAATCTTAAATTATGCTATCCTAAGGGGTTCATCATGGAATTTAATGTTATGTAGATTTGAGGCTTGATGGATCCCTTCTTGGCTGAAAGAATATTATTGGATTTTGTGCTTTCTTTGGGAACTCCTTAGTCTTCTGGTTCTCAATGAAGCAATAATAAGTTTTTTTTTTAACAATGGAAGTAGAATTATAACGTCCTGTTCTGAATCATTCACATTTTGGGGTGGTGATCAAATAGCGAGTATTAGCATACTTAGGACCTTTGAGGAATGGAGATATGGACTCATTTGGAAGTGGGTGATGTAATTTAGATGATCTGGGTGTTCGGTTTGTGTTTTGGAGCCAAGGGGTATTTTGGTATTATGTCAGTTTGGGCTTTTATGGAAATTGGATTTTTGTACGGTACATTGTAAGGCAAGTATGAGTTGATTAAAGCATAGATTTTCTTGTTACCTTTTCATGGATATAAGGATCGTCGAAATTGGATTTATAATGAGGAAGTTATGGCCTTCGTAGTATATTAGGGCTTAAGGGTAACCCTAGTACTCGGGGGGTATCTAGGGAGTACGCAGGGCGTACTGGTGAGAGGGCCGATACACGAGGTGACACTGGTGTATGCTTAGCATACTAAGAGAGACTGATCGTAGATGTGAGACCTCGTACGTTGGGCGTACGAGGATTACACGGGGCGTACAAGAAGTTAATAGAACCCCTATTTTAGGGTGTTGCACCCTATATAAAGACCTTAAGTCAATAGGGCTAGCCTTTTTACCGAGCTCCAAACCTCCTAAACGCTAAATCTTGACCCTTAGCCTACATGGTTGTATTTTTGAAATATTGAGAGGAAGTTGGTGCTCTTGTTGCTCATTTTGAAGGAATTGAAGAAAAGTGAATTTGCATTGCTTGGTGTGAAGTTTTAGATCCAGAATCACCCCTCATTTTGCAAGCCTCTTGATGTATCAAGTTCATACCTTGGCTTTTGAATGCTTAGATCTCTTTATGTATTGGTTTTTATGTTTTGGATCCCTTTTGGGTTGATTGATGAGTTAAGGCATTTGAAGGGCTTATCCTTTTAGATATGAGCTTGTTATGAGGTTCTTAAGCATAAATGTGCCAACTTTAAAGGGTATTGGGTCTCATGCATGCATTAAGTCACATATTAAGTCCTTTATTAAGCTTAAAAGCTTCATTTAGCCATGCATGAATGTAAAGTTAGTAACTTTACGTGATTAATCAGTCCAAGGAAGTCATATCTAGGTTGTGGTGTAAAGTCTTTATGGAATAAGAGCTTTATATGGAAGTTGGTTGTATGGGAAGGTACGTTGGGCATACAAGCATGTACGCTTAGCGTACCAGCCCTAAGGCAACTACGCTACGCGTACGAGCTGAGTACGCCCCGTGTACTCAACAGAGTGGGCCTCAGATCGTTGGGCTTTGATTTGGGCCATTCTTGTGGGCCTAGATGTTTAGGGCTTTGTTGGGTCATCTGATTTCAAGTGTTTTAGTATGGGAATATTATTCAATCGTGGGTTAAGGCCATGGAAGGGATTTGGGCCCAATTTGGAATATTAGACCATGATTGGGCCTTGTATGATTAATTGGTTTTTGGGCCTTTTGGATAATAGGTTTGTGCCTTAGTCTTGGACCAAACTAGATAAGGGGTAAAACAATATTTTTACCTTAATTGTGGGATAATAGTTATGGATTGGAATTTAAGTATCAATTATATGTTATTTGATATTGATAGCTCGAGGATTTGTCGGACCAACAGCCAGGGATTTATCGGTGTGGTTCAGCAGTTCGAGGTGAGTCTCCTCACTAAGTTCAGCAGTTCGAAGGCACCAATGCCAGCCCATGGTTTATATGTTAGGATGCTATATGTATGCATGACTCTTGCAGGTTTTATGTGATGGTATGCTTACCGGACAAGGCCCGATGCCAGGGGGCCTGATGAGTATATTGTATGCTAGTTATCAGTATGTGCTTTTATGCTTACCGGGTAAGGCCCAATGTCGGGTGGGGCTCGATGATTGTATGGTGTACTATGGTTTTTTTGTGATTATTGCATGCTTTAGAAGATTATATATTTATATGATTATATGCTTATATTATTGAGTGTGTAACGGGTGGGGCCCGATGTTAGGCGAGGCCTGGTGATTGACAGATCTGCAATTTGAGCGAGGCTCAATGCCAAGTGGGGCCCGATGTAGGGTGGGGGCCCATTATATGTTGATATGTATGGTATGTGGTATTTTGGAGAATTCACTAAGCTTTGTGCTTATGGTTTTTAGTTTATGTTTCAGGTACTTCGACTTTCAAATGGAAGAGCTCGGGATGATTGCAGAGCACACACCACCTCATTCCACTTTTCTTGATTTACTTTGATGTGAAATGATGATTGAAACGTTTGTCTTATTTAGATTTATATGATAATGTTTTGGGAATACTGGTTTTATAAATTTAAAAATGAAATTTTTGGGTCTTATATAGTGGGACGTTACAAGAATATGTGGTGGCATGTCGGATGTGCACATTCACTCTTTGGATGAAGCAAACTCTCTTATATCTTAATCATTTTCAAAATAAAACTCTAATATGTTTCGATAAACCGATATCTATTTGTTTGAGTAAAAATCTTATCTTGAACTCATGCACAAAGCATATAAATATTAGACACCACTTCTTGCATAATCATGTTTCTAAGGATAATTTTGTGCTTGAAAAGGTTGATAAATATACTAAAACCCTCAATAAAGAATCCTTTTGTAAATGAAGAATGAGACTTGACATGATTTAGCATATTACTTGAATATTGAAATTTTTTTGCATCAATGTGCTTAAATGTTGGGTGTTATTTCCCACTCATGTTAAATATTGTTGGATAAGGTGTCTAAGTCCATAACTATTTCTGATATGTACTTGACCATGCCCCCATGGTCCATTTGGGTTGCATGGCACCATGCAATTGGATAGACTAAATGAGAGAAATAACACTTGGAGATTATTAATATATTATAAGTTCTAATATATTAATAATATTATTTAATTAGTTTGATCAAGAATTAATTTAGAATTAATTAAGTGATCAAAAGATAGCTAATTAAATATATGGGTTGATTATGTAAATCATCCATATCTTGTATAGTGGGCTAAGAGGCTCCATGGATTATCAAGTTGGGTTCCACCCATAGGATGCTCCATGGGAGTTACAAACCCATGGGTCATGGAAATGAAGAGTCATGACACATTAGGGTTTACATGGTGTAACCCTAGATGTGTCAACACTATATAAGAATCTCATTCTCCACCAAAATCGGTTACACATATGAAACAAGAGGGCTAGGCCGATTTTAAGAAGTGTGTGTTCTCTCAAAAGTCTTTCCAAGAGCATTTGGTGTTGTGTGAAGCATTTGAGGCATCACACTTGGGGTGCTAGGCTCACAAAGTTTCAAGGATCATAAGCAACAACAAGACAAACATAGATCCAAGGTTATTAGGGTTGCATGTACACTTGGGAAGTGTTAGAATGCTCAAAACCCATCAGTGGTATCAGAGCCTAGGCTTTTTTGTTTGTTATTTGTGCAAAATTGTTGAAAAAAAGTCGATATTGTGCAATCTGCCTGATGAACTCACCGAGTCCATGGGGGGACTCGCCGAGTTCATGTGTAAGTTCATCCTACTTGCCGACTAGGCTCGTGCACTCGACAAGTAGGAGCCTCAGAATGCAGATTTTCGCCTTTTGTTGCTGGAAATGGACTAGAAACATTACCCTAAACTGTTTTGGTACTTGAAAACTTGTTTTAGATGGTGTAATGTTCATGCTAATCCATTTACAATGACAATTATCAAAATTACAAAGTTTTAAGTGTAATTTTTGATTCTTGAAAAATGTTAATGTTCATGTTCTTGAACTTATGAAGATTATATGATCATAGGAATTATTTGTAACCTACTTGGTAGTTTAATTCTTGATCATTATGTATTTTAATGGAGTCCATAACTTGTCCTCAGGTTATGGAAAACCAAAAGTCACTTAGTTAAAAGCCATTAAAAGAACACATGAGTTATAAAAAATGAAGAGTCTTCATTTTTAATACTCTATTAACTCATAAGTTACAAGAAATGAAAAGTTTTGAAAGTTTACAAAACTTTCCCTCAAGTTTTGGAACAAGTAAAGTCTTCATTAAAACTTTAGTTCCAACCCTTAGAATTTTAAAAGTTAAAATTCAACCCTTATACTTTATAATATTATAAGTTAATAATATATATATATATATATATATATATATATATATATATATATATATATATATATATATATATGTATAAGAGCGAGTCGTCTTACCGCTAGTACGCCTCATTCACGAAGCCGGTCTATAAGGGGGTATAAGGTTGTTTCCTATAAAATGGCAACTTAATAGGTGTCCACTCTCACCCACCACTTCCTTGATCGGTGGAGGGTCGTTAGCTGAACGGGTAAGACAAGGACTTATAAATTCTCATTAAAAGTATGATGAATATTATAAAGTAACTAAATGCTTTTATTAAATTCCCAATCTTAGTTACTTTAGGAAAAATGTGAATAAGGTGCTAATCTGTGAAATTACACTTTACACTTTGTTTAAGTCGTTAGTGGAGCGTGTGTGGTTAACCGACACACTAACTTGGACTTAACAAGGTAGGTAAAGGGTGACTTAAGGTTTATCATAGTATCGGTGGAGCGTGTGTGGTTTACCGGCATATCGATTGAGTGATAAACTTTAAGGGTACCAAGTGATTTGCATGGTTACTTCACACCTCGTTTTGTGATCCTCGGTATCCCAGTCACAAAACTTGGAGGGCACACTCGAGATTGAAACATGCCTTTGAAAAGTTCATTGAATCTCAAAAGAATCTAAGAATTTCTAAGAACCAATCAAAAACCTAATATTTAATATTTCGTTTTTCATGGTGGAAATTGGTGAATCGTCATTCACCTACCTTTCAAATATGTTATAGCTTGGATTACGGCATACCTCTTCTAAGTTATAATATATTGTGATTGGATCCTAGCCTTAATATTACATTTGGGTGTTTTATTAAGGACTCTCTTGATATCTAAACTAATCTTGTCCTCTTCATTAAGATGTCTTCAAACAATGCTGCTTCTGGCTCTAATCCTAATGGCTCCTTTACCCTTATGAACTTGTGTGGGAAAGTCACTTTTGATGGATCCAACTTCAATGAATGGATCAGAAACATCAGGATGATTACCCGCTACGAGGACAAATAATATGTCCTTGACAAGGAGCTTAAGGAGATTGATGAGACTACTGCAACTCCCCAGGAGATCGCTGACTTCCAGGCACATGAAAGGGATGCTACCAAGGTGGCATGCATCATGATGGCCTCGATGACAGCGGAACTCCAAAAGTCCTATGAAGACTTCTACCCTTTTGAAATGCACCAAGATCTTATGGAAAGATACCATCAAAGTGCACGACAAGAGAGGTATGAAATCATCTGCTCCATGATAACAACCATGATGAAGGACGGGGAATCCGTCACGAGCCACATGCAGAAAATACAAAGGTATGTGGATCGGCTGCTGAAGCTTAATGTGAACTTCCCTAAGGAGCTTGCAATAGATATCATTTTGCACTCCTTACCATCGTGTTATGATCAATTCCGCATGACATATCACATGAATAAGGAAGAGGTCACACTCAGCAAACTTCAGGGACTTCTCAAGACCGCAGAAACAGGTCTTAAGGGGAAGTCGGTTGTTAATACTCCTACTCCAAACTCCGCCCCGGTTTTGGCAATCGGGAAAAGTCGAGGGAAGAAGAGAAAGAGCTCTTCGAAGGGTACCAAGGCTAGGACCCTTGATGGCTCTTCTTCAAGTGGAACCAAGAAAGGTTTCATCACTCATTCTTCTGACCCAAAAGAGGCTGAATGATTCTATTGTCATGAAAAGGCACATTGGAAGCGGAACTGCCCAAAGTACCAGCAAGATGTGAAGGATGGGAAAGTTAAACCCAACCATGCAGATATTTACACTATCTTATCTAATAACTCACCCCATTCCAACTCATGGGTCCTTGATACCGGTTGTGGTATTCATATTTGTTTTGATTTGTAGGGACTAAGAAGAAGTGAGAATGTGGAGCAAGGAAGAATAAACTTGATCATGGGATACAGGAAAGCTTCACCCGTCACCAAGATTGGAGTTTATACTTTATTGCTAAATAGTGGGTTTAGTTTAGATTTGAATAAGTGTTGTTATTCGCCAGAAATGGCAAGAAACATTATTTCCTTTCATGCATTGTATAAACAAGGTTTCACCTTTTCATTTGATAATGAAGTTGGTTCGATTAATGCTTTCTTTAATAATGTTCTTTATTTTAAAGCATTACCTTGTGATGGCGTGTATGAAACAGTATCTGTGGTTGATAACTTAGGAAATAATGCATTGTGTATTGATTATGTTAATAATAACTTGGATAAAGCATCGTTATGGCATTGTCATCTTGGACATATAAGCAAGAAACGCATAGGCCAACTCCAAAAGGATGGAGTCTTGGAGTCATTTGACCTAAAGTCAGATGATAGTTGTGAATCATGCTTACTTGGAAAAATGACAAAGTCACCCTTCACAGGTTCTTGTGAGAGGGGTGAAGGTTTGTTGGATCTTGTACACACGGACGTGTGTGGGCCCTTCCATCATGCCACAAGGGATGCTAATCATTATTATTTGACTTTTACTGATGATTACAGTAGATATGGATATGTCTACTTAATCAAGCATAAGTCAGAGACTTTTGAAAAGTTTAAGGAATTTAAACAGGAAGTCAAGAATCAATTGGGTAGGAACATTAAGATGCTTCGATTCGATCGAGGTGGTGAGTATCTTAGTTCAAAGTTCCTTGACTATCTTAGGGAATGTGAGATTGTCTCATAATTGACACCTCCCAGGACACCGCAGTTGAATGGTGTGGCTGAGAGGCGTAATCGAACCGTGTTGGATATGGTTCATTCCATGATGAGTCGAGCTTCGCCACTTATCTCATTTTGGGGCTATGCCTTAGAGACTGCCGCCCATATCCTTAATCTAGTCCCTACAAAGAAAGTTGCCAAAACTCCTCATGCGATGTGGACTGGTAAAGTACCCAAACTAGACCACCTCAAGATTTGCGGTTGCGAGACTTTCGTGAGACGCGAGACTCATGATAAGCTCGAACCTCGAAGCGAGAGGTGTATTTTGAACGGCTACCCACAACAATCCTTTGGTTACCTCTTCTACAGACCTAGTGAAAATGTGGTCTTTGTAGCTAGGAGGGCGTTCTTGAGAGAGAGAGAGAGAGAGAGAGAGAGAGAGAAAGAGAGAGAGAGAAAGAAAGAGAGAGTTCATACGCCAAGGAAACAGTGGGAGGAAAGTTGACCTTGAAGAGATTCAAGAGTCAAGCGGTGAAGGAACTTCAAACCCTAGCACTCAACTTGAGGAGGAAACTCCTGTTGAGCCAATTGACAAGTATGTACCTCTAAGACGTTCCACAAGGGTTAGGAATGCACCTGAGCATTACTATGGATTCCATATTACTGCGGAAGGTGATACACTTATCAGTGATGAGACTAGTAATAGGTCTGGATGAACCTAACAGTTACGCAGAAGCCATGGCAGGCCCTGAGTCAGCCAAGTGGAAAGAGGCAATGGACAGCGAGATACAGTCCATGTATGACAATCAAGTTTGGAACTTGGTTGAGAATGTACCAGGTCGTAAGACAGGGTGCAAATGGATCTTCAAGAAGAAGACCGACATGGATGGTAAAGTACACACTTATAAGGCACGACTGGTTGCAAAGGGTTTCTCACAAACTCCGGGAGTTGATTATGATGAGACCTTTTCTCTAGTGGCCAAGATTAAGTCTATTAGGGTTCTGTTAGCCATAGCCGCATTTCATGACTATGAAATATGGCAAATGGATGTCAAAACCGCTTTCCTTAATGGAAAGTTGGCTGAAGATGTTTACATGAGTCAGCCAAAGGGTTTTGTCAATACAGAGTACCCTAACAGAGTGTGTAAGCTTGAGAAATCCATTTATGGGTTAAAGCAAGCACCTTGCAGATGGAATCTTTGCTTTGATGCGAAAGTCAAGGAATTTGGCTTTCCTGAGAGTGAAGATGAATCTTGTGTATATGTCAAGGCTAGTGGGAGTATAGTTAGCTTTTTGGTATTGTATGTGGATGACATACTACTCATAGGAAATGACATCCCAACTCTGCAGGAAGTTAAGTCCTAGCTTGGGAAGTGTTTCTTTATGAAGGACCTAGGAGAAGCTGCCTATATTCTAGGGATAAGGATCTTGAGAGACCAGAGTAAAAGACTAATTGGACTTAGTTAGAGTACCTACTTGGATAAATTGCTGAAGAGATTCAGCATGCAGAACTCCAAGAAAGGAGAGTTACCCATCCATAGTAACGCCAAATTGAGTAAGACACAAAGCCCTAGGATCAATCGTGTATGCTATGACGTGTACTCGACCTGATGTAGCCTTTGCCTTGAGCATGGTTAGCAAGTATCAGGGGAACCATGGCAAGGCACACTGGACTGCGGTAAAGAATATCCTCAAGTACCTACGGAGGACTAAGGACTGGGTCCTTACCCTCGGTGGGAGTGATGACTTGAGAGTTGTAGGGTATAGTGATGCTAGCTTTCGGACTGATAGGGATAATTTTCGCTCTCAGTCAGGCTGGGTCTTTACTCTAAACGGAGGAGCAATTTCTTGGAAGAGTTCTAAGCAAGAGACAGTGGCTGATTCAACTTGCGAATCAGAGTATATTGAAGCTAGCGAGGCAACAAAGGAGGCGATATGGCTGAAGAACTTCATTAGAGACCTTGGAATTGTACCAGCTATTAAAGAGCCAATGGAAATTTTCTGTGATAGTGAAAGTGTTGTTGCCTTTGCCAAGGAACCAAGGGATCACGGGAGATCCAGACACATCGAAAGAAAATACCATTTTATCAGACATCGGATAGAAGAAGGACTCCTCGTGGCAAAGAGGGTATCATCGGATGAGAATCCAACAGATCCCCTCACGAAGGGACTGACTCGAGTTAAACATCTCTAGCATGCTCCGAGCATAGGGCTGAACGATGATATTAGATTTAGTAGTTAGATAACCTCGAAATTTGTAAAGTGTAATTGACATTAGGTGATGAATAAAAGGTGTTTTATTTATGAGTAAAGTGTTGCTATCTCTTGTAGATCGTTTACTATATTTCTTTTGCATGTTTTGACTTCCAGAATAATTATGTTTAGTATATCATATTATTCGACCCTCCACAGTCGGTCATATGTCGAAAGTAGGTCTGAATCAAGACTGTCATGATTGGTTGCAGAGGTCTAAGGTGGTGGACATGGCTACAACAATCATGAGTGCTCATACGTTATGAGCATTGGACTCAACCCATGCTCACTGGAATCACTTCATGGAATTTATCTCGAGTGATCGTGAGATGGTAATATCATATAATTCTTCAAACCAAGAGATATGATTTGTTACTTACGAGTTGGTTATGCATTGATTGTACGTAAACGCATTGGTAACTCGATGTTATAAAACGTGCTTTTGTGTATAATTCAATGAGTGGTAGAACAAACATATGAGTCGAAGTTTATTTGTTCCTTCTTGGATTCGAAGCTGATATATGGGCCCCTCGATGATTTTGTTTTGACCTATGTACCGGGCCCGGTCAGAACTAAGTTGATGTGTTCAATTAAGCTCTTTGTCAAACAAATCGGAAATTGGGAAACAAACTGTTGGACAATAAGTAAGACATTGTTCCATGTATTTGTCCGGCTGATATCTAAAACAAAGGATTATATGATCACTTATCTTAAATGGCGTATCATCATCTTCTCAGTTCCGAGAGACCTTGAAAGAGCTACGATTGCCGATCGGTTCCTGAAGTACTGCAGTTATAGTTATTAGACCTATCCAAGTGGGAGACTGTTGGATAAGGTGTCTAAGTCCATAATTATTTTTGATGTGTACTTGACCCGACCCGGCATGGTCCATTTGGGTTGCATGGCACCATGCAATTGGATAGACTAAATGAGAGAAATAACACTTGGAGATTATTAATATATTATAAGTTCTAATATATTAATAATATTATTTAATTAGTTTGATCAAGAATTAATTTAGAATTAATTAAGTGATCAAAAGATAACTAATTAAATATATGGGTTGATTATGTAAATCATCCATATCTTGTATAGTGGGCTAAGAGGCTCCATGAATTATCAAGTTGGGTTCCACCCATAGGATGCTCCATGGGAGTTACAAACCCATGGGTCATGGAAATGAAGAGTCATGACACATTATGGTTTACATGGTGTAACCCTAGATGTGTCAACACTATATAAGAATCCCATTCTCCACCAAAATCGGTTACACATATGAAACAAGAGGGCTAGGCCAATTTTAAGAAGTGTGTGTTCTCTCAAAAGTCTTTCCAAGAGCATTTGGTGTTGTGTGAAGCATTTGAGGCATCACACTTGGGGTGCTAGGCTCACAAGGTTTCAAGGAGCCTAAGCAACAACAAGACAAACATAGATCCAAGGTTATTATGGTTGCATGTACACTTAGGAACTGTTAGAATGCTCAAAACCCATCAAATATTTCATTTACTAGGAACTTTATATCGAGGGACAACTTACTTCCCTAATTTTCATTGATAAAAGGGGAAAATAAGACCCACTCTTTGCTTTTTTAGTAAGCATGCTTTATTGGGATTTTGTTTGTTTGATTGATTACCTAGATTAGATTATGATCCATGTTAAATTTGGTGGAACATATAAAAGAAATACATTTAAAATTATAAAAAAAACGACACAATAAAAAAAATAAGATAAAGTAACATAAAAAAATAATATCATAAAACAGAATAAAACATGAGTTGATGATTAAAACTATAAATTAAAAAAACAAATTATTCAATCATTAACTAATATAAAGTAGTAAATATCTTTATTAGAAAAAGCAACCGTTTTCGAATGTAATTTCAAATATATAATATTACACATTTATACTTGGCATAGTTACTATCTCAAAATCTGAACAAAATAAAAATACTTCATGAGAATGATGTGGCAGAATGACATACTCAATCGTATTTCCTTTAAATAAATAAAGGAGATTGTTTCGATAATTCCACCATTCATTTGCATTGACATTGTAATTACTAACATCTACTTTAACCAATCGATTCTGAATGAAATACCAAATAGCCCACAAACGATCTCCACATATAGAAAAATATCATAATTTCCCGTCAAACTTAATAAGCCTTGATGCATACGAGTTGAAATCATTAATAATACAAGGTGCAAATATCACTAAATATTCTTCCAAATATACATCGAATCATAAAATGTCATAGTTAGACAATAAGAAGTAAACCACACCTCCACTTATAATTGCCTCATCTGAAACAGGATAAATAGAAGATGGTAACTGGATATTATGAAGCTCCCTCAATTCCCATGTAGTAGAGTCAAACAATTCTAAGTGAAAGTAATCATAGTCCACCTGATCCTTAAGCAGATCACTACAAAGAAAATAACATATCAGTAATAAAATAAACTAAAATAATATACATAAAATATAATATAGATAAAATCTTACGATGACAATATGTATGATAATCGAATGATCTTGAAATGCAACGACTTCGAACTCATAACTACCATAGTAAATTTTACCGCAACGTATTTAAAGATTAGAAATGGTAATGATTTGCAATCTAAAGTCGTTAGTTTACAAACAAATAATTATTTTAGATATTTATCTCCATTATCACATCAACAACAATGAGTCCACACAAGGAGGATGCTAAAATTGTACACAAATTTGGTATACAACCAATGTCAAAATTCTTCCCACCACATGACGGAACAAACTGACGCTCTATAGTTGCCCATGTTTTTTTTTTTGCTGAAAAATAACTCCAAAAACCACATTATTTATATGCTTGTACATATCAAGAACATGCTTGTTGTACATTAGTTTTTCAAAATATTTACTTGTACAACGTAAACTATTGTAATGATGTTATTGAAAGCATTTCAATAATTATATCAGAGTCCAATGATGATAACTGTAAAACAAACAAAATAATCGAAAATTGTACAGTTTTAAATTAAACAGATTTTATATAAAATAAAACACGTATGTGACATCCTCAAATTCACGGTCATTTTAAAAATTTTATTTATGCGTATTTGAAAATCAGAGTATTCATTTTTAAAGAATAATATTGCGGAATTTGTTCCCAGAAAACATGATAAATACATTATCAAAGCATTTCCGAACAAATGTATTTTGTTTATATTAAAACTTTGGGATGTCGTCGTCAATACAGAAACATAAGCATAAACAGACATTACATTCATTTACACTAGTGATCTACATCTACTTTAATCTCTCAGTGAAATGTAGCTTCGTATCGACACTTGTGATACAAATAAACTGAGTGCGTTAGGTTGGGAAACCTGGTGTGTACATAGGGTTTTCAACCCACAATAATAAAGTTATTATGTTTTATCATTAAACAATTAACCCAATTACTCATCCTCATTATCTTGTTTATTTCTTAAGTATCTTCCCTAAGAATCACATATCATTCACTCATTCACTCCTAAGGATTTTCCTAAGGAATAGGCACGAAGTACATCATTTCCGAGGTTTGTATAACAGACACTAAGTCCATAGCTGCCGATGTTATTTTTTAGGCATCAAGTCCATAGCTGCCAATATTTAATTATAGGGCACTAAATCCATAGCTACCAACGTTCATTTGTAAGGCACTAAGTCCATAGTTGTTGATGTTCATTTATAGGGCACTAAATCCATAACTGCCAACATTTATTTGTATGGTACTAAGTGATGGGTTATGAGCATAAAAACAAATTCATATGTGATCATGCAACCCTAATGCTTTAGATCTAGGTTTTCACTAGTTGAACATGCAAACTTGAATACAAAAGGAAAACCCTAATATGCATCTATATAATCAAAATTAACCTAATAATAGGGTTTAGATTCATACCTCAATTGTTATGTAGTAATAACAATTAATCCTAGTAGATCTTAAACTCTTGAAAGCAAGTGCCTCAAATCTGACACCTCTAATGGATTACAGACACTCTTTGCAAGAGGATGAGAAGGAGAGAGGAGGAGATGCACCAAAGTTTCATCTTTTCTAGGGTTAGAAGCAAGTGGCCGAATTCCTTAGGGGTTAGGCTCCTTATATACTTAAGGCTGCTTAGTCCCAAAGCTAGGGTTTGTAGGTGGATACCCTAATTCCCTACTTAAAGCCTAAGTAGCCCATAGACTCCTCAACTAGAAGCCTTGGACGAAAACTTATAGGGCCTCCCTATAATCTTCGTTCACTCCTATCTAAGGAGTCCAAGAGCCCAGTTTCACAACTGTCAATGATTTGCAAAACAACCCCTGTACTTTTAATTAATTCCTTTAATACAAAAATTAATTCCAAATTAATTTCTGATTAAATATTAATTAAAAAACATGATTTCTAATTAATATATTATTTTCATAACATATTAATAAATCATTTATATCAATTTATTATTAAAAATAATAAATTCAACTTCTCTCCAAAAGTCATCATGTTAAGTTGCAAGAGTGAAGGCAACCCAAAAGGACTAAACTTTTATCAATTCAAGTATATACCAGTTATAGTTATGAGCTTAGACACCTAATCCAACACTAATCCAACACTAATGCAATGTGTAACAACCATAAAATTCCAAACAATATAAACTTTTCAAAAACAACCCGATCTCATAAAATTATTACAAAAAGGTTTTCAATAAAATTATTTCAGAATCTTCCCAGAATCACATCACAAAACATAATCATGAGGAGCGATACGATCATGCCTTTGCCTTGCCACGGTCTCCTGAAGAGCCTGAAAAACGTTAAACCACAACTGTAAGCCCGAAAGCTTAGTGAGATATCCCCAAAATACCAACCACATATACCATACACGCATAACATGCCATATCATAACAGAACACAAAACAGCCATGCACTTCGGGTCTACTGTGTGACTGGTCCGCCGCACCGGCCTTCAGTCCACCTGGTCCACCCTCTGAGTCTAACCACATACATCGAGTCTACAGTGTGATTGGTCCGCCCACACCAGGCCTTCAATCCACCTGGTCCACTCTATGAGTCTACAGTATGACTGGTCCGCCCGCACTGGGCCTTCAGTCGGCCTGGTCCACTCTCCGAGCCTCGGCACGTCTGGTCCGCCCTCTTGGGGCCTACATCCTATCCGGACCGCTCGCTGGGCCTTCGGGATAACCGGTCCGCCCTGGGTATGTTGGCCTACAGCACAAAGCAGGTCCCGCCTCAACCCAATCCCAGTCCAACAACCATGTGCACATAAACATTCAATCATATAACATATCACATCCAATCAAACCGATCTAACAGATCACATAGCATAACATCATCCTAACCAGGATACCGACCTAACCGGTCACTAGCATAGCATCATCCTATATACCAGGATACCGACCTTAACCAGGTCTCTAACATATACCATCCTAACTACCGGGATGCAACACAACAAACAAAAACATAACAACGATACCCGGATCACAATTCGATAAAAGGGCCGGCCTTGGTGCCGTAGACCCTGTCGATATAGTGAGGATAACTCACCTCGCAGCTGCCGACTAAACAGATAAGCCCAAGCTGCTCCGACCACTGACACGATCTCCACCACTAGCCAACACCAACACTGAACTCAAAACAATATCCAACAATTACCAAAATGCCCCTGGAAGTCAATTGGTCAAAGTCAAAGTCAAAGTCAACCCCTGACTGACTCTACTCGCCGAGTCAACCCGATGACTCGCCGAGTCCCCATGCTCAGAACTTTCCCAAATTCGCGACTCGACTCGCCGAGTCATCCCGAGACTCGCCGAGTCCAACAACTCTGAGTCCTTTCACACTCAACTCACCGAGTCATCCCTTGACTCACTGATTCACATCTCAACCAGAAGAAAGGTTAGGACCTCACGACCAGACTTGCCGAGTCCAAGAACAGACTCGCCGAGTCCAACGCTATCTGCAACCAACTCGCCGAGTTGTTCTTCCAACTCACCGAGTTCCTGCCCATCTTCAACCAACTCGCCGAGTTGTTCTTCCAACTCGTCGAGTTTCAGTCTATCTTCAAGCAACTCGCCGAGTACACCCTTGTGACTCGTCGAGTACCCCTAGATCTGAAACCATACAGAGGCTTTCCAAGCCATGCAGAAGCTCTAAACCACAGATCTACCCTTCTACAAGCCATCCATCACGTAAAGCGGCAAACTTTACGTGAATCCAAAGAGATCTAGACATTTTACACTCTAGGTCTAGGGTTTAGGACAAAAGGACTTCACCAACAACTCTTGAGCATAGACTTTATGGCTTTCTGGATCATTAATAATCTAGATCTGAGGTAGCAACCTTAGATCTTACACCAAACTTGAGATGGACCTCATTTATGTCCCAAAACCCCCACAAATGATAGATATAGATGCACAAAAGCTCAAACAGAATATTATTACCTCAAATGAAGGCTCCCACTGATGAATGAACCGATTCTCTGCAAAGCCCCTTGCTCCATTCTTCTTGCTCTTCAATTTCCTTCCAAGATTACCTCCTCCAAGGCTCTAATCTCTCACCAAGGAAGGCTCACATAAATTTAGGGTTTCTGGAACTCAAAGGGAAGGTAAAGAGGCTGGGGAAGAAGTGTTATGTTCTTTATATAGGGCTCAACCTCCGAAATTAGGGTTTTCTCCACTCAGCACCAACTCGCCGAGTCCATCCATGCTACTCGCCGAGTCGGTCACTTAACATGCGACTAGAGTCGCGACCCTACTCGCCGAGTCCACTCGTGGACTCGCCGAGTTGCCCTCTCACACTTACACTTTTAGCCATTCAACTCTACTCTTGATATTCCGGGATGTTACAATTCTCCCCCACTTAAATTAGGCTTCGTCCTCGAAGTCTGCGGCAACACAACTCCAGAACTACTCTCGCAATGCACCACCTGGCATTGACTAGATCAGGTTCCTCAAAGCACAACAACCGAAACCCAAACCCAATTTTCCTTCCCGCGGTGTTCTGACCACCACTTCAAGCCGGCCATTGGCCTCATCTGTCACACCCCCAAACCAGAACGGCGGAATCGTTCGGGGGCGGAGGACGTCATATTCAGTATCATAACAGTTCATAGAAAGGAAAGTACACACCACCATAATATAAATATGTTTGAAAAGTTTACATGATTGTAGGTGTTACATGTTTGCAAAAGAAATCAAATATAAAATGGTGATACAAAATATGTTACTAACGCCAGTGCGTTAGTCTTCAGAAGTAGTTGCTACCTGGCTAGCGGTTTCCTGTGAATACAAGTTATTTCAAAGAAAAAGTGTCAACATTTAAGTTGGTGAGTTCATAAGTGGTGATTTTGAGAAGATGTATGCCATTCGAAAGTGTTTGCATGTTTTCCTGAGAAACCCTTATTTTCCTATAAAAGTATGAAATGCATATGAATGTTCGCGATGTAAATTGCAACTAATTGTACCGAGAAAATCCCTTATTTTCCTATTAGTTGTTTGTTTTGTATACAAGAAAAACCCTTATTTTCCTGACATAACTGACAGTCTTTAAGACCGAAAATCGCAAGCAAGCGACGTGCTCGAAGGTGTGGCATAGTTTTATATAATAAAACTATACGAAGATCGCATTTGTTAGATGAAGAATAGTTTTAATAGCTACTCTTTCATAAAAGCATAATACCATAATAATTGTATATCCGATGAGTTTTATAACCATACTAAACATAATATGCCTGTAGCGACGTTCTTCAGGCGTCGTAGCGTTATGACAACTGTCACCCCAAAAGACGGACTGTAGCTAACAGTCAGGGCGCGGGATCATGACTTCCCGTATAGATCTATACACATTTGACACGTTCTCCGAACGGGAGACTCTGGTTATAGACAGGACTTGCAGCATTATTTTCTAATAAAGAAAGTAACGTTTGAAGATATACACGACTCATGGATTCTCAACTAAGTCCGTAATAAGGTAGTAGTTTGTATGCAAAGTTTAACCTCTTTCACAATGTTTGACAAAGCATAATCATAAGTTCTTTGAATGCATGAAATGACTTAGTAAAGAATGTTACCCTTGATATGATGTGTTTGTATGTAAACGTATAAATAAAACATATTTCTATTTATAAACATATTATATCCCCAGAGGGTAAAGCTGTGTTGTGAGGGGTTTTGTATCATAATAACTTCACAAGATAGTTAAAACAACAGTATGAAAAGTATATCAAAAGGTTAATGTTTCACACGAATTTAGTCATGTGTTAACTTGTATTCCTCCCCAAAAAGAGTATAAAACATTTAAAATGTATTTAAAGAGTGTTCAAAGGGAATATGAACTCACTTGATAGTTTGAAGATTGTGAGATGGAAAACCGAGCAGAGTTTCGTCTCGGGAAACTGATTTTTCTTGGGATTCTCGGGAATCTCGGGAGTAGAATCGGCCTTCGGGACTTGAGCCAAAAAGACCAGAGCTTCGGGTTTGAACGGACACGGAAAACGAGGAAATGCTGAGAGAGAGAGAAGAGAAATGAACCCTTTCTTTGGAAACCCTCGCATTCTATTTATAGGAAGGCAGGTCTGCCTCGGTACGCGGGGCGTACGCTCGTACGCGCTGCGTACGCGTACGTCATGCATGACCGAAGCCTCGACTGCCTCGGTTCGGATGGGACGGGTTGCTGGGGAGGTGGGTCGGATGGGACGCCGGGTCGGATGGGACGTCGGGTCGGACGGGTCGGACGGGTCGGCTTCCTCGGATATGGCGACGTGGACGATCCGAGGCCAATCCTCTCGGTTACGCGGGGCGTACAGGAGTACGCAGCGCGTACTTCGGAGAAGGACGCTGACTCCTCTTCGGATAATACCCGAATTTTGAATTAAATAAATAATTAATTTATTTAATAAACTTCAAAAATCCATATCTTCTTCATACGAACTCCGTTTTCGATGGTCTTTATATCCACGCGTAGGTGAGACTACGATCTACAACTTTCGTTTAGACTCCGTTGGCAAATTCCAAACTTATTTTTATTATTTATTTTATAACTAATCGTTTTTAAGGAATTTCTTTGAAAAATCATAACTTTCTCATGCGAAGTCAGATTTGGACGTTCTTTTTGTGTACGCTCACGGTTTAATGTTATCTATGACTTTCATTTAGATACCTAAGGCTAAATGTTATCGTATTAAAACTTTGCATTTTTCGTTTGATCGGTGTTGTCGGTTTTGACAGAAATCTTAGAATGGTCATAGCTTCTTCGCCATAACTCAGATTTTAGTGTTCTTTATTTACTTGGAATCTTTAAGACGATATCTACTACATAGTGTACTCCAAATCAGAGCTTTTGAATAATTCATTTATCGATGATATTCCCATTACATTCAAAAGGGGTTACAAGACTCGGTTTATAATGCCCGGGATAACGGGTTGTTACATCATCCCCCCGTTAAACGGAATTTCGTCCCGAAATTTAATACAAGACAAGAGTTTTAGGGGCTGAGGAAGAGATGCGGATACTTCTGTAGCATTTGGTCTTCCCGTTCCCATGTGAATTCGGGTCCTCTCTTAGCATTCCATCGGACTTTTACTATTGGAATGCGACTCTGCTTGGTCCTTTTAACTTCCCTATCCATGATCTCGACAGGTTCTTCCACAAAGTTAAGATTTTCGTTTAACGCGATTTCATCGAGTGGAATTACAAGTGTTTCGTCGGACAAACACTTTTTCAGGTTCGACACGTGGAATACTGGATGCACTTTGTTAAGCTCGATTGGAAGTTGGAGTTTGTAGGCCACTGGACCAACTCTCGAAATGATTTCGAAGGGTCCAATGTACCTGGGATTTAGCTTTCCACGCTTCCCAAAGCGTATCACGCCTTTCCAGGGTGAGACCTTCAGTAGCACACGGTCGCCAATCTGGAATTCCAAGGGTTTACGTCTCCTGTCGGCATAGCTCTTTTGCCTATCCCTCGAGGACTTCAGTTGTTCTCGTATTTGCACGATCTTTTCGGTAGTTTCTCTGATGATTTCTGGACCAGTAAGGGTGCTTTTAGTGACTAGACCTTTTGCCAATTGGGTGTCGCCCACTTCTGTCCAGCACAGGGGTGATCTGCACTTACGGCCGTAAAGGGCTTCGAACGGAGCGGTCTTGATACTAGTATGATAACTATTGTTATAAGAGAACTCGACCAAAGGCAAGTGAATATCCCATGCCTTGCCAAAGTCGATTACACATGCTCGCAACATGTCTTCCAAGGTTTGGATCGTCCTCTCACTCTGTCCGTCAGTTTGAGGGTGGTATGCTGTACTCATGTCCAACCTTGTTCCCATGGATTTTTGCAGTGATTGCCAAAATCTGGAAGTGAACCTGCTGTCTCTATCTGAGATGATGGACATTGGTACTCCATGAAGCCGTACGATCTCCCGGATGTAGGTTCTTGATAGTTTTTCCATCCTATCAGTTTCCTTGATAGGTAAGAAATGGGCTGACTTGGTTAATCTGTCGACGATTACCCAAATAGTATCTTGGCCACTCTGAGTTTTGGGCAGTTTGGTTATGAAGTCCATGGAAATCTGCTCCCATTTCCACTCAGGTATTTCAGGTTGTTGGAGTAGGCCTGAGGGTTTTTGGTGTTCTATTTTTATTTTGGCGCAAGTTAAACACTTGCCCACATACATAGCGATCTCCGCTTTCATGTTTGGCCACCAGTAGAGTTGCTTGAGATCTAGATACATCTTGTCTGACCCTGGGTGTACGGAGTATGGGGTCCTGTGTGCCTCGCTCATAACTACCTCTCTGAATCCCCCAAACTTTGGTGTCCAGATCCGGTTCATGAGGTAGCGTGCTCCGTCACTCTTGATTTCTAAGTTCTTGTCCATTCCCCTAAGGGCCTCACCTGCCACGTTTTCGGGTTTCAAGGCCTCTAATTGAGCTTCCTTGACTTGCGTTGATAGGTGCGAATGGATCGACATAGCTAATGACTTCACTCTCCGGCTTGAGTACTCCTTTCGACTAAGGGCATCGGCTACGACGTTTGCTTTTCTCGGATGATAGCGAATATCGCATTCGTAATCACTGAGTAGTTCGACCCATCGCCGTTGTCTCATGTTGAGCTCCTTCTGATCGAAAATGTGTTGTAAGCTCTTGTGGTCGGTAAAGATAGTGCTCTTCGTTCCATACAAGTAATGTCTCCAGATCTTCAGAGCAAACACTACTGCTCCTAGCTCAAGATCGTGGGTCGTGTAGTTAACCTCATGTGTTTTCAACTGTCTCGAGGCGTAGGCGATGACCTTACCTCGCTGCATCAGAACACATCCGAGTCCTTGGTTTGACGCATCGCAATACACTACGAAGTCTTCTATTCCTTCGGGAAGGGATAGTATTGGTGCGGTGCACAAGGCTCGTTTGAGCGTTTGGAACGCTCTTTCTTGTTTCTCTTCCCAGTCAAAGGCCACACCTTTCTGGGTTAGGGTTGTAAGAGGCTTCGCTATTCGTGAGAAGTTCTGAATGAACCTGCGGTAGTAGCCAGCGAGACCTAGAAATTGGCGAATTTCTGTAGGAGTCTTCGGTGCTGACCAGTTCTCAATGGCCTTAATTTTGGATGGGTCCACATGGATTCCCTCTTCGCTTACCACGTGTCCTAAGAATTCGACTCTTCGGATCCAAAATTCACATTTCGAGAACTTCGCATAAAGTTTCTCTTTTCTTAATGTCCCTAGAACTTGTCGCAGATGATCGCCATGTTCTTTCTTACTTCGGGAGTAGATCAGGATGTCGTCAATGAAAACGATGACGAACTGATCCAAGTAAGGTCGGCATACTCTATTCATCAGATCCATGAAGACTGCGGGCGCATTGGTCAATCCGAATGGCATCACCACGAACTCGTAATGTCCGTAACGAGTTCGGAAGGCGGTCTTCGGCACATCCTCCTCTAGCACTCGTAACTGGTGATACCCGGACCTCAGATCAATCTTAGAAAAATAGTTCGCCCCTTGCAGTTGGTCGAATAGATCATCTATGCGTGGTAGGGGATAACGATTTTTGACCGTCAGTTTGTTGAGTTCTCTATAGTCGATGCACATCCTGAACGATCCATCTTTCTTTTTCACAAATAACACGGGTGCTCCCCAAGGTGAGAAGCTCGGTCTGATGAATCCTTTTCCCAGTAGTTCATTCAGTTGACTGGATAGCTCCTGCATCTCTGTCGGGGCTAATCGATAGGGTGCTTTGGCTACTGGGGTAGCTCCGGGAATCAGATCGATTCTGAATTCGACTTGTCTTACGGGTGGTATCCCTGGAAGGTCCTCGGGGAACACATCGGGAAAATCGCAAACGTCGGGCATATCCTTGATGTCCCGGACTTCGCGTTTCACGTCTACAACATGTGCAAGAAATGCGTGACACTCCTTTCGTAAGTGCTTCTGAGCTTGGATACTTGAGATGATTCTAAGAGTGGTACTAGGTTTATCGCCCAAGACAAGGAAGGTTTCGCCGGTTGGCAGATTAAGGCGAACGGCCTTATCGTAACATAGAATGTCCGCACGATGTGAACTCAGCCAATCCATGCCAATGATGACATCGAAACTCTTAATCGAGACTGGCATGAGGTTGATTTGAAAGGGATTATCGTTTAGAGTTAGGGTGCAGTTTAAGTATATCTCTTTAGTGCCTTCAGTTTTCCCGTTGGCCATTTCTACTATGAACGGTTCACTTAATGATTGTGGTATTGGTTTTAGCATGCTTTTAAAGTCGTGACTCACAAAACTCCTTTCCGCTCCACTATCAAACAAAATGCATGCATACGAGTTATCGAGAAGAAACGTACCCGTAACAACAGTAGGGTCCGCAATGGCTTCATCTTGTCCCATTGCGAAAACTCGGCCTCTTCCGCCGGTATTCCTGTTGTTTGCCTTCGGGCAGTCCTTGCGGTAGTGCCCTGTGCTCCCGCACTCAAAGCAAGCGCGGCTTACTCCGGTATTAGCAGTGGGGGCGGATTGTTGGGTTGGCTCCTTGCAATAGCGGGCTGTATGACCCTTCTTATTGCACCTGGTGCATTGAAGGCCATGACAGAGACCGTGATGGTGGAAGTTGCACTGGTTACATTTCGGTAGCTTTCCATTGTATGAACTTGTGGGGGCAGAGTTGGTAGGTACAGTAATAGCGTGGGTCGCTATCACTTGTTGTTTCTTGGGGTTCTCCTGGAGGGTTTGTCCCCTCCTCTTGTTCCAAGGCCTACTCTGTCCCTGAGCCTCCCTAGGTGGATTTGCGGCTGTTGTGATGGTACTCTGTTTCGCTCCGTGATCGATGAGTCGTTGCGCCAGGCGTTTAGCGTTGTTGTAGGTGATAGGGTTGGAGGCTAGGACATGCCCTTGAATCTGGGGTGACAACCCCCAAATGTACCTTTCGACCTTCTTTGATTCTGGGTTGACCATGGTAGGGCACAAAGCAGCGAGATCGTTGAACCTAGCTGTGTAAGCGACTAGGTCAGACCCGACCATTTTCAAATTCCAGAGTTCCTGCTCAAGCTTTTGCACTTCACCCCTTGGGCAGTATTCTTCCAGTAGTAGTACCTTCAGTTCTTCCCAACTCATGGCGTTAGCGACAGTGAGCGTCACTGAGTTCACATGGCTTTTCCACCAAGTGAGGGCTCGATCTATGAAGGTGCAAGCAGCGAACTTAACCTTGCTTGTTTCTTGGCACGAGCAGATCTCGAAGACCGTTTCGGTCTTTTCGAACCATTGCATTAGTGCAATGACTCCGCCACTGCCATTAAAAGTCTTTGGCTTCGAGTTGGAGAACTCCTTGTAAGTACACTCTCTAACATGGCCCTGGCCGGTGCCACTATTGGGATGATTCGTGCTGCTTCCTGTACCTCCATTGGCATTGGAGTTTATTTGAGAGAGGGCTGCTGCTACTGCTGCTGTGATAGCAGCCTGGACCATTGCCGGATCATAAGTTAGTGATGGAGGTGGTGGTGGGGTTGCGTTGGTACGTGCTGATCTACGAGGAGGCATTGCTCTGTCAAAAGGAAAAATGAGATATTATGAGTTTTGGTGGTTGTGAGTTGAATGATATTGAGTTAACTGCCTTAAATAGATTAAGAATTTGGTTTGATCAACAATGGGTTTTGAGCTTGATTTAATAACGTTTGAATGGATGCACTTATGAGTTGAACGGAATACACATATTTAAAACCAGAAAAGGGGGGGTATGCCCTATATATATAAAACATATAGTTGTGTTACATCCGAGTTTAGACAAAACTTTTTGACCTTTCTAAAGGTCTCCGATTATAGAAAGTTTTAACGAAAAGAAAATTCTTATCCGAAGTCCTAATTTATAACAAAATTTGAAATCCTGGCAGGCACTACTTGCGACGTAGGTTGCGCTTGGAGCTTGACTCCGCATCTGATTGCTTCGATTCCATTAGGCGTTGATCAAAAGCGGCTTGTTGCTCCCTTAACTCGGCTAGGGCTGCAATTATCTGTGCCTGAAATGCCTCAGACTGGAGTTGAACATTATCTTGTATCTTGTCCAGCCTACGGATATCGGAAGTGTGAACCTGCACTTCCACGTTGATATCCCGGAGTCGGCTTGCTTGTACTCTGGACTGATAGGACTGATTGGCTAACTTACCCACCATTACCGGGAGTGCTCGATCAGCCGAACTGCCACCACGGACATCGTAGAAGTCCCGACACATGCCATAGGGAGGGCGTATGCCTTGTTGTTGGCTCCAATGATGTAGGTGACTTCCCCAGACGGGAGTGGGTCCTTGGAAGTTCCTCACATGGACAGGAGGTTGAATGGGTGGTGGATCGATCACTTCAGGCTCTGAGTCAGTACCGGAGTCATCACCCAATTCTATGGGTTCCTCATCCTCTTCTGGATCATCTTCGATCCATCCTCCGTTGCCTTGGTTGGGAAAGTAGGGGTCATTGGGGTGGTGAAATCCAGCCATTTGACTGTACGAGAAATAGGGTCATAAGAATTGAATAAAGTCGGAACATGCAAAACATGTAAGTTAGTTTAGATAGCAATTACTCCTATAGCATTTAAATTATTGTGTTTGATTCTAATAACGGTTTGGTAAGTTTTTAAAATTTGTTGTCCACTGCAGACACCCCTCGGCACACGTTAGTCGGCTCTCGGACAAATATAGTTGATCAGGCTATATCCTTCCCAGTTCCGATTACGTGTCCCAAGGCGTACCTGTACTGTACAACTCATTAATAATACTTCTAATATGGTACGATGTGGAACTGTTATTTATTACTAAATGAATGCATGCTTACTTACAAAACTAAATAGATTTAATTTTAAAAGTATGACTCTTCTCAGAGTGTTTTTGCCCAGTTGAGTTTATAGTTGTATAAAAAAAATGGTTTTGATATACTTAATTCACTATAAACGAAGCTCTGATACCAATCTGTCACACCCCCAAACCAGAACGGCGGAATCGTTCGGGGGCGGAGGACGTCATATTCAGTATCATAACAGTTCATAGAAAGGAAAGTACACACCACCATAATATAAATATGTTTGAAAAGTTTACATGATTGTAGGTGTTACATGTTTGCAAAAGAAATCAAATATAAAATGGTGATACAAAATATGTTACTAACGCCAGTGCGTTAGTCTTCAGAAGTAGTTGCTACCTGGCTAGCGGTTTCCTGTGAATACAAGTTATTTCAAAGAAAAAGTGTCAACATTTAAGTTGGTGAGTTCATAAGTGGTGATTTTGAGAAGATGTATGCCATTCGAAAGTGTTTGCATGTTTTCCTGAGAAACCCTTATTTTCCTATAAAAGTATGAAATGCATATGAATGTTCGCGATGTAAATTGCAACTAATTGTACCGAGAAAATCCCTTATTTTCCTATTAGTTGTTTGTTTTGTATACAAGAAAAACCCTTATTTTCCTGACATAACTGACAGTCTTTAAGACCGAAAATCGCAAGCAAGCGACGTGCTCGAAGGTGTGGCATAGTTTTATATAATAAAACTATACGAAGATCGCATTTGTTAGATGAAGAATAGTTTTAATAGCTACTCTTTCATAAAAGCATAATACCATAATAATTGTATATCCGATGAGTTTTATAACCATACTAAACATAATATGCCTGTAGCGACGTTCTTCAGGCGTCGTAGCGTTATGACAACTGTCACCCCAAAAGACGGACTGTAGCTAACAGTCAGGGCGCGGGATCATGACTTCCCGTATAGATCTATACACATTTGACACGTTCTCCGAACGGGAGACTCTGGTTATAGACAGGACTTGCAGCATTATTTTCTAATAAAGAAAGTAACGTTTGAAGATATACACGACTCATGGATTCTCAACTAAGTCCGTAATAAGGTAGTAGTTTGTATGCAAAGTTTAACCTCTTTCACAATGTTTGACAAAGCATAATCATAAGTTCTTTGAATGCATGAAATGACTTAGTAAAGAATGTTACCCTTGATATGATGTGTTTGTATGTAAACGTATAAATAAAACATATTTCTATTTATAAACATATTATATCCCCAGAGGGTAAAGCTGTGTTGTGAGGGGTTTTGTATCATAATAACTTCACAAGATAGTTAAAACAACAGTATGAAAAGTATATCAAAAGGTTAATGTTTCACACGAATTTAGTCATGTGTTAACTTGTATTCCTCCCCAAAAAGAGTATAAAACATTTAAAATGTATTTAAAGAGTGTTCAAAGGGAATATGAACTCACTTGATAGTTTGAAGATTGTGAGATGGAAAACCGAGCAGAGTTTCGTCTCGGGAAACTGATTTTTCTTGGGATTCTCGGGAATCTCGGGAGTAGAATCGGCCTTCGGGACTTGAGCCAAAAAGACCAGAGCTTCGGGTTTGAACGGACACGGAAAACGAGGAAATGCTGAGAGAGAGAGAAGAGAAATGAACCCTTTCTTTGGAAACCCTCGCATTCTATTTATAGGAAGGCAGGTCTGCCTCGGTACGCGGGGCGTACGCTCGTACGCGCTGCGTACGCGTACGTCATGCATGACCGAAGCCTCGACTGCCTCGGTTCGGATGGGACGGGTTGCTGGGGAGGTGGGTCGGATGGGACGCCGGGTCGGATGGGACGTCGGGTCGGACGGGTCGGACGGGTCGGCTTCCTCGGATATGGCGACGTGGACGATCCGAGGCCAATCCTCTCGGTTACGCGGGGCGTACAGGAGTACGCAGCGCGTACTTCGGAGAAGGACGCTGACTCCTCTTCGGATAATACCCGAATTTTGAATTAAATAAATAATTAATTTATTTAATAAACTTCAAAAATCCATATCTTCTTCATACGAACTCCGTTTTCGATGGTCTTTATATCCACGCGTAGGTGAGACTACGATCTACAACTTTCGTTTAGACTCCGTTGGCAAATTCCAAACTTATTTTTATTATTTATTTTATAACTAATCGTTTTTAAGGAATTTCTTTGAAAAATCATAACTTTCTCATGCGAAGTCAGATTTGGACGTTCTTTTTGTGTACGCTCACGGTTTAATGTTATCTATGACTTTCATTTAGATACCTAAGGCTAAATGTTATCGTATTAAAACTTTGCATTTTTCGTTTGATCGGTGTTGTCGGTTTTGACAGAAATCTTAGAATGGTCATAGCTTCTTCGCCATAACTCAGATTTTAGTGTTCTTTATTTACTTGGAATCTTTAAGACGATATCTACTACATAGTGTACTCCAAATCAGAGCTTTTGAATAATTCATTTATCGATGATATTCCCATTACATTCAAAAGGGGTTACAAGACTCGGTTTATAATGCCCGGGATAACGGGTTGTTACATCATCCTCTGATAACCACACTTATCAACTGAGTACCACCCCATGATGCATCACTCGCTCCAAATCACAACAATCACTCGACTCATACGAGCTAGAAATAACCATGAACCACCGGAATTCCCGGTCTGAGCCCAACTTTATCCATTCCATGTTGATAGGATGACACATCCTTCAGCCTCAGAGCAACTCCCATGAGTGTCTCCACCGCAATCTCATACCCATGCTGAACTGGCTCTAGCATCTTCGGGTTGGGAAAACCCGATACACTGACGACAGATCCAAACATCCCCAGGATGAATTTCCACCACATACATAACCCCTTGATCAAAATCAAACTGGAAATCCAAGATTCCATCCCTGCATTCCTTCCGAGCATTTTGGCTCTACCCTCGGAAATTCCTTCCGTGACCTTAGCAAACATCCAACCCGGATGTGATCCCATACCACAGTCGCAGACACACTGTTCATCAACCATGATTGAGACACCCCAATCATAACTCTGCACTGCTGCTTTCACTTCCATGAACTTACACTCCATCTCGGAGCTACATTCCTTTCCCTTTCCTTACCAAGGAAATCCACTTGGCCGTCTTGTCACTACAACGAGTGCCACGGTGCTCAACTAATACTACACCATTCTCTTATAGCATAAACGATATCCCATGCACCACACATGCTCTAGATCCGCTTGCAAGGACTCTCAAGTCCATGCTCTACCTTCCACTCACCATGATCAATACACGGGGCCAGACCTTCTGACGCTAACACGTCGTGACATACTCAATTCATTTCCTCTTACCGATCTATCAACACATGCAGAGTCTTCAGCATGACTGGACCGCCTTTACAGGCCTCCAACCCATCTGGACCACTCTCGGAACCTTCAACAGGTTTGGACCGCCCTCCAGCGCCTTCAGCCTGTCTGGACCGTTCTCCGAGCCTTCGGCCTGACTGGTATGCCCACCGGCCTTCAGTCTATCCGGACCGCTCAACCAGTATCCAACATCCCGAATTATCCCTCCAGAAAAACTCTCCCATGCATATTGTTCTAGCCCTCTAGGGGTTCCAAACTCTATCTCCACCCTTCATAGTCCATTCCCGGCCCGATCCCAGGCCTTCTACAGTCAATCACCCTTGGTCTGTATCCCGCCCCGCATGCCTGCTACTTACTCATACCAGCCTACACTCTTGGCTGACAGAACCACTGGTGAATCTCAAGCAGCTAAACAACCTCTCATGCCCATCAATCTTCCGGAGAATTTTCCAATTCTCCCCCACTTAAAGCACTGACTATCAACCACCGGTCGCCATCACCAACCTCCCTTATCAACCCTACACAACACAATCCCTTATACACGATCTGGTTCCCATTAGAACGAGCAACCTTCACAAAATCACATATTATCATGGATCATCACGGCTCGAAAGAAACCCGACCTTCAGCCAACCACTCCTCAGACTGAAGATGTTGCCCAACATTCAGACCAAATGCCAGATTCCCACTAATAACCCTTATGAAAGATAACCAACAAAATTCCCAACACCAAACCCTTAACCATACCATAACCCTCAAGGAACAACGAATACAATATCAGAAACCACACAATGAGACTAGCATATATACAATACTCCAAAATAATCACAAAATAACAAGACATCAAGGAAGAAAGATACCCGCAGCTGCATTCGGCACTGCCCTGACCTCCTCTGCTGTAAGCTGAAAAGCACGACCCTGAGCCTTTGGGGGCTCCGCTCCACCCTGACCTCCACCCGTAATCCTCAAAGTGGCCGGTGCTGGAGCCTGCACCGGTCCTGCAGCAAGCTATGGACAGTTGACCTTCAAGTGTCCAACCTGATGGCAATGATAACAAATCCTCAGACCCCGAACCGGGGCTGTCTGCCGACAATCCCTCGCATAGTGCCCCTCCTTTCCACACTTGCAGCATGCACTACCGGACCTACAAACTCCGGTGTGACCCTTCCCACACTTCCCACAAGTGTGGCTGCCCTGATCTCCCAATCTAGAATCAACGGTCTTGGATCGTTTCGGTGCCGGCTGCGACTGCACCGGAGCCTGCCTCTGTTCTCGCAACTGCAACTCAATCTCCAACTCACGCCGCCTGGTGGCCTCCTGTAACTCCAACAAGGTCTCGCACCTCTGCGTAGACACAAACTGCCTGATATCCCTCTTGAGCATACTCAGATATCGGGACATCTGAGCTTGCTCTGAAGCGAACTCAGGCCAAAACATCGCCCTCTCAGTGAACATCCCGGTGATCTCCGTCACCGACTCCGAATCCTGCTTCAGCTCTAGGAACTCCTGAGCCAAGCTCTGCCTCTCGACCCGTGGAACATAACGAGTGCTGAACATCTCCCGGAACTGATCCCATGAAACCGCAACTCTCTGGGCATCTGAATACGACCCCGTGGTCAATCTCCACCAATCCTTTGCCCCGAGCCTTAACAGGTTCAGAGCACACCTCACCCTCTGATCAGCAGGGCATGGACACATGAAGAAACACCCCTCCACGTCCGACAACCATCTCATAGCAACAATCGGGTCCTGAACCCCATCGAAGGTAGGAGGCTTCGTATTATCGAAGTCCCGATACTGAAAACCTCGACCGGCTCCTCCCCCTGCCACTGCTACAGCCGCTGTAGCCGCCGCGGCAGCCGTCTCTGTAAGCTGCATAGCGCTCATCAAAATACTCAACCATGGCGGTCTTGATCGACCCAAACAGTTCCGGTAACTCAGCCCAAAACAACGCAGCAACCTCATCATGTAGGATTTCACGAATCCTAGCATCCAACTCGCATGTGCTCATCTGACCAATAACTTCGGGCGGTACTGACCCACCCTGACCGCCCTCTCCTGCTCTCGATCCCGATCCGGATCCACTCCCAGCATGCCTCGAAACCTCCATACTGAAAACATCGCAAGATATAAGATACTTCCCACTAACCCGGGAACCAACCCCCAACCCATCCCTAGAGGTTATGGTTTCTTTGATATGCGTATGGGACCTGTGCTTTCAGTAGTACGGGCCCATACTACCTTCCACACCTACCTATATTTGTATCAATTATACCACAACACCCTAGTGAAAAACATACATAACAAGCACTCAACCCTCACTCCTAGAGGAACACTGGAAACCTCCCACAAAGGAAACCCTAGGCTATCAGGCATCATAAATCAGGCAACATTATCATGAAATCTTGAAGATCCCTAGCCTAGTACTAGCATGCTGTTCTATCAAAGCTCAAAACAAATATCATGTATGGTATTTTGGGGTTACTTACGGGCTCCGGCTGATCGTACCTCCGCGTCCTCCTTTACTCATTTTGAAAACCATTTTAAATTCTCTTTTGAAAACCATCCTTGATTTGAGACTGGATTCACACGAATGTTTCTCCAATTCACTCAAACCAAGGCTCTAATACCAACTTGTAACAACCATAAAATTCCAACCAATCTAAACTTTTCAAAAGCAACCCGATCTCATAAAATTATTACAAAAAGGTTTTCAATAAAATTATTTCAGAGTCTTCCTAGAATCACATCACAAAACATAATCATGAGGAGCGGTACGATCATGCCTTTGCATTGCCACGGTCTCCTGAAGAGCCTGAAAAACGTTAAACCACAACTGTAAGCCCGAAAGCTTAGTGAGATATCCCCAAAATACCAACCACATATACCATACACGCATAACATGCCATATCATAACAGAACACAAAACAGCCATGCACTTCGGGTCTACTGTGTAACTGGTCCGCCGCACCGACCTTCAGTCCACCTGGTCCACCCTCCGAGTCTAACCACATACATCGAGTCTACAGTGTGATTGGTCCGCCCACACCGGGCCTTCAATCCACCTGGTCCACTCTATGAGTCTACAGTATGACTGGTCCTCCCGTACTGGGCCTTCAGTCGGCCTGGTCCACTCTCCGAGCCTCGGCACGTCTGGTCCGCCCTCTTGGGGCCTACATCCTATCCGGACCGCTCGCTGGGCCTTCGGGATAACCGGTCCGCCCTGGGTATGTTGGCCTACAGCACAAAGCAGGTCCCGCCTCAACCCAATCCCAGTCCAACAACCATGTGCACATAAACATTCAATCATATAACATATCACATCCAATCAAACCGATCTAACAGATCACATAGCATAACATCATCCTAACCAGGATACCGACCTAACCGGTCACTAGCATAACATCATCCTATATACCAGGATACCGACCTTAACCAGGTCTCTAACATATACCATCCTAACTACCAGGATGCAACACAACAAACAAAAACATAACAACGATACCCGGATCACAATCCGATAAAAGGGCCGGCCTTGGTGCCGTAGACCCTGTCGATATAGTGAGGATAACTCACCTCGCAACTGCCGACTAAACAGATAAGCCCAAGCTGCTCCGACCACTGCCACGATCTCCACCACTAGCCAACACCAACACTGAACTCAAAACAATATCCAACAATTACCAAAATGCCCCTGGAAGTCAATTGGTCAACCCTTGGTCAAAGTCAAAGTCAAAGTCAACCCCTGACTGACTCTACTCGCCGAGTCAACCCGATGACTCGCCGAGTCCAACAACTCTGAGTCCTTTCACACTCGACTCACCGAGTCATCCCTTGACTCACTGATTCACAGCTCAACCAGAAGAAAGGTTAGGACCTCACGACCAGACTCGCCGAGTCCAAGAACAGACTCGCCGAGTCCAAGGCTATCTGCAACCAACTCGCCGAGTTGTTCTTCCAACTCGCCGAGTTCCTGCCCATCTTCAACCAACTCGCCGAGTTGTTCTTCCAACTCGTCGAGTTTCAGTCTATCTTCAAGCAACTCGCCGAGTACACCCTTGTGACTCGCGGAGTACCCCTAGATCTGAAACCATACAGAGGCTTTCCAAGCCATGCAGAAGCTCTAAACCACAGATCTACCCTTCTATAAGCCATCCATCACGTAAAGCGGCAAACTTTACGTGAATCCAAAGAGATCTAGACATTTTACACTCTAGGGCTAGGGTTTAGGACAAAAGGACTTCACCAACAACTCTTGAACATAGACTTTATGGCTTTCTGGATCATTAATAACCTAGATCTGAGGTAGCAACCTCAGATCTTATACCAAACTTGAGATGGACCTCATTTATGCCCCAAAACCCCCACAAATGATAGATCTAGATGCACAAAAGCTCAAACAGAAGATTATTACCTCAAATGAAGGCTCCCACTGATGAATGAACCAATTCTCTACAAAGCCCCTTGCTCCACTCTTCTTGCTCTTCAATTTCCTTCCAAGATTACCTCCTCCAAGGCTCTAATTTCTCACCAGGGAAGACTCACACGAATTTAGGGTTTCTGGAACTCAAAGGGAAGGTAAAGAGGCCGGGGAAGAAGTGTTATGTTCTTTATATAGGGCTCAACCTCCAAAATTAGGGTTTTCTCCACTCAACACCAACTCGCCGAGTCCACTCGTGGACTCGCCGAGTTGCCTTCTCACACTTACACTTTTAGCCCTCCAACTCTACTCTTGATATTCCGGGATGTTACACAATACTTAGACTTAGGTCTTTTAGAGTGAAATTCCATAATGGAATATACCTTCCTTCATGTTCTAATGTGATATAATCACATTCTAGCATGTAACACTTCTAGTTACAATCTCTTACTTTAACAATGATTGCGATACTTCTATTGATCGCTTCGATTGTATTTCACTTCAATCGTCTGCTTAAGTCAGATGATACATCAATCTTGGTTCTTTGAACCACGTAACATACTCATCTTAGTCGGACTCAATTTGACATGACGACTAGGATCAGGATAACAATCATCTTCTTAGTCATCACCGAAACAATGGTAACGACATACATGAATAAAATAGAATCAATTACTAGCGCCTTGGTAACCTTGTGACTTTCCCTGATCCCAGTGTGAGTCTTATGCTTCCGGTGGTATAGGCCTCTACTACCTTTCACACCTACTCATACTCGTCCCAAGTATTGTCTCGCAGTTTTCCAAGTCACCATACAAAAATTTCTCATAGTCATTTAACACATCGGATACCATAACCAAGCTTTATATTATTTCTTAAAACGATTACATAGATGTTCAAGTTCACCCTACACTAGGCCTCTTATAATAGGCTACACCACGTGATACTATCTATATGGCTACTTTATAGCTTGATCTTTGGATATAAAGTTGATCCCTTGCATTGTCATCTCTTTCGTCAAGGATCATCTAGAATGCTCTTGCCTTTGGCTTCGGCGGTATATTTGTTCTTGTTGCTTCATTTTTCTTCGGGAAATCTCTTGACATATCTCCTTTGTCTCCGCATCCGTAGCATACCTTCTCATTAAGCGTACAATCTCTAGAATAGTGACCGATCCTCCCACACTTGTAACAAGTCACTTCTCCGTCGCATCTCTCATAATGCTTCTTCTTGCACTTTTCATACCATCTTGCTTCACCACCTCCTCCTCCAGACTTTGAGAACATGTTGTTCTTGTTGGACCTAGAAAATGTGAGAGAAACCTAAACTTTCATACTAAATACATTATTATCATTCCAAAACATGCTACATGCTTATTTATAAATAATATTTTACATTGATAATGTGATTACAAATGACTGGATACAAACCGACTAAGGTTTTAGTATATTACAAAGTGTTATACTTATTACATAACTACCCAGGATAATATAGTTTTATACATATGTAAACCCAAGTACAAAAGTAATAGTATAAACTATTCTAAATCTTCCAACAATATATGACTTTACTGGATTCTCATTACATACAATTGTTAAACACTGAGAGGGATAAGCGGTGACGCTTAGTGAGTTCAATAATAGATACAATATAACATTATGCCATATATATATATATATATATATATATATATATATATATATATATATATATATATATATATATATATATATATATATATATATATATATATATTTTAATATGGCAGAAGCAAAGGGGTACAAGGAACAACAAAGGCATATGTGAAATGCGAAAAGCTTTCCATATCAATCGATGATTTGATTCAATGATATACAATCAATGAGACATAAAAATTTCAATACTTGATATACATCAATAAAACTTTGGCACAAATGGAACAGAAGACATATGATTTTTGATTAAACATTTTGGTAGATTTCAGGCTTTTAGCCCTATCTAACCTTCTGCCAATGCCATAGAATATAATTCATTCTCTTACGAGACATGCTCTACATGGCCAGAGGCTACATACCAGTACCACCGTGAATCTAAGTCCTTCCACTGATCACATAGTCAAAGGTACAACTTTGCTACCATAATAGCAGAAATAATAACACGAGATGATAACACGGAAAAAGCACAAAACACATATAACACATAACATATAATTGTTCCTATATATTAAACTCACCGTGAAATAACCGGGGATAAAAGTATTAATTTATGCAACACTTCGACTTTAAATATGACTTTCTGTGACGAAACCAGAGATTTTAGTTGAAACCGGCCTTACTTGGGCAGAGTTTTGACTCGAAAATATAATTTTCTCAAAAACTTTGGAGTGTCGGGACTTGCTTCGGGTGTTGGGGATAATACAGGGACTTCGGGGGGTTAAAAGTGGGCTAAATAAGGTTTAGAGAGTGAGAGATATAAGAGAATGTAAAATAAATACGGTAGCCTTCGCATCCCTTTTATAGGCTGAAATTTGAGGTTCACGACGTGAATCATGCTTGTTCACGTCGTATGTTTGATACCGGTCATCCCCTAGGCTTGCTGTGTGTCTTTTAGGCTCGAAAGGTGTTGTTTAAGTAGTTCACGTCGTGAATTTCTATGATTCACGTCGTGAATGCAGTCAGGTCTCGAAGTTTGTGCTCCGAACTTCAAAAATCCATATCTTTCGCATACGAGCTCCGTTTTTGACGTTCTTTATATCCACGCGTAGTTGAAATTATGCTCTACAACTAACTCCGTCGGCTAATTTTGAATTTATTTTTAATATTATATTATTTTAACGGGCTGAGAAAGGAGAAGTCCGTTAAAATTTCATAACTTCTTCATCCGACGTCCGTTTCCGTCTGTATTTTTACCGTTGTACTACTATTATCGAGACCTTCGATTCTCGTTTAGGTTGTGTTGGCTAAAAATCACTCTATCTTTATTTTGAGTTTTTAGTTGTCTACTGCTATACCGAGACTTAGAAAAAGCATAACTTCCTCATACAAAGTCAGATTTTGACGTTCTTTTTATGAAAATTCTCGGTTTAACGAATACTACGACTTTCATTTAGATCACTAAAGCCAAAAAGTAGTTTATCGAAAACTCACTTTTTACGACATACAACGTCGTGCCGGTTCTGTCGCGAAAACTTTAATAAGCAATAACTTCCTCGTTATAACTCGGATTTCGATGAGGTTTTCGCCTATATGTTTCTAGCGAGATTATTTACAACTTTCATTAACATTATTTTCACTTATTTCCAATTTTATATTTTCGTTAAATTTCAATATTTGACATTAGATTAGAATCTCATAAGACTTCCAATATTTTCCGAGTGATTCTAAACATAACTTTACTTCATTTATAGTAAAAACTATCTGTTAGAACTTAACGCTCAAATTCATATAATATTTCATTATATTTTTCACTTTTAAAATTACATAACATGATAACTAAACATGTATGTTACAAGATGCCTCAAATCCTCTTCTTCCTAACTTCAACCCAGATGGCTACCTCAAGACTAGGTGCCTAGCGTACTGGCAGATTAGGTTTGTATTTATTTTGTTGAAGTAGACGCCTATTTTCTTCCATCTGACAATCCAACATCATCTGCATCATTGTTTGTATTCCTGCAATCGTGATTGGCTCAGATGCAGCTGCTGCTTCTGGTGCATGCTCACTCAATTGTGGCTTAGGCTGCGGGTTACTCGTTCTGAATCCACTTCGAGTTCTCACCATGTCGATCTATACACCAAATCAGACGTTCGGTGTGCAGTGACAAGAACTTAGATAAGGGAATCAGACGTATAAATATTCTTATCACTCCAAAAAGTTACATGTCAGTTCTAATACCGTAATTAAACGTGTAGAAATCTAAACACATAAAATTTCCAGATCCGGTCGGCAACAGTGTCACATCCCCAAACCGGAACGGTGAAACGTTCGAGGGCGGAGGACATCATGTACAGTATCATAACAATGCACAATAGTAAAACAAGCAACAACATCCATTGCATTAATAGAATAGTTAATACATGTGTGTTCTGTGTATAGTTGTATGACACCAAAAATGTATAACAAAAATAAAAGACGAGTCTTGAACATGCTCCGTCTTCTCAAAACCTGATCCAGTGTACCTGTCTACTGGTTCCCTAAGAATATAAGTTATTTTGAAAAAGAGTATCAACAATTAAGTTGGTGAGTTCATAAGTATTTTAGTGCCAAAGGTTTGCATTTGTTTCATGAAAATGTTTGTATTTGCTTAGTGAAAATGTTTGTATCTGTCTAGTGATACTTCCCAGAAAATCCTATATTTTATGCTTAAATGTAAAGTAGTCTTCTACCCAAGACCAAACTGTTTGTATGTTCTGTTCTCTTGAAAATAGTGTAAAATGTATGTTTGTACTTGAAATAGTATAAAATGTATGTTTTCCATATTTGTAAACCATCTTTACTAGAAAAATAGTATGCATTTCTCATGTGAGAATATCACCGTATGAATGTAATGGAAAATGAAGATTTATAGTAGTATTGCGTAACATACACTAATGATGCATTAACTACCTCGAAACCAAACATGTAAGTTTAAAATGTGATTAGGTTATAACCATGCTTGATTAACTAGTATAAAACACAACGTTCTTCAAGCGTCGAAAATGATATGACATTTGTCACCCGTAGACCTGCAGGTCACACTGTAGCTAGCAGCAAGGTGTCGAATGGTCAATCCCATATAGATGTATACAAAAACTCGCACTCTCCCTCCAGGAGACTCTGGTTACAAAACGTGACTTAGCAAGAATATTGTTATGCTGTGAAATAGTATCTCACATTTTAGTTATCTTGTTCTTGTTATAGTATGTAAGTTCCTTTTTGTTCTTGTAAATGATTAGTAATAGTAATAATATGTATGTATGTATTGATCCATGTATGTTTCTCTGTTCTAGAAATAGTATGTATTGATCCTCTAAACTATACTTATTATAGTTTACTAGTATGTTTGTTTGAACTGTAAATGATTTGGAGAAAAGACTCAATTGCTAAACATATGCAACTGAGTTAAGTATGTTCTTTGAAAATGGGGTTTAATATTCATGTATATATTTAACAAGTATAACTATGATTTAACCGACAGTCGGACTAATGATCCTACCCTAAGCCCACAACCAAACAAGGAACAGGAGTTACGGTATTTAGCAACAGTCCTAAGTCCGTTAAAGCATACTTATACATAAATATATAAATGAATATGATTTTGATATAAACATAAATCTAAAAGTAGTTTAAAATGATTTTGACAATATTAAGCATATGAAATCCTTTTGCTTGATTGTTTCCACATGTAAATGTTTAACACAATTAAATTGTGTTCTACTTATATCCCCCCTAAAAGCATTTAAAAAGGTAAATTGTAGGGATATGAACTCACTTTATGTGAGTGGTTCGTTTGAATGTTCGATATAGGATGATTGTTTCCACTAGTGAAGTCCCAAGGCAAAACAAGTCCTAAAAATGCATTTTATGTAATATATGTATACAATTAGTGTATATAAACATAAGAATGATAAGGAATTGGACTAATTTGTAAGTTTAACTTACAAATAAGAGTGTTAGAAGCAAAATGGAAGGCTGCTAGGAGTTTACGGCTAACCCCAAGAGTTCACGGCCCAAGAAGATCTTGGTGTTCTTGGGTTTACAGTTAGTGTTCTTGGTAAAATGAAGGATATTCAAGGGTTTACGGTTGAGTGTTCTTGAGGAAATGAAGAACACTTGAAGATCCAAGCAAGATCCTAAGAAGATTCAAAGGATGAAGGATGATATTTGAGAGAGAAAAGGTGTTTACGGTTGGAGTTCTTGAGAGTGAGGTGGTGTTTTCAGCTGGATTTAAGAAGTGAAGAGGAGTTTACGGTCCAACCCCCATATAGGGTCAAAACTGATGGGACACCTTCGTTGGTTTCCACACTAAGTGGATAAGACCGAGGTTTACGACCACAAACCGTTTGCGGTCCGAGGGTTTACCACCCATGCGAGGGTTTGCGGTTCGGACAAGGTTCTCGGTTCTCGGTTCCAAGTGCTTTCCTCCTTAAACACACAACACCTTTAAATACAAGGTTTATACACCGATAACTCATTAATTTAACTATATTAAGATAATAAAAGAAATAAGTTTGACCTTTAATTGATATGTTTGACTTTTGTTGACCAAGATTGACTTTTAAAAGATTTGAAATTACGGGTTGTCACAAACAGACAATAGATCCAATCAAATAATGGCATCATAAAGCATCACAAATCATTTAGCACATAAAGCAATTTAGGTATCTTCCCTAAATGAGCTAGTGCTCATGTCTATTCAGGTGTACTTCCTAAAATATATTAGACACACTCGTCACGATCATCGCTTAGCATTCTAAGTTTAAGTCTAAAAATAAATCATTATTTCTAGTTCGCTTAAACTAATGCTCTGATACCAACTGTGACATCCTCAAATTCACGGTCATTTTAAAATTTTTATTTATGCTTATTTAAAAACCAGAGTACTCATTTTTAAAGAATAATATTGCGGAATTTGTTCCCAAAAAACATGATAAATACATTATCAAAGCATTTCCGAAGAAATGTATTTTGTTTATATTAAAACTTTGGGATGTCATCGTCAATATAGAAACATAAGCATAAACAGACCTTACATTCATTTACACTAGTGATATACATCTCCTTTACTCTCTCTGTAAAATGTAGCTTCGTATCGACACCTGCGATACAAATAAACTGAGTGGGTCAGGTTGGGAAACCTGGTGAGTACATAGGGTTTTCAACCCACAACAATAAAGTTATTATGTTTTATCATTAAACAATTAACCTAATTACCCATCCACATTATCTTCTTTATTTATTAAGTATCTTCCCTAAGAATCATCTATCATTCACTCCTAAGGATTGTCCTAAGGAATATGCAAGAAGTCTATCGTTGTTGAGGTTTGTATAACAGGCACTAAGTCCATAGTTGTGAATATTATTTGTTAGGCACTAAGTCCATAGTTGCTGATGTTATTTGATAGGCATTAAGTCCATAAATGCCAATATCCATTTATAGGGCACTAAATCCATAGTTGCCAACGTTCATTTGTAATGCACTACGTCCATAGCTGTCGATGTTCATTTGTAGGGCATTAAATCCATAACTTCCAACATTTATTTGTAAGGCACTAAGTCCATAGATGTCAACGTTCATTTGTAAGACACTATGTCCATAGCTGTCGGGGTTTATCTATTTGGCACTAAGTCCATAGTTGACAGTGTTTATCTATCTGATAGTAAGTCCATAGCTGCCAATGTTCATCTATATCATCTTTAATCTCTCATCATTCATCTACCCCTCTTTACCCAATATTTTTCTAGGTATAAAATACATATACAATTTAAATCAAATAAAACATGTATATTTTGTACATCCAACATAGATATCAAGAACACAAATAATATGCACACATAGCACGTAATTTATGTTAAATACTTCATATCTATGTGTAATATGAAAGTAACTATGCACTTACTTGTTAAAGTGATGACTCGAAACTCGGGTAGCGCTTCGCTTCTAACGATCGTCTTTTCCTTCAATGAAACCTAATATCATGATTACTACATTTTAGTCTAATATTTATAGTGACTATTTACGAATGATATTGTTTTATAAGTGTTAAATAATACTCCTCAACCACTATGTACAGACAAGGGCCAGACATGAAACACCGGAGGGCAGGACCATTTTGACATTATATCACTTTTGAAATCCAACAACCTTATGCATCCTTCAAACCAGATTCCCTGTACCGCGAGTAGTTAAAAGATATTATAACAACACTTTGTATATTATATTTTATAATACATATATTGTTTATAAGATCATAATAACGATACTAAACTTAAACGTAAGCTATTCTTAAAGTAAGGTAAGCATAACTTACTTATAAGAGGGTTTGGCTGGGAATCGGGCTCTGCGGGGGCAGAACTTCCAAGCCGAAAGCTCTTCTTCTCAAAGCCGTTTGGCGCTCCGGGATTTGACTCTTAGTACTTGGGAAGTACTAAGGCTTGGGAGGGGTTTAGAGAGATGTTTGAGAGAGAAAGAATGGTAGAGGTTTGAAGGAAATGGAAAATTTACGCCTCTATTTATAGGCTGGGAAATGGCCCAACTCGTCGAGTTCTGACCCCCAACTCGTCGAGTTGAGTGCCAAGTGTCACCATCTGATGGCGAGGCGTGGGGAAGAAGCAATGGTCAGGATTGTGTCGCGTGTCACTCGCAGATTACTCCAAAAACTAATTATCTTCTAAAATCCGTAACTTTCACATACGAGCTCTGTTTTCGACGTTCTTTATGTCCACACGTAGGCAGCCACGTGATCTACAAATTTTGTTTAGATTCTGTCGGCTAATTTTGACTTTATTTTTAAACTTATATTTTAACATGCTTGGATATGTAAAGCCTGTTAAAAATTCATAACTTTGTCATCCAACATTCGTTTTCGTCTGTCTTTATATTGTTGAGCTCCTATTAACAAGATATTCAATTCTCATTTAGATTGTGTCGGATAAAAATCGATCGTTCTAAAATTCGAATTCTAGGTTGTGCACTGATTTGCTAAATCTTAGAAAAATCATAACTTTCACATACGAAGTCAGATTTGGACGTTCTTTTTATGCATGTTCTCGGTTTAACATATACTACGACTTTCATTTAGATCGCTAAGGCCAGAAAGTATTTTATCGCAAACTCACTTTTTACGATTCCTGGTGTCGTGTTGGTTTTGACGTGACGAGTCATAACTTCTTTGTTATAACTCAGAATTTAGCGTTCTTTATATGTACGAAACCCTTGTGACATATACCATAACTTGGTTAAGATTAAATAATCTTCTATCAAAAAATTCATTTTTGACGCTTATTGTCTCTAAATTGACTAGCCTGAATGATATGTGCACATTTAATCATTTATTTTGTATAATATCTTAATACTTTTTGGCTATTTTGTCTCAATTTATGAACAAAAGGTAATTAATTATGTTAAATTATGTTTTCAGCCTTAAATACATGCTCAAGTGAAAAAGAGAGAAGAACTAACAAATGGAAGCTTGGGAATTAAAGTTTGAAGAAATAAGACTTAAAAGAAGAGAAACTCGGCGAGTTGGCCATCAACTCGACGAGTAGGTGGGAATATTCGCGAACCAACAGTGCCTTACTATACACGCCTTACACGCAATTTAAGTAAAGAACTTGTCGATTCGGTCTAAGGACTCGACGAGTCGGTGCGTAATTATGAAAATTCTTATATATATATATATATATATATATATATATATATATATATATATATATATATATATATATATCGGTCATTCCCGAAACCTAAAGACGGGTTGACGACTTTTGGAGACCTTTGGCGACTCAGTGGCGATTAGAAGGATTCTGGAAGCTCTGGTTTTCGAGAATTCGACTTAATCATCAAGTTAGGAGAGATCAAAGGCAATAAACACTATTCTTTTGCTTAATCTTTTGCATAAACTATGTTTACATCAATAGATTTCGTTCTTAGGTTGTTAAGTGTTGTAGATATGAGCTAAAAGCTTATAACTTCTATTTAGAATAGATGAATTTATGAATATGATATGATTTTATGGTTTGGATTAATTTGATTTATTGAATTGTCTTTTTAAGCTTGTTAAAGACCCTTATGTGTTGATAATAATTATTTTTTTTGTTAATAATCAAGTTGTTGAGTTGCATGAACATCTTCTTAATTGCTTGAATCATATAATTTTGTGAAGACAATATTGTATGCCTATTATTAGTGAATATGAACCTAGGATTAACTAGAAAATAAGTACATTAATGTGTAAGTATGTATGATGAACAACCATACATGAGTTAATTGAATTGAAAATTTTAGTTAGCTAATATTACAAGTCTTACTTGATTCGAATAAAATACTAGGAAGCATGTTAGTTTAAACAATTGGCCACTGTTTGAATTAACTTGCTTGCTAAGGATTAGTAATAGTGAACATGAATTAACCCGATAGCCATTGATATATTAGTCCATTGCACTTGCCATGAAATCAGCCATAGGAATAAATGAGTCGAATCTAAACATAAGTCTATTCTATTATTGAATCTAGTTACCTTCTATTTGCTATAGTTGTTAATTGTTTTGTTTAAGTGTTATTTGCTCATTTAAGTTTCTAGTCTTGCAAAACTAGAGAAACCCATCTTTTATTACTTGTTCTTAGTTAGGTAATTCTAGTAGTTAATCTTAATTGTTATCGTTCCCTGTGTTCGATACCCTACTTGCTTGAACTATATTGCTAATTGATAGGTACACTGCCTTTCGTGTGTTTATTTTGTGTTTGAAGTAGTAGGATTAAAACTAGTGCATTTACACACATCACCGAATCTGCGGGCATTACAACGTAACATATTCATCAAAAACATTTGTATAACAATACTAATGAAGTAAATAGAATTTAGTAACGTCCAATGGATGGGTGATCTTGTGCAACATTACTTTTATTGCCCGAAGTGTACTCCATTATAGATTTAATGAAGCAACAAATGTGTATACCATAAACGTATAATGAATTGAAGTGATCTGATAAGTCGAATTGATAAGCAATAAGCAAAACAAAAGGCAATATGTGTGAAATATTCACAAATGTCAGAGAAAAAAAATTAATCAAACAAATGGGAGAACTTCAATGTCTACTAGGTGTAAGACTCGTGTATTATACAAGTTTATTAAAAAAAATATCAAATTCTAAATATGAAGCAATTATTAAAGTAATACTTTTACATATAAGCAAAGACTTTATTGCATAAGTTTGTATTTGAACCCAAATTACTAAAAATTAGTAATGACATATTCTAAATAGTTGTTAAACGATTGACCAAATGTGATATTGAAGGAATGGGAAAATAACGAATATAATATGTTGAATTCAAAGGTTAATCGCTTAATCATTATCATGAAAAAGAACAACTTCAATGCAACGGTGAAAAACGATCGAATGAAGGCGATATTGAAGGAATGGGAAAAACAAATCGATGTGTGTGTCATCTTTTGAGGTCTTAATTTCTGTTTGTTTTAACTTTTAAACGTAGAAGGTTTGAATAATAAGGGGCGTTGGTAAACTCATTTTATGTCAGAAAAAGATTTGATATTTATGGGCAATATGGAAAAAGTAATTGCCGTGTTAGTTGTGTTTCCATTGAAGACATTGAAAACATGTAAAGGTTCCACCATATCTATCTAAAATTCATTAATTTGATTCACCATACAAGACCTTAATCTCCTCTGTTATGATTTATTTGTAAATTTAATTACTATTTTCTTGATATCTAATAATGAAATCCCAAATTCCGTACTTGTAGCTCTAATTCCCACCAATTTTAAACAACCATATGCAAATAATTCAAATAGCGAGTATTTTGAGCCATATACCCTAAGCCATATACCCTAATATCTATGGCAAAAGGTTTTAAGGGTATGCTTATTATCTATCATAATAAGTTTAGTTTTTAAGTTACTAATGATAAGAATTATATTTATATCAAATATTTGTTATTTAAATATTTCCTAGGTTCTTATTCTTTTTATTATTTTAGATACGTATTATAATAATCATTAATTTTGCTTATAATAATTCTCCAAATATAGATAAAGTAATTAGCATTTTCGTGATATATAGTTAGGTAAATTTAGATAAAAATGTATATTTATGTAAAATTATTTTTAAATTAAAAGAAAATCGTTTATGTAAAGAGAGGGCATAAAAAAGGAAAACAAAACCGTATTTGTCGAGGGAGGCGGTGGAACTCTTGATGTGAATATTGATTCTTGATATAAAGAGAATACACAACGAGTATTCGGTCCTTTGGCGGCTTTACAATTATCATCTAAATTAGTGTTTGAAATATTTTCTCTATGCATAAACAGTAATAGCAAATATCACTGTAACAAAAAATGGAACAGTTACAATAGCATGAATATTAATTTTAGTAAAACTACACTAAAAGAAGAGACCATATCCATGAACATAACCATGGATCCAGTAGAAGGGTAGTAGACAGGATTTATGATAAAACAGAAGAACCATGCATGATCATCATCATTCGATGAAATCGTATAATTTCGAAGATAAATCTGAAAAACGATATTTAACATCTGGTGGTTATAATTGTAATTCACACCATTATGCTAATGCAATGTAAACATATGATTACGTTTAAAAGACTTATATACCCCTAGAAAAAAAAGAGCATAATGGTATGTATTCTAGCATACTGAAATTCAATTTTTTTAATGACCTTACCATTATACATATACGTTAATTATACGTTAATTATGCATATCAATATCTTAAAAATATCGTTTGCTTTTATCACATACTTAACATGTTAGTCATCCAATTCATTAAATTACTACATATCAGTATCTTTAAAGCATACAAACCCATCAGAATACAGTTTACAGAGCAATATGGACACAGAGAGATACAATGGATTACACAAATGATTTATATGACAAACCAGAATTGTAAACAGGCATACAAAGCAGAATTGTAAACAGGCATACAAAGTAGCTGAGCTAACATTTTTTAGCTATTGTTGTAGGTGATGATGAATATGGAGAAAAAACTATCTCAAAAACAGCAAAGTACTATCGATTCTGAGATGCAAAATGGATTAAATATATTTTCTTATCGGGGATACCCCGTTACTTGTCGGGGATACTCTCTTATTTTGATCTTGGCTCCTCCACTGACTTATAAGCTATTAGAAATTTATATAATGACATAAAAGGACATTTAAAAAGCTATATTTTCTTAATTAATTAATGGGTATATCTGGAAAATTAAAAAAAAAACTTTTAAAAAACTAATCTAAGTAGCTTTTTAAAACACTAGTTTATAAGCTAATTTTTTGGCTTGCCAAACATGACAACTTAAAAAAGATCGAAAAAATAAACCACCTTATCAGCTAGTTGTGGCGCGCAAAACATAGCCTTAATCATTAACACTGATTATTATTATTATTATTATTAGGTTTTTTTTTTTTTTTTTTTTTTTTTTTTTTTTTTTTTTTTTGTGTGTGTGTGTTGTTAAAATGACAATTGTTATGTAACATTTCAATTGAAACCGTGATTGTGGTGAATAGACGACTAAAATGAGAAGATGAAATGATAAAGCCATCTAACTAGATACTAATATAAATTGTAAAAGATTTAGATGAAATGATAAAAATATTAAAAATATGGACCTAATGTGGACAAAATTAAAACCTTATTACCCGTCACCATGTTGGTGCAATATTTATAAAAAAGACCTTAGAGACCTAATATGTATAAAATTAAAAGCTTATTATCTTTTTTAAACGGTTATATAACAACCATGTTGATGTAATATGTATAAAAAAACCTTAAAAACCTAATATGAACAAAATTAAAACCTTATCACCTCCTAAGTTATTAACCCTTTTCATTTTAGTTTGAAGAATGATATACTATTAAATGTTTTTTATATTTATATTTATTAGACGTTAGATGCTTGAGCACCCACATTAATGTATTTTTATTTAGTCTAAAATATATACTATCTTTATATTTTATTTTTAGTAGTTTACATTTCTTCTGCAATTTTTAGAGTTTCTTGATCCAATATTCAGATTAAGATTTATGCCGGGGAATTTCAATATTTTCGATAAATACACCGTTACTTTTAAAGAAAATGATCATAATAGCCAATTTTTTCAAGGTCCTTTTCCTAAAAAATAGCCAAAAATTCGAAAAATGACTAAAAAGCCATGATTTGCATAGTTGACCTTGAAATTTTCGCATATGGTAACTAGCGAAAATCTCATTTTTTGTGTTAACTTCAAACATTTAGAACTCTTTTTTGTGAACTCTGGTTAAGCTGATTATTCTTCATCGTGTTATTTGTAACAAGGGAAATCTATGGACATATTGAACTCTAAAATTTGATGATGGGACGTCATAATCTTTTAGCTCCAAAGTAGGCTATTCGGTGTAAAATATAAAAAAACTCAACTCGATCTTTCATAACTTTTAAATACGAACTTCGTTTTAATTAAAAAAAATTAATTGTGTTTTTTTCATAACAAGGTTTATCCATTGACATATTACGCTCATAATTTGAATGTCAGGAAGTCATATATTTTTTGTTTCAAAATAGGTTATTCGGTGAAAATTATGAAAAAAAAAATAAAATTTTCATACAAACTTTATAACAATCATTAGACTCTTATGGTTCTCACAATTATAAGGTGACGTGCAAAAATCTAAAAAAAAGAAGAAGAAGAAGAATCGCATATCAGCTAGATTTTCGCAAATGATAAATTGTTAAAAATGTGATTATTATGATTTTTTTTAGTTATTTTATGGAAAAAAACAAAATTATGGTTATTTTCTATTAATTAATTTTATAGTCTCGTAACATTTAATTGTATGTTTTTGTGGAAGACAATTTATATAACCAAAGCATATTTTAGGAAATCTTCACAATCAAAGATACTTTTTCTAGATCTTTATCATTTATTTCGTTTGACTGATGATTAATGACGAAGAAACTCAATTTATTAGTTGGGGAGGGTGAACCGTAGTTTTAGAAAGAACCAAGGACAAAACCGTCAAGATATTACAATGGAGCATGACGTGGTGATTAGTGAATACGAGCATAATCGCTGTATATATACAGCGATAAGCCTCATTCCTTCATCGATAGGCCACTCGATTGCGCGATTCTTTGCTTCGATTGTGTGCATCACTGATGATCAAAATTTTGTTTTTCCAATAGTAATAGTTCGCCAAAGTTTGGATTGACGAGACTCGTTTGATCTGTATATTTTGATTTTCCGCCAGGTATCCGAAACCCTACCTTTTTGTATTACATATGTATGTCTGTTTATGTTGTGGTTGAGATTCGAATGGTTTTGGTATTAGATCGATTCAGTTGGTAGATCTGAAACGAAATAAAATGGAAGTTATTTGCTTCGAGAAACTGATGCTTGTCCGGTTCGAAGTGCTGGAATGAACAATGAACGAGTTTGGGACTGGTAATGGTTCTGCTTGAAGAAATATCAGTGCTTTGGTTTTTATCTGTTTCAATTCCGTGTGCCTGAGACTTCATTGAGTGCCTTCGTTAAGATTTTGTTTTACTATATATCTGTTAATTTCGACGAGTTCATGACATAGACGTTACACCGAAGCTTTGCCGGATCTTCAATTACGTTCTCAGGGAGCCAAGTTGTGAAATTATATCTTCTTGCTCAACTGGGATGTTCATTTACTCGTCTATCTTTACTAATGATGTAGCACGATCTAGGTTCAGTAATTGTGGTATTTAATATCCTTAGATATTAGTTCAAAGGATTAAACCAAGTGGAAACAGTTACAGATTTACAGGGCAAAACAGCGTGCGGTGTTCTCCCTCTTGAGTATTTTATTCTTAGGGTTTTTTATTTCTTCTCAAGTGTTACTATTCTATTCTGCCCTGTATTGAATGCACTTTTTGACACTGTAATCCTTTTCCATGAATTGGGTTTAGAACAATTGGTTATGTATAGAAGTTCCATGTTTTTCATGTTGAAGGATATGCCTGCCTAATCAGCTTCTGTATACTCGATATATCTTCCCATTGGAACAATAAGATCCCACATCTAATAGTGTGGGACTTTGAAATTACCTAATATGAACCATTATAGCATTTTTTTGATGTTATGCCACATTTTGAAGGATGTTCTTTTCTTCTGGACTGCAGACTGGGCTACTTACTTGTGACTTGACTTGGAAAAAGGTCTCAAAGGGTTATAGGACTTCATAAAGGAGGCCGTGGAACTCAGATATATTTCATATAGCTGGTGGAGAACTACTACTCACCATGTCTTCAAAAGGGTTGGAAATGCCTGTTTCCGGATCTGACAAGGTGAATCTCACCTAATCCAGTTAGTTCAGATGATGTCTTGTTAATATTGATGCTTTTAGCTAAAAAACTTTACTTTCCAAAATTTCATAGTTTTCCTGTTTCCTTGAACTGCAGTTGGAAGTCCCTGTTCTTGGATGTCGCTTCAGTGAGAAGGCTGAACATTTACCAATTAAGAAAAGGAGATTTGTATTTAAAACTTCATCTCCACCTCATAACAACACTGCATCCTCAGATATGCCTGAAAGTGCTGCAGCATGTCTTGATTCTTCAAATCAGCAGATCCAACCAAAACCAGCTGCAAGCTGCCCATCTGCTGAATCTTTGACAGTGGCTTCCCTGTGTCAAAATGGTAGTATTGATAATAAAGTGCATGGAGAAAAGTTTCCAAAATCTGGTGATGATATTTGTGGCATTTCTTTAGGCTCATATGGGACAAAGAGTCTTGAAGCTCGTGCCACTATAAAACTTGAACCAAACAGTGTGAACTTGCCTAATATTTCTGTTAAAGAAACTGGATTACATACATCAACAGTTCCATTTAAAGATGGTGATTGTTCTTCTCCAGACAAGGCTAGAGTGGATAATTCCACCCCAGACAATCAAGTAATAAGTCAGGGGCAGAAGTCTGCTGTTTGTGATGAGAGATTAAACTGGGACTTGAATACTGTAATGGCATGGGAAGAATCACCAGAATGTGACCACAACATACAAACAACATTCCCTGAGGGAAACAACACCTGTAAGGAAGGAAATTCTAAAGTTTGTAAGCAAGAACAGGTATCTGGAAGTGCATCTGAAAACTTAGTCAATAAAAGTTTAACTAACTTGAGAAGTTTACCTCATACAATTCATGAAAAAGAATCAGAAGAACGCAAACCAAACAGTAAAAATATCAACAAACTGTTGTTTACTAGTGTTATTCCCAGGGCTTCTCCTCATGCTACAGTCAACAATATAAAATCCTTGCACGCTCAAAATCTTGATATTTCCAATAATGCTGTTCCTAGTATTGTCAAAGTGGAGCATCCAACATGTGACATTTCCAAAAACCACGTGAATGTGAATCACAAGAATGGTAATGATTTGGTATTTCCTATGACTGCTAACACAGGCTTTTCATTGGACTATTCTCTACCCCTGGGTTTTAATCCTTCCATAAACTCACGTCCCTTGGAAGAAGAAGAAGAAGAAAACGTTGTTTCAGGGAGTAATGTGAATCATGCTATTACTACTCCACTACAAACAACCGAGAATGAGAATCTTAATTTATCACTTGTCACTGTGGCCTCTCTAGAAAATGAAGTTCATCAAAGTGGAACTAGTTTTGAAGAAGATGATAAAACTAAGGTCAAAAGATTAATTACTAGCAATTGTATGACCATGGAGAATTTGATTGACAAAGGGAGTCCAAGGACTCCCCAAGATGCTTACAAAGCAATAAACCAGTCTGCCATTGGTTCACTTCTTGCCATACAATCATCAGTGTTACCAGAAGATCAACCTTGTTCTGATGCTCTTCAAGTCAAACCTGAAAAGTCAGCATCAACTCCACCATCTGTAAGCTATAATAAGAAAGAGGCATGCCAGGTGGGTGTGGACAATGGTATTGAGAATTTTCCTAGTGACATTCAAGGAAGTGAGGTTGATAATGTAGAGGAGTTGTCAGTTGGATATGATTCTCAATTTGAAGATGGAGAGGTGAGGGGGGAATCAAGCATACAGACATGGGAAGGATCCGGATCGGAGGGTGACACCGACAATAGAGAAAACGAAAACGAACATGAACACAATTCCCAATGTGTAGCACCAGAAAGCTCTTCAAGAATAAGATCCAACACTGATATGGCCTCCTCTCAAAAGGGAACCGATGAAATTTCCATTTCCAGTGTAGTTTTGGCAGAACAAGTATCTAATTCTCCTGAACCAAACGAGACAAATACAAGACAAGTTGGCATGAAGGATGAAAGTGAATCAGATCAATGGAAGATGAATGTATCAGGATCTGAGGATTACAATGGTGCCAAGATGAAAGACTTGCCAAGTATAAAGTTGTATAATAAAAGAGAAACATCAACACGTGATGCCTTTATTAACAGAGGTAGTAGATTCCGGATGCAAGGCCACTACAGGTACTACTATTACTACAATTCATTTCAAGAACCAAAGTTATATAATAGTATCTTTTTTTTTTTTTTTAATATTTTTCTTCCGTTCAATGCGCACAGTTCAAACAATGGAGGTGATGATTCGGCTTCAAGATGTAGAGAAGCAGGGTTAGTAAGATCATCATCCTTTAGACGAGGTAATAACAGAAAATACTCTCCGCATGTCCGTGCTGGTAACCGTGGAGGTGCAACATGGAATCGTTCCCCAGGAAGAGACAACCGGGAACCGCCTTTGCCTTTCTTCCGCGATGTCGACACTTTAACAACAAACGAAGTTTGTCAAAACGATGATGTCATCATCCGACCCGGTGCTCCGTATCGTCAATCTTTCAGAACCAGATTAGTAGGAAACCGAGAGGAAGATGATTTCCGTGCGCGTTTGGGATTACGTCCAGCTGGCGACACACGCTTCGTGGGCCGGGGAAGATCTTTGAGATATAATCCGAGGGGCGGGGGCCCCGGGGTACGTTACAGTGGACCTGCAAACGACGGATACAATGAACCGTTGGAATATTCACATAGTTTTAAACGGCGGTGCTATTCTCCAACAGAAAGGAGAGAGAATCTGAATCAGAATCAGAATCAGAATCATCCGTGTGTGCATCACCATTCTGATTCTACATCTCCTCCAAGATCATGTACTCGTAGTAGATCGCCTAGAATTCGAAGGCCGAGATCACCCGATTTCCGTTTTGAAGGAGTAGATGGAGGATATAATAATAATAATAATAATAATAATAATAATAATAACAACAACTTGCCTCCGGATACCAGATGGGTGAAATACAAACAGCGAACTACTGTTTTTAACAGATCACCTCCTCCACCAATTGGGGAGAGGTTAAGTTTTTATGATTCTTCAAGAAAAACAAAACAGAATGAGAATTACAGATCTGGGCATCCTGGAAGATTTTCTGATGTGATGGATCATCATCATGGGTATAGGCGGGGTGGGTTTGTTAAACGGAATGAAATGGGTAGTAGGCCTTTGAAACATAATAATGAGTATGATGAGGAAGATGGTTATGGTCCAGTGGAAGGTATGGACTTCCATGGGAGAGGAAACCCTAAACCTTATACTAATGGAACTGACACTAGGTTTCGTGACCTTCCAAGACGGGCTAGAGAAGAGAGAGAGAATTGGTGAGAGGTACAGGTACCCAAAAATCACAGGTCACCGCCAATCATCACCCAAGAGAGAGACAGAGAGATGGGGGGTTAAAGAGAATGATGACGTGTCCATCAATGGATGGAAGCTTCTAGAAGAGAGAACAGATGAGTGATAGAGGTGTGGTTTACAAAAAGTGATGGAGCTTTGAACGGTTGCCTATACTCTATATATAAATATAGAAGAGACTATTTCGATTATGTTTTGTGAATTGGTCTCTCTCCCTTGACAAAGTTGAGATAGAAAGCTAGAAATGTTGCTAAAGTTCATCACTTAGGGTGCTTTTATGGGGGTTCTTAATGGGTTGTAACTAAGGCGTGTTTTCTTGTTTAAGGGCTGTATGGATAAATGATATATACGAAGGTGATAAGCTTTCTTGTTAAGTGATGAATGGATAGATAAGTTAGAAGTTAAAAGGATACATCGTAAGCATCTCAAAAGTCAAATCCATTCTCAAAAGTCAAAACCCTTTTTTTTACATTGAATTTGATTTAGGGTAAAATCATTTCAACGGTAAAATACTATATTGTTGGTGTTAAACTTCTTGTAAGATTTAGGGGGTGTTTACTAAAAAACTTGTTATTGCTTTAAGGCTTCTATTTTAACAAAATGTTGTTTTAAGTTTGATATGTAGATACAAATGAATAATAATAGAAACTATATATAGAATTATTAGTATAAAATTGTCGTTTTACGTCACGCCTTCCAAACGACATGATACGGAAGTTTGAAGTTTAACATTGCTCCTAAATCACCGCTTAACGTTATTTAGAACCTTGTTTTTTTTTTTTTTAAAAACAACTTATTCTTTTTAATAAAAGTGTTTATTAGTTTATCTATTGTCAAAATAATTTTTTAAAAAACAATTTGTTTAGCTTATAAGGTAGTAAAACTTAACTAGTTGATAAGTTAATTTTTAGTATATAACAAAGGGCCTTCATGTGTGTAATTAGATTTATTAAATAATTTATCAAAAACTCATTATTTAAGTCAACAAAATGTTTATGAAATCTTTATATCAAAACTTAGAATTTTTATTTTTGATGTCAAACCATAATAAATCAATAAACACCAAAAATAATAAACCCCAAACACCCCATTTAATGTTTCAATTTCGATTGTTATGTATTTTCGGGTTATTTTATATGTAACATTTGTTACTTATAGTATTATATTATAAATTAAGTTGACATTATGATTTATATCAAATTCAAAATTTCATGTTTCAAACTTATTTAAACATATAATCAGTGTTCTAAAAGGTGCGCCATGGCACGCGCCAAGGCGCGTCATGGCGTGAGGCGTGGCTCCGCCGTTACGAAAAGCCTCATAACGTTGCTGTTAGGCGTGGCGCGTGACAAGACGTGATATTGCGCGCCATGGCGCGTTATGACGTGTTATGGCGCGTGTTTTTTCGTTTGAGACACGGTTTTTTGCTCTTTGTTATGTCTTTTCTAATCGGAGATACAAGTATTGTGGTTTTCGTTAAATTTTTGTTACTAGTTATTGATCTAACACTTATAAAAAGTAGTTATATTTAATATAAATTTATATTTATGTGGTAATATAATTTTAAATTAATACAAAATCGCCGCCTTACATCACGCCTTGAAAAACGCCATGACTTGTTAAGCTTGAGGCTTGACCATGCCGCCACGCCACGCCTCACGCCATTTAGAACCTTGCATATAATCCTTTTTAATAATGGAAAACACAATACATAATCAAGTAAAACACATAACCAATGTATACTTTTTAATATGGGATATATATAGTAAAGTCCCAATATTTTCATCGATTTGACAAGAAAGTCCTAAACTTTATTTTTTTGACAGTAAAGTCCAAATTACCGGCAGTTTTTGACACTTTTACCCTTTTTTCCCGGTTAGCCGGTAATTAGGACTTTTTTTGTCAACAAAATAAAGTTTAGGACTTTCTTGTCAAATCGTCAATTAGGACTTTACTGTCAAGAAAATAAAGTTTATGACTTTTTTGTCAAATCGTTGAAAATATTGGGACTTTAGTGTATATATAATTTTTTTGGTTAGAAATTTAATGGTATGATACTCTTTAAGCATAAGAGTTATTGAAACCTTCTCTAATCAGCTAGATCCTATTGAAATCCTTTACGTTTGCTTCTTGATAAATCGTTTTTTTAATCTCAACAAACAGACATTGAAAAAAATTGAGATAATCAAGAAAGAAAGAAAGAACCAGGGTTGTGTTGACTTTTTGCAGTCTCAAAAATGGAGAAATTAGAAACCTAAAATAACGAAATTGCCCTGGCTTTATACAAACACAAACACCACATGTCTAGTCAAAAGGGTGTGAATGTGGAAAAAGGAAAGAATGGCAATTTCGTTTTTTTTTTGGTTTCTTATTTCTCCATTTTTGGAGTTGCAAAAAGTCAACACTACCCTGGTTCTTTCTTTCTTTCTTTCTTGATTATCTCAACTTTTTTCAATGTCGGTTTCTTGAGATTAAAAAAACGATTTAACAAGAAGCAAAACGTTAAGGATTTCAATACGATCTAGCAGATTAGTGAAGGTTTCAATAACTCTTTTGCTTAAAGAGTATCATACATTAAATTTCTAACCAAAAAAAGTTATATATACACTAAAGTCCCAATATTTTCAACGATTTGACAAAAAAGTCCTAAACTTTATTTTTTTGACAGTAAAGTCCTAATTGACGATTTGACAAGAAAGTCCTAAACTTTATTTTTTGACAAAAAAATCCTAATTACCGGATAACCGGGAAAAAAGGGTAAAAGTGTCAAAAGCTGCCGGTAATTTGGACTTTACTGTCAAAAAAATAAAATTTAGGACTTTCTTGTCAAATCGATGAAAATATTGAGACTTTACTGTATATATCCCTTTTAATATAGTTGTAAATGAAAAAAATGTTGCTAATACAAATATTTAATGGAATCCAAACCAACTGTTTATAGATGTTGGAATTATTTTCACAATTGGTGACTACGTTTCTTTGGTTTTTACTACAGATCCTAAAAAATGTAGAATCGGTTCCAATAATGGTTAGTTGTTTTTAAAACATATAACTAATTGTTATTAAAACATTTGAAAAAAAAACAAGAAATTAGTTTTTGAGTATACATAGAAGGTTTCGTTAATCTAAATAGAGAGGAGCTTTTGATCTCGTTGTTCTCTTTTGAGGTGATATAATATGAATTAATTCTTATACTTCAGTTTTTTCACAAACTCTATATCGAATACTTACTTTTTATACTTCAGTTTTTCACAAATTCTATATCGAATAGTTCTTAGTTATTGAAATCTAAAAAATTAAAATGCAACAGCTTTTCACCAATGCCACTTTATCTCTATACCTAAAAACAAAGAAATGGGATGAAATAGGTCTTAGTTATTGAAATCTAAAACTTTAAAATGCAATTAGCTGGATACCCCTTTCCCTCCACAAGTTTTATAAGGCTCACGATCGAGCTTTTTTTACGACATTTATTTGTATCTTTTTTGTTAATATTAATTATTAGGAATGTACATCAACAAGTAACCTTGCCAAATTTTATGGAACTGATCCTAGAACCAGAACCTACATGAATTCTTTCCCATATTTGTTACATGCTTTAATTTTTTTTATTTAATTTTTGTTTAACCATTTGAAATTCCCAAAAAGGTAGTTTTTAGTAAGCCCAAAAGATTTCATTGAATTTATGTAGAAGAGCTTTTGAGTTTCTTCACTATAACACAAGATCATTATCATGGACGGCTCAAACATTTTAGGGGCTCTAACCAAACAAAAAATTTGGGGCTTTTTGACCTTTACTATACTCAGAAATAAAAAACAAATGAGATGAATATGTTGCAGAAAATAGAATCGGTAGAAGAATGCAATGTTGTTTCAGTTTTATGAATGCAATGATCGTTGATTTATTCTTCCGCTTCATTTATTTTGTGGTTACCGGATTGGATTTTTTAATGGGCTAAACTTTTAGATTTTAGAAAATATGGGGCCTCTTAGAATTGGGGGCCTTAGCCATAACTTAAAAAACCTCTACATAAAGCCGGCCATGACCATTATATATTCATTCCACGTGACCAAAATCATTTTCTAAGTTTATATATATATATATATATATATATATATATATATATATATATATATATATATATATATATATATATATATATATATATATATATATATTCATTCCACGTGACCAAAATCATTTTCTAAGTTTCCATACTTTCGGTTCTTTTTTCATTTCCTCCTTTTACATTTATTTGTTTTTATATTTTATACATATAAACTAATTTTGAAGAAACAATTTTTATCCTTATAATTTTAAAATTTATATATATTTATATATTTTCTCCTTACTTAATTTTTATTTAACAGTTTTCACCCCTTATAATTTTAAAGTTAAATTATTAGTATTTTATATATTATAATTTGGTCCTTTATATAATTTTTTAATAATCCTTTTTTTTTATTAATTTCTTAAAGATACACTTTCAAGTCAATTGTTTGTATCCATATTTTATTTTGATATTTTTGTGTTCCATTTTATATGATTTAATCGTCTCCATGGTATATATGGTGTCAAACTGTATTTTTAACATACCGGATCTTCCATGGCAACGCGAGGACCAAACCCTAGTTCATAAATTATTTTTTAGACTTGGGTTTTCCAATCATCCTATGTCGGATAAAAGTTGAAAAAGAATGAAATACCAATGTATATAAAAGAGAAGATGAAAAGACTTTTCATTAACATCATTTTAGCTATTTACCAAAACAAATAAGACGCTGAACTCTTAGTCACTGAAAATTAAAAACTTTAAAATAGAGTTAATAGGTATCCGGTGGGTATCGGTTCCAAATTTTGACAAGTTTATAAGGCTCACGGCCAAAATTTATACCTCAAGCGACTAACATAAATATTAGTAAATATGTTTTAAATATAAATGTGCATTTACATGGTTGTGTTTATGATTGATGGCATCTTATTAATACTTAATTAATATAAAATATTGTCGGCTAAATAATTATTGAAAATTTCATATTTTGTTGACGGTTATTTTTAACAAAACATATCTATCAATATTGGGAAAAATGACTTAGGAGGGTAACTACCTTTTATCCGTGTTCACATATTGGCAACTTTTTATTTTTTGTACATAAGAAAACAACTAACTTGTTTTAACTGTTTAAATTAGACCAATATTACCGGTTAATACCTATTTTAACCGGCAACTCAAAAGGAAAATGACTTAGGAGGGTAACTACCTCTTATCCGTGTTCACATATTGACAACTTTTTTTTTTTTTTTTTTTTTTTTTTTTTTTTTTTTTTGTATATAAGAAAGCAACTAACTTGTTTAAACTGTGTAACATCCCAAAAATCATGACAAAAAGTTTCGTTTTTAATTTAATACTAAAACCATAATTGTCAAACCATTAATTTAATACTTTGGCATCGGGCCCGGCCCGACATCAGACCTCGCCTGGCATCGATCCCCGCTCGGTATACAGATCTGTCTCTCTTAGGCCCCACATCTCTCCGGGCCCCGCCCGCTAAATACATACAATCATATAACATGCTAACACATAAAGAAACATACTTTACTGTATCCCTCTCCTAAGAAACATACTCTGCTAATAATGAGATACAGAACCTCGTCCATACTCAGCTAGTGATGAGATACGAGACCTCGCTCACACTCACCTCCCTACCAGGCACATACAAATATCACACAGAAAACAAGTATAATCTAACATGCAAACATTCCTCGGGCACCCGCTCGACATCAGACCTAGGTCTGAAATCACATACTAGCATACAATGCCTAGGGCTAACCCCCGGGTCTTCCTACTCATAGACTACATAGGCTGGCATTGTGGGTGAGTCTCCTCACAGTGTGAATGGGTCTATGTGCCTGGTAGGGAGGTGAGTGTGGGTGAGGTCCTGTATCTCATCACTAGCTGAGTATGGACAAGGTTTCGTATCTCATTATTAGCAGAGTATGTTTCTTTATGTGTTAGCATGTTATATGATTGTATGTGTTTAGCGGGCAGGGCCCGGAGACAGGCGGGGCTTAAGAGAGACAAATTTGTATACCGAGCGGGGCTCGATGCCAGGCAAGGCCTGATACCCGGCGGGGCACAATGCCGGAGTATTAAACTAATGGTCTGACAATTATGGTTTTAGTATTAAATTAAAAACGAAATTTTTGGTCATGATTTTTGGGATGTTACACAGTTAAAACAAATTAGTTGCTTTCTTATGTACAAAAAAGAAGAAGTTGCCACTATGTGAACACGGATAAGAGGTAGTTACCCTTCTAAGTCATTTTCCCTTTGAGTTACTGGTTAAAACAGGTATTAGCCGATAATATTGGTGTAATTTAAACAGTTAAAGCAAGTTAGTTGCTTTATTACGTACAAAAAAGAAAAGGTTGCCAATATATGAACACGGATAAGAGGTAGTTACCCTCCTAAGTCATTTTCCCATCAATATTTCACCATGTTTATTCTCTCACAGCAAGAGGATGGGAAATGAAATGAATATTAAATTTGAGTGAGTAAGTAACACATGAAGAATTCTATACTATTTTGGTGTAAAAAGATAATGTAACACTAAATTCTATGTGATACTATTTATTTATATCATAGAGTGGGAAATGAAATGATTCTGAAGATGCACCATTGTGTTTAAAGATAGAATTTAGTGTTACATTGAAAAAGCCTTAACATCGTGTTTATTTGTGACTTAATTAACTAATTGACTTCTTAACTAAAGTTATACAATGTTGTTTGTTTAAGACTTATTTAAACGGACATAGACTTGTTTTTTTAATAATAATCCTTTATAATGGTATGACTTATGATTATCTCCTTCAAAAATATATTTCATTATTACTGAGACAATAATTTATCATAAACCATTAATTATCCTTTATAATGTTATGACTTATGACTACCTCGTATTAGCAATTTGATTGCTTATTGGTGATTTCGTTCTCATTTAGTTTTTGCTAATTGGTGATATTAGTTTCCCTTCTGTTTTTGCTAATTTGTTTTCAATCAAAAGAGGAGACATCTGGAATGCCAAACCAATTATCGAACACTTAACTCATTCAAACCAATCATCCAAGCAATGATGCATGTCTTTCAACCCCCTTCATTAAGGACAAGACTTTTTTGCCTATACAAAGGTAGAGAGTACATCTGGAAAATCTTTGTCCATGTGTGTCAGATACACGTCGTCTACACAACCTCTCAAAGGGACTTCCCTTACGCCTTCTCATAATTGATTTGGTGATTCTCATGTCATAGACACTTTTCTTCCAATGCAAAAGCAAACAAAAACCGACATTATCATGTGGTAATCATCTTTTGAAAAAAAAAATTAAAAAAGAAAGGAGAGTTATATGGAAAAGTTATCAATGGTCCATGATAAGGAAGTGACGAAAAATAATACACACGAAGTTAGGACGCAATGTGGCCCGAATTTTTCGAGGGGGCGTTTTGTCTCATTTGTCAATTTCCATGGGCTAAACGTAAACCAATAGGAGGGCTCGATTGTACACATTCTAAACAATCGTACACATTGACAAAAAGGTTTGGCACATGGTCTATCTTGTAATATTTTGCCCTTTTTATAATATAATGGAAAACAAAAATACGATGAAATAAAGTAGATCAATACAATAGATTTGACTTGCTCTGATTTGTTTTCTATTTACCTCTTCATGTTAGTCATGAAACTGGCCTAACGTCCATTGGTTATTTAAAAGGAAATAAATCAAAAGGAAAAAGTAGTACATATATGTTTATTAACTGCTGCATTGTTTACAATATTTTTTTAAAGGAAAACTCATACTATCCACTCTAATGATAGTTGTTTGTTCCTCTAAGGACATTATGTCTTTACATGTATCTCATATATGTGGTTTGATATATCTTTTGTCTATCTTCATTAATCCTCCGTTTTTGAAAGAGGGTGTAGCGTATTTCATATCCGTACGATACGATTCTATAAGTGATATATTTCAGTGCTGCATCTCTTTAAAATGACCTTTTTGCAAAGACAATCTGGGACTTCACATATAATGTAACCTACATCAGTGTGACCCGATCATTTATGTCTCATATATATATATATATATATATATATATATATATATATATATATATATATATATATATATATATATATATATATATATATATGGAGATAGAGAATATATATTCCAGTCCCTCATAAGCTTAGGTACTAAACCTCTAAATTATGCAATTTTATCTTAGTAAGTATACCCGATCGAGTTTTCATTTGGTAAATATACAATTCCCCATTACATTTCTTTCCTCTAGTATCGTTTAACCATCCTTGTTTTCTTTCCCTCATTATCGTTATTACTTTACATCAGTGAACATTACTGTTCTCTACCATCACGAAGGTCAAAGATAATTAACATATTTGCTTCCCTATCAAAATTATTTCTTCACCATTGAATCTGCAACGTCTAGTGTTAATCATGAATCCCCTAATTGTATTCTTTAACTAATAAAATGACGTAGTTTTATGAGGTTTAATACCTAAATTTGGGTGAGGTTGTAATATATAGTCACTTTTTCATATATATATATATATATATATATATATATATATATATATATATATATATATATATATATATATATATATATATATATATATATATATATATATATATAAAAACACATGTAGGAATCCCCTTTCTCTCTTTCTCTCCATAATAGTCCTTTTGCAGAGTTAATATAAGACTCTACATATATCTTACAAATCTTAATGAACTTAAGTTATTTTAAAGGCATATAGGTTAACAGTTACATAAAAACCCTAAATGTTTTTGAGATTCCTATATAGTAATATTTTTATTGGTCCACTATGATCTAAAATTACGTTGACGTTATTTATAAAAAAGTTTTGATATAATTATGATTTAAGTTGTTCGATAGACTAACTGAAAACTTAATTATTTGCTGATAAAAAAATAAAATTTTGTAAAAACTAGCTGAAAATGTAACAACTTAAAATAATATAAAATGATATAGAAATCATATAAAAAGAATGTTCTTTATTATAATGTAACACTCCAAATCATGTAATTACCCTTTATACCCTTGAAATATAAGTTAGTGCATAATGGTCCCTCAGTACGCAGGGCGTACTCCAGGAGTACGCTTAGTGTACTATGGATGGTTGATCGTAGAGGGTTAGCACTACACGGGGTGTATCATGGGGTATGCATGGCGTACGTGACTGATGGTCAAAACCCTAATTTTTGGACTTGACACCTATTTAAGCATCATTAGGTCATTTTGACTAAACCCTAACGAGCCTCCATAGCCTCACATCGTCCCTTAACCTCATATTTCCATGTGAGTGTGGTTTGAGCTTAGAGGTGTGTTGGTGGCCATTTTAGAGAGCATTCAAGGAGAAAGCGGTGTATAATCTTTCGGTGTCATTGACCTTCTATATCCTGCATCTAGAACATCTTGAGGAACTTCTGGAGGTATAAAGTCATAACCTTGTCATCCTTTTCATTATATTGAGCTAGCTAGGGTTTTGTTATGGAGTCCCTTTTTAGCTTTTGGACGTTCTCTTGTGAGTTGAGCAACTCCAGAGACTAGAATATATAGATCTGAGCTCCTTGAGCTTGTTAGATGCGTAAATGTGACATCTTGATGATGGTCTGGACTCCATGCATAAGTTATAAGTCTTAAATGATGTCTTAATGGAAAGTATGGACTATTGGAGTGTAAAACACACCCTATACTATATATAACATTAAAAGTCTAACATTATATATATATATGAATGAGTAAAAGTCAGTCTTACCGTTAGTAGGCCTCATTCACGAAGCTGGTCTATAAGGGGTGTTTAAGGAAATTGCCTATAAAATGACGATTGAATGGGTATCCACTTTTACCCACCGCACTCTTGACTAGTGGAGGGTCGTTAGCCGAACGGGTAGGATAGGACGAAACCTTCCATTATAAGTATAATGAATTATTAAAGTAACTAAATGTTTTCATAAAATTCCCAATCTTAGTTAGTTAGGCAAAAGTGAATTGATGCAATTCCATGAAATTACACTTTGTCCCCTTGCGAAGACGTTAGTGGAGCGTGTGTGGTTTACCGACACACTAAATGGTTCTAAGTGAAGGTAGCAAAGGGTGACTCAATATTTGTCATTGTTCGGTGGAGCGTGTGTGGTTTACCGGCACATCGAATAGATGACTGTAACATGTGAGGGCACCATGTAAGTTTGCATGGTTATTCACACCCGCTTTGTGATCCTCGGCATCCTAGTCACAAACAAGAGGGGCATATCGAGATTTAAACATGCCGTTGAAAGTTCAATGAATCTCAAAGGATCTAGGAGTTTTCATAGATTTAAAACTTAAATTCTTTTTCGTTTTTCGTGGTGGAAATTAGTGAATCGTCATTCACTTACCTTCAAATATTCTGCAATTAGGGTTACGGCATCCCTCTCCCGAGTTGTAGAATATTGTGTTGGTCCTAGCCTTAGTAACTCATTTGGGTGATTTACTAAGGACTCAATCAATCAACTAACTTGAATTTGTTTTCTCCCGTTTTGTAGACGTCAAAGTTCGACAACTATGGTCTTCCCAAATCCCGTGGAACAAGCTTTCCACATGAAGATGATATTCCACGATTCGATCGAGGAACAAGAGATCATACTTCAATTCCTCCTCCTCCTCCAATTATTCTCCCTAACCCACAAGTTCGAAGGCTTGAAAAGTTCAAGATCACTCAAGCCCTTTTGGCAAGTAAACATAAAGAAGGAAAGTCGGTGTGTGCACACGTCATAGGGATGAAGTCACACATTGATAGGTTAAGAATGTTGGGATCCGTTGTCTGTGAGGAAATGGCTGTTGATTGGGTTCTTTAGTCACTTCCTAACTCGTATAATGAGTTCGTAAGAGAGTACTATATGATGAACCACGACGTGACCCTTATAGATCTCACATATATGCTTATTGTTGCTGAATCAGGAATGGTTTGGCGCAATAGAAAAGCAAAGTTGATTGGTGAATCTGCCTTCAAGACCTCTATGGATATAGATAATGGCAACGAAAGACATGCTATGATCGAAAAGTTTGATCATAAGAGAAAGGCAATGTCTGAAGTAGTTCCATGTCATGTTCCAAAAGAGTCAATTTGCTGTTATTGCCAAGAGAAAGGGCATTGGAGACGAAGCTGCCCTATTTACCTAAGAGATCTAAGAGATGGGAAAGTCAAAACGTATGGCTTTGCTTTAGGTAAAATCCATTGACTAACTCTTTTAAGCTTCTATTCTAGATTCTTAATACATAATGTGATAAGATTACAATTGATGTTTTGTAGGATCGAAGAAAAGAAAGGAAGCTTAAGGGAAGAAGTGAGCAAAATCTAACCGTGAAGGAATGGATTTCGATCGCATTTCTCGAAGATTAGATTCTTGAGCTACTACTTAGAGTTAGAATTAGATTGCTAAGAAAGATGTATTAGCATAGTTTTTCAATGAATTGCATTGTAAGGACAAAATTTTTTCCGCAATAAAATAAATTTTGATTTTATATTATTTATTTATCCTTGCAATGGCGTATATGAAAAATTGATGTTTGGGTGTTTCTATTATTAGCAATAATAGATTTGGTTCTTATTATGTTATTTATGGAAAGTCGAGAATTTACCAAATAGGGAGAGTTTCTCATCGCCCAAGTTTCAATTGGACAGAAACTTGGAATCATGCAACTTGGTTGCACGATGAATGAGAAATTTCACATTTGGAAGTTAGACTAATTCGTTGACAAAGTGTCAAGTGAAGGACTAGGAGATCGAGCACACAAAGTTGCGTGTTGATCAAGTCCACCACAAGAATCACAATGATATTCGTCATGATTTACTAAAGGTTTAGTAAATATGATTATACTTACAAGATTAAGTGTAATTCGGAATTGATTAAAAAGGTTTAAATCAATAACAAAACGAATAAGAAGAATCATGTAGGCAGAAAGATAAAAGTTCTCCATTCTAAGAAGAAGGGAGAGTAGCTTTTATGCTTTATGATAGGTCTTAATGATTAAGAACCATATCTCAATTGATCCTCTAAGTGAGTCTTAGCACAATTGTATGTCTAAGAAGGGGAATCAAGAATTGAAGAAATGGTTAAATCAAAAGGTCAATCGTACTTCGTTCCAATAACAAGTCTTAGAGTTAAGATTGTGACAATGAGTGAAAAATATTAAAGGTTTATAACATTCATCAAATGTGGAAAGTTGTGATGTCTTGGATAAGACAAAGACCAACTAGGACCAATTTATGAAGAGTTTTGATAAAAGCTACACTAACTCTTGAATGTTTGGTTGTCAAGAAATGGTTATTGACAAGAGAATCTTATATGTCAAGGAGTCAGTGGGAGTCTTAATGGTCTTGAAAGGTTTCAAGAACAAATCAAATAAACCTTATCGATCATCACTAGCACACGAGTTGAGGTTTATAACCTATCATGTTGACATTATTTTATTTCTGTGCCATTCCACTTGAGTTAATTATGCATGTGAGTTCTATGAGTTCTCATTTTGAATGCATAAAAGGCAAGGACCTTGATCAATGGAAAGTATATTGATAAGAAAAGGTGAGCTGCTTAACTACTTGGAAGACATAGTGGGCAGTTGTGCTACCATAAGGGCAAGAAATTAAGATTAAGAAAGTTCGATCCATATGAGTTTGAATTTGTCGTAAACTTTGGTTTTAACAAATTCACATGGATAGGAACAAATACACCATTTAAATCTAAGTGTCATAAGATTTCCTCCTTCATGAAAATGATTGTGAGGAAATGCTTTCACTAAGAAAGATTTAAGAAGATAGTGATTGTAAAATTGCATTCTCGAATTCGATTATGGTTACGGTATCCCTTTCCATAATTTGAATTGTGAGGTTTGGCAATTAGTCTTAAGTGTTTAGACACACATATGAACTATCGAAGGCAAAGGTGTATAAGTTCAAGAAACCTTGATAAAAGATTATCAAAGCACTAAGTATTAGAAACATGAACTTAAGAAATTCAATAAGTATTGTTTTTCTGAAAGTTAAGCTATTTCTGAACACATGTCGAAGCTAGTGGGAGCATAAGTGTTATGTTTATAATAATCATCATGATAGTGGGAGCATAAAAGTTATGATTATATGATTATTAAGGCACCTATTACAAGTTGGCAATATGAATTATAGAAAACAAGAGTTATACCTTGCAAAGTCGTAAGGGTTGTAATGTTGTTTTGCTATAATTAAGGGAGAGAATATTATGCTTCATTTCAAATCCAAAGGTTTAGGTTGAGAAATGTTAATAAATGTAGTCAAGGGTACATAGTGTGTTCTTAAAATTTCGATTATGATTACGGCATTCCTCTTCACAATTTGAATTTTGAGAACATAGCAAATAAAACATTATGCGTCGTGTCCCATACGCTTCGAGTATAGGATCGATTGCAAATGCTTTAATGTTTGACCATTCTAAAATTTTCCAAATGTCTAGCGCATTTAGAGGGAAAAAGGACTAGAATCGGTTTAGACTAAAATAATCCAACAACTATCAAAGGACAATCCAAGTTCGACGAGGATTGGTTGCTTGTGAGTAGTTGGAAGTATAGTATTGGAAGATATGGAAATGTTTTCATATTGGATGGACCATATCGACATTATTAGGAATAGATAAGATTCTATTAAGAATAAGTTGTCATATGGAAAATATGGAAATGTATCCACATTGGGAATTGAATATTGAAAATTTATGTCTAGATTAGAAACTTTTATGCAAAAGGATGTTCAAAGGAATGTACTTTGAGTGAGAGACATCATATCTAAGGAATTGTCTTGTAACAATCTCCGATAGAGGACTTTGTAATATCATTGGCAATAGTCTTTGTGACTTTGGTGCAGTGAAATCACAAAAACATCATTGCCTAAAATGTTAGAATCTAGCATATTCTATAAGTAGCAAGAATTTGATATTCTTTCACTTATGAAAAGGATTTGGAGTTGTGAAATGAGAATGATTGGAAATGTGTTCAATGTGATCTATTTCACAAAGTAAGAACCATAGGTAAACATTGTGTGCATGCTAGGAGCATGGGACAAGTGTTGTAATTCAAGTAAGAAGTTGATTACCCGAAACAACAAATAATGAGTAATCAATATGGTGATAAATAAAAGGCGTTTTATTTATACTCAAAGGTTTGAGGCCATATGGGATTAATATTATTCTTGTGTTTCACATTTGCATGTTTTGACTTCTAGAATAATTGAGTTTATTAAGAATAATCGAATTATTCGAATGGAGCCACAGTCGTTCATATGTTGGAAGTAGGTATGAATGAAGATTGTCATGAATTGGTGTGTGGATTGTCTAAAAGAGTATTAGACATAAGCAAATGTTTGCTGCAACGTTCATGAGTGCTTATGAATATGAATTTGAGCATTGGATTAAACCCACGCTCACTTGGATCATTCCATGAACTGTATCACGAATGATTGGTGAGACGATAACATCTTATATTCTTGAAACCGAGATGTGTGAGTTGTATCTTGCAAATCGGTTACACATTGATAATATGTAAACGCACTAGTAACTTGGTGTTATAAAACATATTATTGTGTGTGATTCGGTGAGTGAGTGCAAGCGATCATTGTATCAAACTTTATCCGTTCCTTTTATCCAAAGAAGGATAAAAGCGATATCTTTGGGCCCCTCGATGGTTTAGTGATGACAAACGTAAATGCTTGGCCGGGCTAGGGCTAATTTGATTTGTTCAATTAGTCAGTCGTCATAAATCGGGAATCGAGATATAGTACAAAGAGAATGATTTGAAATCATATCTCATACGATATCTAGAATGGAGGAATATATGATCCCTTATCTAAGGACACGCGTATCTGATAGGATCAGAGTTGACAGCGGCTTTGGAAAGCTACGATTGCAGATCAGGATCTGAAGTCATACGTAGAATAGTTATTAGACTTATCCAAGTGTGAGACCGTTGGATTAGTGTCTAAGTCCATAACTATTTTGGTATGTACTTGACCCGATGGTGCATGGTCCTTTTGGGTTGCCTTCACCAAAGCAACTTGATAGGATGAATTATGGAGAGAAAGGATTAAATATGATTTATTAATATATTATGAGAATAATATATTAAAGGAGAAATCATATTGTTTAATTAATATTAGTCAATAATTAATTGGTAATTAGTTTTGTGACTAAAAGAGATTAATTAAACTTAAGGGACTGGAATTGTAGTTATAAGATAATTACAATTTGGGCCATGGATTGTCTTGAATCAAGGGGTGGACGAATTCTAATGGGAAACCCATAAGGAAATCGTCCAAGGGCTTGATTAAATGAGTCCATGGGTTGCTTAGGGCTTAAGCAACCAAATTAGGGTTTCCTTGTTAGATAACCCTAATTGCCTCACTATATATAGATCCCTTAAGGACCAAAAACGTGAAAAAAAAGCTTCTTGCTAGGGTTTCACACGAGTTTTGGCAGCCTCTAACCTCTCTCCTCTTCATCCTCTTGCTTATGGTGTTTGTGAGCCATTAGAGGAGTGACACTTGTGACTCTAAGCCTTCCAAAGTCAATTCAAGGAGGAATTGGGATTGTTATTACTACATAACAATCAAGGTAACATCTTAAACCTAATTATATGTTAATATCGATTTCCATATGCTAGAATTAGGGTTTATAGTCTTGGATAACTTGCATATACAATAGAGAAACCTAGATCCAAGCATTAGGGTTTGTATGAGCACATAGGATGTCTTATGACCAAAACCCATCATTACGAACTTCTTGGTAACCTTGTGATTTTCCCTAATCCAAGTACGAGTCATTTGATTCCGGTAGTATAGGCCTCTACTACCTTTCACACTTACTCATACTTGTCCCAAGTATTGTCTCGCAGTCCCCAAGTTCTTATTTCCTAAAATCACAAAACGATTTAACACATACGAATGTGTCCAAATAATCATAAAAAGTTCCCTAGACTCTACTAGGACTTCTTTCATGCGTATCTTCAATCATCAATTTTGCTTCAATTCAGTTGGTAGTGGAAATGCCAGACGATGGGATAAATTCAAGGATTACACTAATCGTTCTATCATCCTGCCAATCAAAGGTGTACTGCAAACATATCGTTCTCCTCTAAATGTACTTTTATTTTATCAGACATATTCTAAAGGCAAGATACCACTCCTACGATATCTTTCGATAGGTGTCATTCACTATCATAAGCACTTTTATTTCCTCCGGTTACTCAATTATCTACGAGTCTTCACCATGATGCTATGTTCATGGAACATGCATTCAGTGCATCAGGACAAGAATATACATAGAGCAAATTTCGACGTGTAATCCTCCTTATTACTCTGAAGTCCGAAAAGTTACATGTCAATTCTAATACCGTAGTTAAACTTTTAGAAATATGAACACATAAAATTTCCAGATCCGGTCGGCAATAGACCATAGATCCGATCAAATAATAACACATAAGGCATCTTTATAGCTATAACATAAATCATTTAGCATATAAAAGCATTTTAGGTATCTTTTCTAAAATAAGACAGTGCTCGTTTCTATTCAGGCATACATCCTAAATAGAGCAGACACTCATCTCACAATCACCGCTTAGCATTCTAAGTTTAAGTATAGAAATTTTCCTAAAATTCCTAGTTCGCTTAAACTAATGCTCTGATACCAACTATGACATCCCCATTTCACGGCCAGAAAAGACCGATTTGTTTATGCTTTGTTTTCAAATCAGAGTAACCTGTAAAACAAAAGTGTTGCATAATTTTTTTTCCCAAAAAAACATGATAAATATGCTATCTAAGCATTTCCGAAGAAATGTATTTTATTCATTTTAAAACTTTGGGATGTCATCGTCAATACAGAAACATAATCATAAACAGAAATTACATTCATTTACACTAGTGAATCGTCTATCCCTCATTTTTGTTATTCCTAAGGATTGTCCTAAGGAATAGACACGAAGTCCATCATTGTCAGGATTTACATAACAAACACTAAGTCCATAGTTGTCAGGGTTCATCCAACAGGCGCTAAGTCCATATCTGTCAGGGTTTATCTCATTTATCGATAGTATTATTTTCAGGAGTCCACCCGCAATACATTTCAATGGGTTTTTAGAGTACACCGGGTGAACATATCGTTCAAAACACCTGCAGGTTGCGAGCCTGCTAGTGTTCCATTGGATTGCTTAGAATAGTCTGTGGTTGTCATCTATACTTTGCTAGATGGCGGGGCCATCGCTTGGCTCATTGCTTCTTACCATATTTTACCACGTATATATCATCACTCATCATTCATCTCATCTCTCATCGTTCATCATTTATCTCATTTTTAATCTACTCATCTTCTACCCATCATAATTATTGGTATAAAATACATATATAGTTTAAGACAAATAAAACATGTATATTTTTGTTCATCCAACATAGATATCAAGAACACATATAATATGCACACATTGCACGTAATTTATATTAAATATTTCATATCTATGTGTAAGATGAAAGTAACTATGCACTCATTTGTCAAAGAGATGATTCCAACTTGGACAGCGCTTCGCTTCTTAAGAATATAGTTTCCTTCGACGAAAACCAGTATTATTACCACTAGATTTTAGTCTAATATTCATTGCGACTAATTATTAGTCTAGATTTATTATTAACCCAGAGTATACATCATGATCTATCAGTAGACTTTAAAAAAAAGAAAAACGTATTTTTTTTCCAAAACCGTAGCTAAAACGAAAGAAAACCGTAGGTTTTAAAAAACCTACGGTTTTGTATCTTAGAAATGAAAAAAATATATATACAAAACACGAAACTGTAAACGAATTGACGAAAGAGTAAACGAATATAGAAATCTACGATTTTGTGGGCTATATTTGGACATTTACTAATTTTTGGTTAAAAATTGCTAATCACTTTCTTAATTTGGTTAGATTAGTAATTGCCCCCATCAATTGCTTTATGTTTAAATATCATATAATTGATTGTTATTTTTAACTTTATTATTATTATTATATTATAGTATATTACATTTTATATAGAATATATTTATAAGTAAATTTTTTAGTGTGAAACTATATTTTAATATTAAAAACTCATGATTTTTATGTTTTATAGTTTTTAAAAACTCATGATTTTTATGTTTTATAGTTTGTTGTTGGAGTTGGTCTAATAATTATCGTAGTGATTGTATATAATTTGATTAATGAAAATATTTGTAAATTACATAAAAAGGGGAGGAGGGGATTGCACCACTGCCATATGTTGTAAAGGGATAAAGCAGGTACTTACACACTGTAGGATGGTCCATGAAGGAAGAAGGATGATCAATGGACCCCCACCTACCATCACTTCAGTTTACCTTCCTGTACGAACAAATCATCGGTGAATTCTCAATTTTCAAAAAAGTGAAAAACCAATGCATCATTTATTTAAATGTATTTAATATAGACTTATTTTTATAAATTTAAAACGCATTTTTATTAAATTATATATATAAATATTGTTTATTATTATTATTATTATTATTATTATTATTATTATTATTATATCTTTTTTAACCGTAAGCAACTTTTCTAAACAAGCTGTCGGGGAGCTAGTTAAAGATATCGATATCCATATTAGTCTTCATCATAATAAATAGTATATGAAATTTTACTACTCCTTGAGCATACTAAATTGGAATTTATTTTTGTAGGAAAGTCATAAAACAAGTGTGTATATATATATATATATATATATATATATATATATATATATATATATATATATATATATATATATATATATATATATATATATATATATATATATATATATATATATATATATATATATATATATATATATATATATATATATATATATGCAGCTTATACGACTTTTCAAATAAAGACTTCAAAGTAGGGATGAAAACGGGTCAAAACCCGGACCAGTTTATTCGGACCCAGAAAAACCGAAAACCGGAATTGATAGATTATAAAAATTGAGAACCGGACCGGTATATCTGAATCGGTTCCGGTTCAGTTCCGGGTATCGGACCGGATAAAGTGGTTATAGAACCGGTTGGAACCAAAAATTGATAATTGGAACCGGATTCTTGTATTGGACCTGGAAATAGCCATAAACCCGGAAAAGAAAACGGAAATCCAAAATTTTGGAGAATCAAATTGAGGTGATCATATCTAAAAAATATCCAAACATAAACTAGAAGTTAGAACAAAAGAAAAACACGTACCTTCGAATCTAAGTTCGTGCGATAACATTAGTTGAATATAATTAATGTAGAGTCACATTTTTTTAAATAAATCTCAACGATCTTGATCCATGAAATAAAAGGTTATATGTTTTATAAAATGAGATAATACTTTCAATTAGCCATTATAAATGAGAACAAGGAGATGGTTGCTTGTTAACGTGCATCTGTGAAGAAAGCCAGACTCGTCGTTCAATTGCTAAGGAAGGAAAAAAAAAAAAAAAATAAGATGCAAAGGCAATTGTTGGACGTCGATCAACAGGCTCTACATTTTTTTTTTCTGTTTTTCGAACCTCAACAAGGCTTCATGTGTATAAGTATATGTAGGTCGACGTGAAAAAAGGCTTTAAATTCCAGGTCTTCAATTGCATAAACCCGGTTCCAGCCCATTACCCGGTTCCGGTTTTCTTTAACATTTCCGTTGAATCCATACCCAAAATACCTGAAATTCAGATAAGGCTCATTTTTAAACTCAAGACTTGGACCAGTTAAGCATATTCCGGTTCAACCAGTTCCGGTTTCGGTCCGGTTCTGATTCCTGTTCAGTATTCCGGTTCTAATACACATTCCTACTTAAAACTATACAGATGTGTTCATTTGAATATATCGGTTCGATCCGATTTAAGCAAGTGAGTTCGTATTGTGTTTTCAAATTACAGATCAGAATATTTAAAATTTAATCTAATTCAATTTAATTACAATTTGAATATATATATATATATATATATATATATATATATATATATATATATATATATATATATATATATATATATATATATATATTACCAAGGAACCAAACATGAGCGTCGAAATTTAAAGCGATCAACGACTATATGGATGTACAGTTGTACATTGGACGCACATACACCAGATTTTAGTAATTTTACCAAAAAAACTCACCTCTTTTTTTCGTTATTTTTTTTAAGTCACGTCTTTTATCGAAAAAGACCGAAGATACCGTTGTTCATGATAAAAAAACTAATTATACAATTTTTTATACTCTATTAATTAACATCAACATCGATTTAAAAAAAAAAAAAAAAAAAAAAAAAAACTCGATCAGTTCAGATTCACAGTGTGAATATGAATTGTAAATGTTTCAATTTTAATATTCAAAATGTGAATCGGATTTACTATTATTCACACTGTGAATCTGAACAGATTCATAATATAAGTCTATACTAAAATTTCATATTTTTTTACATCAATATAAATCTATGTTTAAAAAGTACCAAAAAATACGAATTTTGATATATTTATTAAAAAATATTGATAAAAAATATGCTATAAATTTTCAAAAAACAAAGAAATGAAATGAGATTTTTTGAAAAAAAATCATTTTTTTGTATATCAATATTGATCTCAATGGAAAAATGACGAAAAATCATGATCAATGGTATATATATATTTTTTAATAATAAACATAGCCTAAAGAATTAAAAAAACAAAAAGGAAAGTGAGTTTTATTATAATTCGTTGCATGTGCATATATTATAAAAATCTACATTCATTTTGTCATTAATCGCTTTAAATTCTGACGCTTTAGGTTGATTCCTTTGTTTTTTGATTAATAATGGTTTTCTATTAAACTTATATATATATATATATATATATATATATATATATATATATATATATATATATATATATATATATATATATATATATATAGAGAGAGAGAGAGAGAGAGAGAGAGAGAATTAGGTTCAAATGTTTTTATTATCTATTGTGTGCATGTATGATTGATTCTGGACCAATCATTTTAGTTATTTCAAAAAAAGTACTTAATGCATATTAAATGCTGAAGATGTAAAGATGTAATTAATATCCATTATATCTTCTGTAATATACATTTATTACTTTCTTAAAATAACTAAAATGATTGGTCCATAATCAATCATACATGCACACAATAGATAATGAAAACAAAATAACCTAACCCTATATATATATATATATATATATATATATATATATATATATATATATATATATATATATAGAGAGAGAGAGAGAGAGAGAGAGAGAGAGAGAGATAGGTTCAAATGTTTCTCACATCTATTGTGTACTAGAATGCACCAATAGGAATTTAGTATTAATTATATGTATATTAAATATTCTCCATATTTATAACTCATTTTTATGGAAACTAATTAAATTCATCATTAATGTCAACAATAATATTCTTTCAGATCATATCTAGAAGAATGAGAGTATATTCCAGCAAAACGAAAGTGTATTCTAGTAGAATATACTCTCGTTCAATGCAACTTTATTGTATTTTAAGTGAGTGAGTCCTGAAAAAAATACGAACTCATATATAAAACCTAGATGCGAATTTATTCTGAAAGAATCTTATTGCTAACATTAATGATGAATTTAATTAGTTTCTATAAAAAGAGAATTATAATTATGGATATCATTTAATATACATATAATTATGGAAATCATGTAATATCTATATTTTTTTTTAATTAAATAATTATTTAATTTACTAAATTTCTATTGGTGCATTCTGGCACACAATAAATGTAAGAAACAAAATAACATATCTCTCTCTCTCTCTCTCTCTCTATATATATATATATATATATATATATATATATATATATATATATATAAAATTAAGATACCCTTAAAGATATATAAACTTAGGTATTCAAACCCACCACAATACGTTGTTTTGTATCATATGCATTACAATGTTGTTAAACCTCAATCTCTAATTTAATTTACCTTCAAGATTTATAAAATTTCACTATTATCTTCAGTATATATATATATATATATATATATATATATAATATTTTAGATATGTTAAAATATTCTAATAATCTACTAAAATTGTTAGAATTTATAGAATATTTTAATATTCTATTAGAATTGTTTACGTATTTATACTCTAGTATTTTAGTAGAATATGTGAATATTCTAACAATTTTATTGTAATTTTTATACTAGAATATTCTTTTAGAATATTTCACATATATTTAAAAAAAAGTAATTTTTTATTATTTTTATTTTTGTAACGACCGAAAAATTTCAACCAATTTAAACTTTTCAAAAACAACCCGATTTCATTAAATTATTACAAAAAGGTTTTCAATACAATTCATTTAGAGTATTCCCGGAATCACATCACAACATAAACATGAGGAGCGGTACGATCACGCCTTCGCCTTACCACGGTCTCCTAAAGAACCTAAAAAACATTAAACCACAACTGTAAGCCCGAAAGCTTAGTGAGATATCCCCAAAATACCAACCACATATACGCCCTTCCGGTCCAAATCATAATGCCTTCCGGCCCATAACATAGTGTCTTCCAGCCCATATCATACATAGCATACATAACATAACAGAACACGGAACAGCCCTGCATTTCGGGACTACTGTGAGACTGGTCCGCCGCACTGGCCAACGGTCCACCTGGTCCACCCTTCGAGTCTTGCCATATACATCGAGTCTACAGTGTGATTGGTCCGCCCGCATCGGGCCTACAACCCACCTGGTCCACTCTCTGAGTCTACAGTATGACTAGTCCGCCCGCACCGGGCCTTCAGTCGGCCTGGTCCACTCTCCGAGCCTCGGCACGTTTGGTCCGCCCTCTTGGGGCCTACAGCCTATCCGGACCGCTCGCTGGGTCTTCGGGACAACCGGTCCGCCCTGGGTATCTTGGCCTACAACACAAAGCAGGACCCGCCTCAACCCAACTCCAGTTCAAACAACCATGTGCACATAAACATACAATCATATAACAATTCACAGTCAACAAGCCGATCAAACAAATCACATAGCATATCATCATCCTAACCAGGATACCGACCTAACCGGTCACTAGCATAGCATCACCCTGCATATCAGGATGCCGACCTCAACCAGGTCTCTAACATATACCATCCTAGCTACCAGGATGCAAACATATCAAAGCAATAACATAACAACAAATACCCGGATCTCAATCCGATAAAGGGCCGACCTTGGTGCCTTAGACCCTGTTGATATAGTGAGGATAACTCACCTCGCACTGCCGAAACTCTGAACTGAAGAAGCAGATTCTCGAATCACCGACTTACCGAAAATCCCGAACTAGCCAACATAGCACAAATAATCATTAGACTAAGCACAATACCCTTCCAAGGGTAAATTGACCATTTTACCCTTAACTCAATCCGACCCAACACTAGGTAAGCTCCCAAGCCCACCAATGGCCCAAAGTCCAGAAGTCCAACACAAAGCCCACTATTGGCCCAATTTACTAAATTGGGCCCACCTCACCAAATAGACCTAAACTCATGATCCATAACAACCAATGGGCCCACAATACTCTATCCATGATGGTCAGTCACGACCCAAAATCCAGCAGCCCAAATAACAGCCCAAACCCTAAGGCCCAAAATGAAAACCCAACAGAGGGAGTACGTTCGGCGTACCCTCCTTGGTACGCTGGGCGTACACGCTGATTCGCAACAGGGGATCGGGGCACTGACTCGCTACGCGGGGCGTACTCACATGTTACACGGGGCGTAACTTCGCTACTCATTAAGTCCTTATAACTTCTTAATGGCTTAAGCTCTTAAGCCCAAACTTCAGATCCCTAGGCCAAATATGCCTAGGATTCATAAAGTCTCAAAATTTATCATTTGGGACGTCCATAAAGCTCTTAATCCAAGGTCTTAATCCATTAAGACCCACTTATCTCACACATAGAACAACCTCAGCCCTTGGGACCTCATTTTTCTCACTCAAGACCTCTCCTAAGGTCTGAAAGGACAGATAATCTTGACCAACTCGAAACATGCAACAAGATGAGGACTTTTGGAACAAGAATGGTGTCAAAGCTTCACAACACATAGATCTACACCATATGAAAGTCAAGCAAGAAGCTTTATACCTCAAATGGGCTCCAAAGGATGATATCTTCCCAGATCTATAAGCTCCAGTCGTTCCTCTCCTTCTTTGACAACTTCTCCTTTCTTCCTTTATGCTCTCCTTTACTAGTCCAAGCTTTTCAAGACCAAACACACCCAATCAAGGAGGTGGGACGGCTATCTTAGGGTTTTTGAGGTTAAGGGAGAGCTTATGGAGGCTAGGGTAGGGATGTTATTCGGGTCGGACCCGAACCGAACCGAATCGAACCGAATATAGCAAATTGTATGAACCGAAAACCGAACCAAATAAGCAATACGGGTTCGGTTCGGTTTGGGTATTATTCGGTTCGGTTCGGTTCCGGCCCGAATAACCCAAATAACATGTACAAGATGATTAAGGAGTCGAATAACCCGAATATTTTGTAGTCGAATAACCCGAATAACCCTTGTAGTCGAATAACCCGAATAACCCGAATATTTTATATTACTTTTGAAGCTTATGATTTCATAAGTATATAACCCGAATAACATGTGCAAAATGATTTTGTAGTCGAATAACCCGAATATTTTGCATTACTTTTGTAGCTTATGATTTCATAACAAATCTTTTAAAGAAACAAATTAAACACTAAATATTAAACATCCAAAACATCCAAAAATCTATCTATAAGTATATAACCCGAATAACTCAAATAACATGTACAAGATGATTAAGGAGTCGAATAACCCGAATAACCCGAATAAACATTGTATTTTTTATGACTTTTGTAGCTTATGATTTCATAACAAACTTTTTAAAGAAACAAATTAAACACTAAATCGACTCACGCAAGGCCGCAAGGGAAAAAAAGACTCTTCATATTCGGTTCGTTTTTTGGACCGAATAACCCCTTATTCGGGTAACCCGGACCGAATAACCCGAAAACCGAATAAGCCTTATATAGATACCCGAAAACTGAATCGAATTGCTTATTCGGGTCTAATTTGGTTCGGTTCAGTTCGATTCTCGGTTCGGTTCGGGTTTTCGGCCCAATTTCTCATCCCTAGGCTAGGGTATGAACCAACATGTTCCTTATATAGTGGCTGACCCTAATTTTAGGGTTTTAGAACTCTAAGAGTACGCTGGGCGTACCTCTAGTACGCTGGGCGTACTTAGCCTTGCACCCGCGTCACTTACCCCATTACGCTGGGCGTAATCCCAGCTTACGCTGGGCGTACTCGGCGTGTCCCAAATTTTCATACTCGCCCCTTATTTTCCACTTTTCCCACAAGATGACCAAAATATCATTTCTCTTAAATCCTGGGGACTCACAATTAGGTACTCTTAGGAACGGGGCGTTACAATTCTCCCCCACTTAAATTAGGCTTCGCCCTCGAAGCCTGTGACAACTCTACTCCAGAACTACCCCCGCAATACACTACCTGGCATTCACTGGACCAGGTTCCTCAAGACTCGACCATCGAAATCCGAAACCCAACTTTACCTTTCTTACTGACAGGATGACACATGCTTCAGCCTCAGAGCAACTCCCACGAGTTCTCCACCGCCATCTCATAACCACACTGAACTGGTCCTGGTGTCCTCAGGTTAGGAAAAACCCGATACACTGATGACACTTCCAAACATCCTTCCGGATGAATTTCCATCACAAAAAAACAAAGTCTAACTGGAAATCCGAGATTCCATCCATGCATTCCTGCCGAGCCTCAGCAACCATCCAACCCGGATGTGATCCCATACCACTGCCGCAATCATGCTACTCAAAGACCCTAATTGGATCACTCCAATCACAACTCTGCGCTGCTTCTTTCACTTTCGTGAACTTACACTCCCTTCCGGAACTACATTCCACTCTCTTTCCCTACCAAGGGAATCCACTTGGCCACCTTGTCACTACGACAAGTGCCACGGTGCTCGCCCGATGCTACACCACGCCCTTATAGCATAACCGCTATCCATGCAACATACATGCTCTGAATCTTCTCGCAAGGACTCTCGAGTCCATGCACCATCTCCACTAATCGAGATCAATACCCGGGGCCAGACCTTCTAATGCTAACATATCGTGACATACTCAATCCATTTCCTCGAACCAATCTAACAATACCTGCAGAGTCTTTAGCATGACTGGACCGCCTTACCAGGCCTCCAGCCAATCTGGACCACTCTCAGAACCTTCAGCCAATCTGGACCGCCCTCAAGGGCCTTCAGCCTGGCTGGACCGTTCTCTGAGCCTTCGGCCTGACTGGTACGCCTACCGGCCTTCAGTCTATCCAGTCCGCTCAACTAGCATCCATCATTCCGAGTTATTTCTTCGGGAAACCCTCCCATGCATACTGTTCTAGCCCTCTAGGGGTTCCGAACTCTATCTCCATCATACATACTCAATCCCGGCTTGATCCCAGGCCCTCCACAATCAAATTCCCTAGGTCTGTATCCCGCCCCGCATGCCTACCACTTACTCATACCAACTTACCATCTTGGCTGACAGAACACTGCTGAATCCCAAGCAACTAAACAACCTCCAATGCTCATCGATCTTCCGGAGAATTTTCCAATTCTCCCCTACTTATAGTACTGACTAACAACCACCGGTCGCCATCACCGACCTCCCTCAACACCCTACACAACACAAACACTTACACGCGAACTGTGTCCCGCAAGCGCAAACAACCTTCACAAAACACATATCAATGCTGATTGACCCGAGCTCAAAAGAACCTCAATCTGCAGCTAACCACTCCTCAGAATGCAGATGCCACCCGACATTCAGACCAACGCCAGATTTCCACTAATAACCAACGAAATTCCCAACACTAACCCATAACCAAACCATAACCCTCAAAGAACAACAAATACTGCACCGAAAACCACACAATGAGACTAGCAGATAAACAATGCTCCACAATAACCATAAGATAAACAAGACATCAAGAAAGAAACATACCCGCAGCTGAATCCGACACTGCTCTGATCTCCTCTGCTGCAAGCTGAAAAGCACGACCCTGAGCCCTTGGGGGCTCCGCTCCACCCTGACCTCCACCCGTGATCCTCAAAGTGGCCGGTGCTGGAGCCTGCACCGGTCCTGTAGCGAGCTGTGGACAGTTGACCCTCAAATGTCCAACCTGATGACAATGATAACAAATCCTCAAATCCCGAACCGGCGCTGACTGCCAACAATCCCTCGCATAGTGCCCCTCCTTTCCGCACTTGCGGCATGCACCACCGGACCTACAAACTCCGGTGTGACTCCTCCCACACTTCCCACAAGTGTGGCTACTCAGACCTCCCACTCTAGAATCAACGGTCTTGGACCGTTTTGGTGCCGGCTGCGACTGCACCGGAGCCTGCCTCAGCTCACGCAACTGCAACTCAATCTCTAACTCACGCCGCCTGGCGGCCTCCTGCAACTCCAACAAAGTCTCGCACCTCTGCGTAGACACAAACTGTCTGATATCCCTCTTGAGCATGCTCAGATATCGAGACATCTGAGCCTGCTCCGAAGCGAACTCAGGGCAGAACATCGTCATCTCTGTGAACATCCTGGTGATCTCAGTCACCGACTCCGAGTCCTGCTTCAGCTCAAGGAATTCCTGAGCCAATCTTTCTCTCTCAACCCGCTGAACATAACGAATGTTGAACATCTCTCTGAACTGATCCCATGAAACCGCAGCCCTCTGCGCATCCGAATATGACCCCATGGTCAATCTCCACCAATCCTTCGCCCCGAGCCTCAACAGGTTCAGAGCACACCTCACCCTTTGATCAGCAGGGCATGAACACGTGAAGAAACACCCCTCCACGTCCGATAACCATCTCATAGCAACAATCGGGTCCTGAACTCCATCAAAGGTAGGAGGCTTCGTATTATCGAAGTCCCGATACTGAAAACCCCGACCAGCTCCTCCCCCTGCCGTTGCTACAGCCGTTGTAGCCGCCGCGACAGCCGTCTCTGTGAGAGCTGCATAGCGCTCATCAAAATACTCAACCATGGCGGTCTTGATCGACCCAAACAGTTCCGGCAACTCAGCCCGGAACAACGCAGCAACCTCATCATGCAGGATCTCGCGAATCCTCGCATCCAACTCGCACGTGCTCATCTGACCAAAAACCTCGGGCGGTACTGACTCGCCCGAAACTCCCTCTCCTGCTCCCGATCCTGACCCGGATCCACTCTCAGCATGTCTCGGAATCTCCATACTGAAAAACACCACAAAATCTCAGATTTTTCCCACTATCCCGGGAACCAACTCTCAATCCAATCCTAAGTTAATAAAATCATTAGGGATATGTGTTATAAATAAAATATACAAATAGCTAAATACAAATTAGTTTTCAGTTTTATTGGTTCCATTTTTATTTTAATTATAAAAACCAATCTAAAATCCTAACACCAAAATTTGGTTTTGATCAAAACCAATCCTAACATCTATATATTTTAACGATATAGTTCAATCAAAATTTTTTGATTGTTCAAATGATTCAATTCCATTTTATCCGAATAATAAACGTACTGGTTTATTAAATAAAAAAAAATGTAATAATTGAATGAAGATTTAATATCATAATGATTAAGAAGAGAATGATGTATAGTTTAGTAACTATTACATAAAAAATGTATATTTTTTCTAATTAAGATAAAATAATAATAGAACCAATAAAAAAAAAGTACGTGTTTAACACTTAAGATAAAATGGTATGTCAAATACGTTCAACTTTAAGTTTAAGGGATACTCACAAATTGGTACAAAATTGGCTTATATCTTTTTGTGCTAAAGAAGAAAATAACTGGATCTTAAGGACTATGTAGCTGTAATGTTCTGGATTTTCGATTTACTTTTTTTCTCCGGATTGCCTTGTTGTGCTCCTTTATTTATATTCATTTTTTGAATGTGGTCAGTCTCATATTCTCTTTGATGATATATTTATTTTGACATAAAAAAAAACCTTATACAAATGTATGATTTAAGGCTTGAGGGAGTGAAGCGTGATATGTCATGCTGCCACATCGTCTTTGAAACCATATAATCCTTGTGATGTCATTTTTTCCACACAATATGAATGACACATTTTTAGGGGTGAGTCAACTTCGTAAAAAAGTAAAAAAAAAAAAAAAATAAACATACCCATATACACATTCTCTCTCATCTTTCTATCTTTCTTTCTCTTATGAGCACTAACATGCCATTTTGTCATGTCATGTTTTAAGGATGGTGTTTGTATGATATGCCAAGCAAATACCGAGTCTTTATGCACCCGCTCCCCAAGCCAAATAACAAGAACTTCTAGGTATATCAAGATTTCAAACTTATATAAACTTCTTATCATTATAAAGAAGTTAAAAAATCAGGCCTTAATTTGAAATTCCGAGAACCTTCGACAAAAAAGAGGTTGAAAACTAAGATTTATTTGAAACAATCACATGTCGAACTTGATGGTTTACCATTAGAATAAGTTTACATAAAATATGATAAAATAAAGATATATTAATTAATTGAATAATTATGTTTAAAGGTTTAACTAGAATAAGTTTACAATAACTTTTTTTTGGTTAATATATGGCAATAAAAGCGTGGAAAAGTTTTCTTAGGGTTGGCATAAGTATGGTTTGACATTTTAGAGGAGTCGGTGGTTAGCCACGACCAAAATGAGACATTGTGTATATAAAAGTGTGGAAAATTTTCTTAGCCAAATGAAGAGTAGTAAATATTGCTCGGAAGATCAAATCTATTCGAATGGAGGAATCAAATCTATTCGAATGGAGGAACACGAACAAAGCTGCATTAGGGTTCGTAACAATCCAAAAATTAATGTAAAATTTCATTTATGAAACTAAACCAAAAACCATAAATGTTTACAAAACATAGTTCCCACAAGTCATAATTATCAATCAGAGTATCTAAAAATCAAATCTCATAAAAATCTGAAGGATGTGCACGATCAAGCCTTCGTATTGCTCATGTCCTCTGAAGTACCTGAAACTATAACAATCAAACTGTAAGCCAAAGCTTAATGAGTTCCCCCAACATACAACTATACAAATAATAACATGCATATATGAGTCTTCAACCCGACTGGACTACCTCAAAGGGCCTACAGCTTATATGGACCGCTCTCTGGGCCTTCGGCCTGACTAGACCGCCTTGCAAGACTTGAGTCTATCCGGTCCGCCCCAGGCATCTTGGCCTTCAATACAAAGCAGGACCACCTCAACCCAACAAACGATAACATGTCGAAATATACATTAACAATCAATAACTAGTCAGTACGGGTAATCATACAGGTCTACTAGTCTAACACATAATCAGTGAACAAGTAATCATACAGATCTACTAGTTTATAAAGTAACCGGCATAAAATCAATCCAATATACCAGGATACATAATATAGTGGGCCGATATTGGTGCCTTCGACCCACAAGTACAGTGAGAAAAACTCATCTCACAGTCTAAAATGTAGATGAATAGATCACCGCTCCAACTAGTGACTTTACCGATCACCTATGCAATAAACAGTTACCTAAACTCAAATTAGTACTCAGCATACCTAAAATACCCCTAAGTTTATGGGGCCTTTGCCCAGTGAACTGTATGTCTTTCCAACAGGTACGCCTAGTGTACTCAACCTGATCCTACTTTTCCTCATAAAGTGCTTATTCCATTAAGATTGCATGTCCAAAGTTCAGATCTAGTCCCAAATATCAATCTCAGTCATAAAGTTTCCAACTTTATGACTTTCCATGGCTAGAAGGGGTCCAAAAACCAAAACCCTAACTTAATACACAAACCAAAACATCATAAAAACGTCTGAAAGGACAGCTTTTATGGTTTAGAATAAGCCATACTCATGAATACCAAGATTATGGAACCAAAATGCATAAAAACCTAATAACTAGCAAAATCCAAAGAAAACTTTCATCAAGTTCCAAGATTTATACCTTAAAGGGATGCTTGGGGGAAGTTGCCTTGAGCTTCCATGATGATCTACCACTTTCTTCCTCCTTCACAAGCACAAGAACACACTTTTTACAAGATTAAAATCACACACCAAAGAACTAGGGTTTGCAAGAGACGTTTTTGGGAGATGAAGGATAATGGAGGAAAAGGTTCTGAGAGATAAGGATTCTTAAATAGTGCTCAAACCCTACAAATTAGGGTTTGCTCACATGCACACAAGACCCTACTTAATGAGCAACCCCAAGCGTACGCCCTAAATACGCTTGACGTAAGGACTAGTTTTGCAACATAATTATACTTTTGGGTCAAAAAGGAAAATACATGTTGTCTCGGTTTTACAGAGTTCAATGACGCATTAATCAACGTGAAACACCCTCGGTTAAGTGGTGCTAACAATACACAATCTTAGCCCAATCTCAACGATTATATCGCAAAGCAAAGAAGAAGTTCACAAATATTGACTTTTGGTCGGTTGTGAAGGTGAAACATATGAATATTTCATAGGTGGTTTAGAAAGAACCAAAACATCTGAAAACATCCATTGGTAATCTTACGATGGCCATATTGGCTTTGATCACAACGGAGATGAACCTTATTAAGTACCAATGTTGAGTTGTCGTATGGGAAGAGATCAAGCAAACAGAAAACAAAAGAGTATCAAAGGTTCTTCAATTCATGGTGAGGATACGAGAACGGGGCTCCACATGTTGAATCACGACCTCGAAAAAATATTGAAAATTTGCACAAGAAAAAAAACCACGATTATAAACTTTTAATGAAATAAGTTTCTAAATTATCCAAAAATAAACGTTGAATTGCAATTAAAGTGAAAGAATCTTGTGAAGAAATATAATTTTGAACAGTAGTAGGATCTATGTTTATCTTATGTTTTAAGTTAAATTTTAAGTCATAATGTACGTTATATTTCAAGTGTTGTAACTTTCTATTCAATTAATGTAATGTTTGTTTTTCACAAATATGAGTTTTTACATTAAAAACTAAAAGTAAAAAATGTTAAACAAACCCAAATAGCATGTTGAGTTTGTAGTGTGCCGAATATGATGGAAGACTGGAGGGTGCAGTCCCATCAATATCACATTTTTTTCTCTGTCACATAGACGTCAACTCACTTTCATTACATTTTTACCACCGAATAAAAGTTTCTTATCACATACTAGGTGTGGGTACCGTTACAAACATATTAATTTTTTAATAATTTTATGAAACAATTCAAGTTTAATAAAAAACATATATTTCATTACTTAAAAAAAACATAACACGACATTAAAAAAACACCTAAAAACTTAGAAAATTAAAATAACTAGAAATTTCAAAACCTACAAACATAAAAACACACACACACAAGAAGGGATAAAAAAAACTAATTAACATAACAGCTTTTTAAGATCGGATTTGATCGCGAAAACAATATTTCGTGCTTCTCCCTAGTCATGTGACTTGTGTCTAGTTATAGTATTTTCGTGACACTATCTCTTTGTTTTCTACACTTTCATTTGGAAGCAATTTGAAAAAAAATTATAATCTTTCATTTAGAACCTTCACCTCGTCCCCAATCACTTTCAAGTCATCTAAATCTATCCTTTTGCCTTTGTCTTTGTGGTTTTCTTTGTCTCTTCCCATTGACCGAGAAAGTGGTGTAACTTTAACGTTTTCATCGTCATTGAGATTGATTCTAATACAAGCATCCAATGTAGTGTATTCGGATTTGGATGTTCTTGAGCATTTTGAACCACTATCGATATACTCATAGAATGTTTTGCTCTTTTCCCATTTTTGGTTATCTTTCATGCAATTACAAAAATCAATAAACTTGAATGCCTTCTTGTTTTCTTTCTGGTACATTTTTAGAGCTTTCTGCAAAATCACGTCATCACTTTCTCCAATTTGCCATTAACGTTTCATGTTGTTATACAAATCATTAAACAACATGAGTTCCTTGTTAGTCTTCCCCCATTTGGAATACACTTGGTCTTTTGAACAATACTCTCCTAGATTCATTTGTTTGTGGAACCTTTTTTAACTCGTCTCCAAAAATGGTCATGTTTTTTGTCCTTTCCAACCTCCGCATCTCCCGAAACATTGATACATTCATGTACTAATGCTAGCAATTTTATGGTTCCCATGCTTTGGCCATCACCTTCTCTTTTTTTTATTAGGTGCTTTGGTGGGTTAGGTTTCTTAAACGATTTCAGGTTTGAAATCGGATTGCTCTTGAGTTTATTAAATGAATTCCGGATAAGACAAAAAAAATCAAAGTAATTAAATTTGGTGTTGGATGGGATTTGTGGTTGTTGGTATTGTCACAGATGATACTATATCATACCGCCATAGTGGTAAATGGAGGGGGGCCGGTTAATCAAAAGAAGGTATTTGGGTGTTTCTCGTGGGTATTTTTTGGTTGTTGGAAGAAGATATCTTAAGATTTTTTATTAAAATATATAGAAAGATAGAAGAATTAGATTTATGTGTGGTAAGTTAACGCTTTTAAGGTTTTATTTATAGGTAAAAAAATGAATTTAAAAAAAATAGTCGGTCAATGTATTGGAAAATGAGAGGGAGATAAGAGTAAAGTAGAGAGAGGTGCGGCATAAACTAGTCGTTCACGGCCAAACGGAATGATGGGGGTGGTGCTCCCCACATCCGATGTGGCAAACTGGGGGTGCTACTGCACCCCTACCCCGTAACCTAACAATCTAGAAAACTAAAGTGGCATATTGGCAAACATGACACCACTTTTGCACCACTCCCTCGTGTCTTAGGCCATATGATATACTTGCAACGAACAACTTCGTGGTCTAGCTGGCCACGAACCACGAATGTGAATACCACCCCGGGTGTTTGTGGTGGCTAGTGGTTTCATACTTTAGTGGTTATTTATGGTAGGGAGCACTAACCACCACAACTGTAACACCTCTTTTTTACCACTTCCGTAGATTGTAATATTAAGCAATTATTATGAAATAAATAGTAGTAATATATTAATTTAATCATAGTAAATATGTAGAAACATCAATACAATTTCCGTAGATATATAGAACACGTCAATCCGGCTTCATATGAAGAAGTTATGATTCTTCGAAGTTTCGCGATTAAACCAACACGGCTCAACGTATTGTAAAAAGTGAATTTTAGATAGTTTGCTTCTTATCCTAAGCAATCTGAACGAAAGTTGTAGTAGTCGTAAAACCAAGATCGTGCATATAGAGCATCCAAATGTGACTTCAATCGAGGAAGTTATCATTTTTAGCAGTTTCAGCGTAGCAGTGTGCCACACAGAAACCAAATGTGAGATTGGTTGATTGTTAGGAAAAACAACTTAAACAAGAGTTGAAGATCTCATCCATGCCCATCGGTCGGTATAAAGGCTATAAAAAACGAATATCGTATGTAAGAGTTATGATTTTAAACGAGCTTTAACAGTCTAAGTCTGTTAAAAATATAGCTTTAAAAATAAATTGAATTTAGCCGAAGGAGTTTAAATGAAAGTTGTAGATCTTGTCGATAGATATCCATGTATATAAAATGCATCAAAAACGAATCTCGTATGAAGATGATATGAATTTTCAAAGAATATAGGAACTTTCGCGAGTAGACAATAGGTGTGGCGCATCTTGACACTCCAGTAGAATTTCGCCACGTGTCACCATCCGAGAACTACCACATCACCCTCCCAGACATAGTGTGTGGCGCTCCCATACAAGATTCATGGTCGCACTCAGGTTTTGGTTATAAATACCTGTGAGTTTCATTTTATTTCTCACACACTTCCAGCACATTCTCTCTAGAACTTTTTATAACGCTTAATCCCTTTACTTCTCAGTTCCCAACTACTATAACGAGGCCTTATGGTGTCAAATAGCTGACAATTAGAACCTCTCAGCTCTGAGTTCCGCCTGCATATCTCCCGGTTTTCGCTAAGAACTCTCTGTAAGTCAGACTACACTTAGTATGCTTTAAGTGTAACTTGTATTTATATTCATAGTCGTTGTTATGAATATGTAAATAAGATTTATCAGTAATTCCATTCATAATACTAATTGATCTACTTATGATAGAGATGTCTAGAATGGTCATGTTGGCTTGGTTGATGGATTTCATAAAGGCTATACGTTGAAATGTTCCTGCCTCCTAACTATCATGTGTGGTTGATCCTTATTTAATAGAGCTCTCAAAGTTCATTGGGATTAGTGAAGGATCTAGCTTTTCATTACCAGATTACCATAGGAACTAATAAACTATAGTATTATAGGTAAATCCTCGTTGACGTGTTGCTCGCTAGTTGAATTGTCTGGTTAACTATTAAACCTCTCACAAATTGTCCAGGTGAGTACTTCTCACTATATTGTATACTCCAGTATGTATCGTTTGTATGTTAGGATATAGTTGCCCAGTAGTATGTAATTAGGCAATTAGACTAGGATAATTTAGTTGCCTGTTATGTGGATTATTACTATATGTATGTTGTTATATATATTGAGTTGAGGGCGGACCAGCCTTGTGCTGAAGGCTAATAGACTAGGGAGGACTAGTTTTATGCTAAATGCCAAAGGAAAGCAAACCAACTACATGTTGAAGGCTATATACGGCGGACCAACTATATGCTAAAGGCTAAGGTGTGGACCAACTACTAAGCTGAGGGTCATTATGTGTATGCATTGTGTATACGTTGTGGTATGTGGTATCTTGCGGGAATTCACCAAGCCTCGACTTACAGTTGCTGTATAACTGCTTTTTAGGTTGTTCTTTAGATCGGGGAAAGGCTCACGCATGACTGTATCTGCATCGAAGACATAAATAACGTTTTAAAGTCTTCTGCTAAAACACTCTTTCATAATTAAATATATGACAATCGTTTGTAATATTATGTGTAAGAATTATCTTTTAAATAAATAAAAATGAAAATTTTGCCTTTGAAATCGGGACGTTACAAGTTGGTATCAGATTCCTGGTTTGGGAGAATTGGACGAACGTTCGTATGATTCCAAACTCAAACTAAGGGTCTGAACATCTTAAAAAATCTTTTTATAAAAAGAAATGGTGCAAGAAGGAAAAATATGCGAATTTTATAGTCAAACGAAGCTCAGAAAGGAAAGTGATTCCAAAAATATTCATGCTATTATTATCTACTGATATATGATTTGTTAGAAATACATGCCAGTGTAGGGCTAAGGATCTTTTCAGTAATTATTAGTTAGAATTACCCTATATTTAGTATGCCTTGTAGCCTTACGGACTACTTTTATGTGCTACTTGATGCGTGTACTGATATCATATAATTGCTGGAAAAGATGTCTAAGCCCATAACTATAATTGGTATATACTTGACCCGATAGTAGCATGGTCTATTTGGATTGCATTCATCAAAGCAATATGTTTGGAATGATATTTGAGTAAGAGGTTAATTATGATTTATTAATATATTATAAGTATAATATATTAATTGAGGAATCATATTATTTAATTAGTATTGATCAAGAATTAATTTAGTGATCAAAAGACTAATTAAATTGATACATATGGATTGGACTAATGATACATGGTTGATTTGTAATGGACTTATGGGTTGGTCCATGAAGTGGTTATCCAAATCAAATGGGTGGATCATAAGCTTATGGGTATGGATTAGGGTTACACATGACCCTTGATATTGTACACACACACACACACACACACATATATATATATATATATATATATATATATATATATATATGTGTGTGTGTGTGTGTGTTTGTGTGTGTGTATCTCTAAGTCCAAAATTGGTTACCACTTGTATTTTAAATAGCAAGAACTGATTTTAGAGTCTCTATAACCTCTCATATCCATCCTAATTGTTCTTGGTGTTTTGTGATTCCATTTGAGGCATCACACTTAGGGTGCTAAGCTTTCTTAAAGCCAAGTCATTCAAGATACTACACAAGGTAATATTCTAACTAGTTTTTATGATTCAAATATCACCTTGAATGCTAGCTTAGGCTTCATGCTTTGGAAAATGTTTATTGCATGTATAATTAGAGAAAACTTAGATCCAAAACATTAGGGTTGTATGTGCACCATAGGAATGTTACAGTACATAAAACTCTACAGTGGTATGAGAGACTGGTTGTTTTCTATTATATTGATGCAATTGTGTGATTTTCAAAAACTGAAAAATGACAATTTTGGATTCTGCCATGGCCTACTCAACGAGTCCATGTATGAACTCGACGAGTAGGTGCCTTATGATGATGAAATCGTCGAGTTCATAAGTGTACTCGACGAGTTGGACAGTCAGTGGGTAGAGTCTTAGAGTTTTTGGCCTGTTTTGGATTAGGAACATTACCACAAACTGTTTTGGTTCATAAAATTTGATTTTAATGATATGGTAATGTCTATCCCAATCCAATAACACGATGTTTATCAAATTCTAAGATAACTACTTGTTTTTGTGATATACTAGTTATTTGTAAAATTTGAAGTTATCATGTACTATGAAGCAAATTAGGTCAAATTGGTAAATGATCTTCATATCATAATTGGATTAGTTAATTTGATCTATATGTGTTCTTGAAAAAGTTGCATAACTTGTCCTCAAGTTATGGAATATGAAAAGTCCTTATTTATGAAACCATTAACTAATGTAAGTTATAGAATTCTAAGAGTCTTGAAATGTTTTATAACCGGTACACAAGTTTGGAATTGGAAAGGTCTCATTCATGGAACATAAAAGGCCATAAGTTATGAATATCAAAAGTTTTGAAAAGCTACTAAAATTGCTCTCAAGTTTTGGAACTTGAAAAATTACATTAAAACTTTAATTCCAAACCTTAGAGTTTTAAAAGTTTAAAATTCAACCATTATATTATTATAATATTGAAGTTTATATATATATATATATATATATATATATATATATATATATATATATATATATATATATATATATATGTATGTATGTATGTATGTATGTATAAGACAAGTCAGTCTTACCGTTAGTAGGCCTCATTCACGAAGCCGGTCTATAGGGGGGGGGGGGGGGTTATAAGGTTACTACCTATAAAATGGTGGTTTAATAGGTGTCTACTCTCACCCATCGCTTCCTTGACTGGTAGAGGGTCGTTAGCCGAACGGGTAGGATAGGAAATTAATTCTCATTAATAAGTATAATGAAAATTATTAAAGTAACTAAACTGTTATAAATTCCTAATCGTATTTACTTTAGGAAAAATGTGAAAATGGTGTTATTCCATGAAATTGCACTTTTCAACTTGTTAAGTCGTTAGTGGAGTGTGTGTGGTTATCCAGCACACTGATTTGGGACAGACAATGTGTAGCTAATCATGGATCAATGGAGCGTGTGTGGTTAACCAGCACATTGATTAGGTGATTTGTAACATCGAGAGTACCAAGCTAATTTGCATGGTTATTCACACCTTGTTTGTGATCCTCGGTATCCCAGTTACAAACTTGAAGGGCATAATCGAGATTTAAACATGTCATTAAAGAGTTCAATGAATCTAGGATTTTTAGTTCATTTAAAACCTAATCTTCAATTTCGTTTTTCTTGGTAAAAATTGGTAAATCGTCATTTACCTACCCTTAAATATTTTCGAATTGTAGAATATTGTGTTGGGTCCTAGCCTTAATATTTCATATGGGTGATATATTAAGGATCCTTATCTAATCTAAACTTTGTCTTTCTTTTTAGATGTCTACTTCAAACAATGCTTCCAACCCAATCCCTTCCGACTCTTTCTCCCTCATGAACTTATGTGGGAGGGTCGTCTTCGATGGATCGAATTTCAATGATTGGATTCAAAACATCGAAATGGCTATTTGTTATGAGGACAAAGAATATGTCCTTGATAAAGAGCTTAAGGAGATTGATGAATCAACTGCTACTCCCGAACAGATTTTTTAGTACGAAACTCATGAGAGGGACGTGACCAAAGTGTCATGTATAATGATCACTACCATGACTGTTGAGCTTCAGAAGTCCTATAAGGACTTTTGGCCTTATAAAATGCACCAGGATTTGATGGAAAGGGACCACCAAAGTGCTCGACCAGAGAGCTATGGGATCATTTCCTCCATGATCACGACAAAAATGAAGGATGGAGAGTCCGTCATGGCCACTTGCAAAAGATGCAAAGGTTTGTGGACCACTTGTTGAAGTTGAATGTCAACTTCGATGAAGAGTTGGCTATAGATATTATTCTACACTCTTTACCTCCTTGTTATCATCAGTTTCGTATGACTTATCATATGAACAAGGAGGAGGTCACTCTAAGCAATCTTCAAGGTCTCTTAAGAACTGCTGAAAGCAGTTTGAAAGGCAAATTTGTTGTACCTACTCCTACTGCAACTGCCCCTATCCTAGCAATTGGACATGGAAAGGGAAAGAAGGGGAAGACTCCTTCCAAGAGTCATAAGGGAATGTCCCATGTTGGATCCTCTTCTAGTGGAACCAGATTTGGTTCTGTCACACCCTCTTCCAATCCAAAGGAAGCCGAGTGCTTCTATTGCCATGAAAAAGGGCATTGGAGACGAAGCTGCCCCAAATACTTGCAGAACATAAAGGATGGGAAGATAAAACCCTCCTTTGTAGGTATTTATACTAGTCTATCTAATAACTCATCACATGCTAATTCTTGGGGTCCTTGATACAGGATGTGGTTTTCACATTTGGAAAAGTTCCAAACAGGAGATAATAGCTAGTTCAACGTGTGAATCAGAGTATATAGCAGTGAGTGAAGCGTCGAAGGAGGCGATATGGCTGAAGAACTTCATCAGAGACCTTGGAGTTGTACTAGCTATAACGGACCCCATGGAGATTTTTTGTGATAGCGATAGTGCGGTTGCCTTATCCAAGGAACCAAGAGATCATAGCAGATCAAGACACATCAACAGAAAATATCACTTCATAATACATCAAGTAGAAGAGGGACTCCTCGTGGTTAAGAGTGTATCGTCAGAAGAAAATCCAACATATCCCTTTACGAAGGGACTGAGTAGGGTTAAGCACTTGCAACACACTAGTAGTATTGGGCTGAAAGACGATATTAGTTTTAGTGTTTAGATAGACATTTAGAAACTTGTAATAGTTAAAATGTAATCGACATTTGATGATTGAATAAAAGGTATTTTTATTTATAAGTAAAGTTACTGTCTTGTGTCAATTATTTACTATCGTTTCATTTTGCATGTTTTGACTCCCAAAACAATAAGATTATTCAAACTATCCACAGTCGATCATACTTTGGAAGTAAGTTATGAAAGAAGACTGTCCTGAATGGGTTTTTGTATGATTGTCTAAGGTTTTAGACATAGCAAAAGATTGCTACAAACATTCATGAGTGCTCTTGAAATAAGATTTGAGTATTGGACTAAACCCACACTCACATATCACTTCATGGAATTTATCACGGGTGATTTTGAGACGATAATATCATATAATATTCAAACCAAGATATATGAGTTGGCGATTATTTGTTGATTGTACATTAATAGTGCGAAAACACATCAGTAACTCGATGTCATAAAATGTGCTATTATGTAAGATTTAGTGAATAGTTAGCACAAGCATATAAGTCGAAGTTTATTTGTTCCTTTTATCCTAAGAAGATTAAAAGTGATATCTTGGGCCCCTCGATGATTTTGGTTTTCTTATGTGTCACGCCCGGTCAAAACTCTATTGAACTGTTCAATTAAGTTCTATGTCAAACAAATTAGAAATCAGGAAACAAAATGTTGGATAATGAGTATGACTTTAATTCCATGTCTTTGTCCACACGATATCTTGTAGAACAGAGGATTATATGATCACTTATCTAATGGATGCATCAGAGTTCGACAATGGCTTTTTGAGAGCTACGATTGCTAATAAGATTTGAACTTACATTGTCAATTACAGTTATTAGACTTATCCAATTGGGAGACTGTTGGAAAAGGTGTCTAAGCCCATAACTATAATTAGTATGTACTTGACCTGATAGTAGCATGGTCTATTTGGGTTGCATTCATCAAAGCAATATGTTAAGAAGCATATTTGAGTAATTAGTATTGATCAAAAGAGACTAATTAAATTGATACATATGGATTAGGCTAATGATCCATGATTGATTTGTGATGCGCTTATGGGTTAGTCCATGAAGTGGTTATCCAAATCAAATGGGAGAGTCATAAGCTTATGGGTGATTAGGGTTACACATGACCCTTGATATTCTACACACACACACACACACACACACACACATATATATATATATATATATATATATATATATATATATATGTATGTATATATATATATATAAGTCCAAAATCGGTTACCACTTATATTTTGAAGAGTAAGAACCGATTTTAGAGTCTCCATAACCTCTCATATGCATCCTAATTGTTCTTGGTGTTTTGTGATTCCATTTGAGGCATCACACTTGGGGTGCTAAGCTTTCTTGAGGCCAAGTCATTCAAGCTACTACATAAGGTAATATTCTAACTAGTTTTTATGATTCAAATATCACCTTGCATGCTAGTTTAGGCTTCATGCTTTGTAAAATGTTTATTGCATGTATAATTAGAGAAAACTTAGATCTAAAGCATTATGGTTGTATGTGCACCATATGAATGTTAGAGTACATAAAACCCTACAATAATTACTAAGTGTATGATTTAGAGTTGTACAGAAATAAGATCCTATAACCTTAGAATGATTAGTTCATCCTTACTTCATGTTCCTCATCTGGTTACAGGCTTATGGTTGAATTAATTATTTGACTGATTATCCAGTCTTGGATTAGGTATGACTAGCATACACAAGGAGACTATTGATATTAGAAAAGACTTCCTATAGTACATTAACTAAGATAGGAGGAATCCTAGATGAAAATCTAGGAGAATTAGTGATCAAGTCCTTGTAACACTATGTGTGTGAAAAAGGCCTACTAATAGAAGAGTGTAGTGACTTAGGAAACTTGAAACATTTCTTGGATCTACTATGGATAGGTGTGGAAATTAGTATGGAGCCATAATACCAAAAGCACGTGATCCATACAAGAGTCAAGAAAAATCACAAAGTTACTAAGGAACTGGAAAGGATTGAATGTTAATTCAAAATAACACAATAAATTAGTATTTAACTATTCCCATTTCCATATTCATCATGGTAATAATCACCTGAGCAAGTGGTAATGGTTCTGGATCGGACGGGGCATGTCCAAGAAAGACTAACATGCGTGATTGGATTGAGACAATTGTAGTGGCAGCTGTAAGAAAGACGATCCCAGAATTGTTCATAACTATCAAATTGTTTCATGAATGATATGTTGCCTTTGCTAGTACTATTTTCGTTTCCGCCACTGCTACTGTTGCTGCTACAACCTTGCATGGAGATAAGGTAGTGCCTGAGGGAAGGACCATTTTGGCATTATACCTGTTCTGAAATCCAACAACCATATGCGGTCCTTCAAACCAAAATCCTCATACCGCTAGTAGTTAAAAGAGATTATAATAACACTTTGTATATTATATTTTATAATACATATATTGTTTATAGGTTCATAATAATGATATCGAACTTAAACATCAGCTATATTTAAAGTAAGGTAAGCATAACTCACTTACTAGGAGGTTTGGCTAGGAACTAGGCTCTACGGGGGCAGAAATTTCAAGTCGAAAACTCTTAACCTTGGACCCTTCTGGCGCTTCAGGACTCGCCTCTAGCACTTAGAAAGTACTAGGGAAGGGGAGGGATAGTTATGGAGTATTGATAGAGAAAGAAAGGTTGAGGTGTGAAGAAATGGGAGAAACCTCGCACCTATTTATAGGGGCTGGCTTCGGACTATGATGGGTGTATTTTGGAGCTACGTTGCGCATACGAGGCCTACGTTGCGCGTACGAGGGGAAAGTGTTAGCTCTTCTTGTGAGATCGTGGGGAGAAAGCAAAGGTCAGGATTCAGCCACGTCACCCTCCTCGCATCAACATATTCCCGACTTCTAAATTCTGTAACATTCGCATACGAGCTCCGTTTTTGAAGTTCATTATATCCATGCATAGGTGGCGACGTAATCTACAACTTTCATTTAGACTTATTTAGCTAATTTTGGCTTTATTTTTAAAGTCATATTTTAACAGGCTTAGACATGGAAAGTCCGTTAAAAATTCATAACTTTGTCATCCAACGTCCGTTTTCGTCTATATTTATATTGTTAAGCTCCTATTAACGAGATCTAAGATTCTCTTTTAGATTGTGTCGACTAAAAACCGGTCGATCTAAAATTCGAGTTCCGGGTTGTGCAATACGATGCTAAATCTTAGAAAAATCGTAACTTCCTCATACGAAGTCAGATTTGGACGTTATTTTGAAGCACTCTCTCAGTTTAACATATACTACGACCTTAGTTTAGATCGTTAAAGCTAAAAAGTATTTTATCACAAACTCACTTTTTACGATTCCCGGTGATGTGTCGGTTTACCGCAAAACTACGACACGTCATAACTTCTTCTTTATAAGTCGGATTTCAGCGTTCCTTATATCTCCGAAATCCTTGTTACAACTACCTCAACTTTCTTCATAGATATTGGGTCAATCTATTATTTTATTTTTGATTCTTATTTTTATTATTATTTTATTAGGTCGTTATAAGCAAGTATAATGCACATAAATCACATAATATTCAAGTAATTCCTCTTCATTACTTCAAAATAGGTTACAAATGTTAACTCTAACTATTACATCGTTATAATTATGCTTAACCTAGAAGCACAGGCGCCACAGCTAAAAAAAACCCTAACTTATGCTTAGAGTAGGTGATCATTATGACTATGTGTTGATTTATTGGATTTGGATTATTGCTACTTTCTTATTTGTTATGATAGCTTGTTAAAGACCCTTTTGTATTAATGATAACTACTTCTTCTGTTTATTGTTGAGTTTTTCTTAATTAAATGATCATTCTTATATGGTAAACTTGAATCTTATGAATTTGTGACCATCAAAGTTGTAAGACTAGTATTTTGATCATAAACCTATGGTTAAATAGAAGAATAGGTAAATTAATGTGGAAGCTAATATGTGATGATCATTCATGTATTTAATTGATGTTATTATCCATTAATGTCAATCATTAGTTCAGTTCTAGCATAAATCAAATTTAATACTAGTAATCTTGTATGTTTGTCCACTTGATCAATGTATGAATGAATTAGTTTTGATAAAGGATTATTCTTTTGATCACAAAGTTTAGTCAGCTTAGGAATCAGTAAGCAACAAACCACTTAATCTGTTGCACTTATCCAAGAAATCAATTCTAAAAGGAAGTCTCTTTAATATCTTGTTTAAATCCTTAATTCGAATTGATTTTGTTAGTTTAATAGTTTTTGGTGATAATTGTTTTTAAATTTCTAGACTTGAAAAACTAGACCCCCCCCCCTCCCCTCTTTGATTATTGTTTGAATTAGTTAACATCTAGTAGTATTTTAGCTGATATTTATGTTCCCTGTGTTTGATACACTGCTTACCTAAACTATCTTGCTATTCGATTAAGTACACTGCCTATCGTGTATTAGTTAGTCTACATTAGTTGGTTTATTACTTAGTACATAATTACGTATCAGTTTCGAAGCCATCCTCATGCAGTGAGTTTAAGTAATCACATATGCCTCAAGACAGTTGAAGCCTCGCGAGGCTAATTATCCGACACATGATCGGGAGCTAGGAGTAGTGGTCTATGCTCTTAAAATTTGGAGGTATTACTTGTATGGAGTATGATACACTATCTACATATACTACAAAAGCTTGAGATACCTGATAAATCATCCCAATTTGAACACTAGGGAACATCAATTGTTGGACGTAGTGAAAGACTACGAATTTGAAATACTTTACCACCCTGGAAAGGCATGGGCTTAAGGATGACGGTAATTACCCCAGTACTAAAAAAGATCAGGCAAGCCCAAAATGAAGCGGTCAAGGAATATAACCATAAGAGTGAGAGAATTGCGGGGAAGATCTCAGTTTTTGACATAGATAGTCATGGGTTGCTAACCCTGCATGGTAGATTTTAGGTTACATACTCAGGTGGAACTCAACAAATACTGGTGGATGAAGCACACAAATCCAAGTTCTAGATTTATCTGGAAGCTACAAAGATCTATCGGGACCTCAAACACAATTACTGGTGTACCTATATGAAGAGAGATGTAGCATGGTACATCAGGAGTTGTTTGACTTATCGGAAGGACAAGGCCAGCACCAGATGCCCCATGGAAAATTATAGCCTCTGGATATACCGATGTGGAAGTGGGAGAAAATAACGATGGATTTCATCACCAAGTTACCAAGGACTCCTCGCAATGTAGAAACTATCAGGGTAATAGTGGATAGATTAACCAAGAGTGCCCACTTTGTGCCTATTCAGGAAAGCTCCTACTCGGAGAAAGTTGCATAGGTGTATGTTAAGGAGGCAGTCTCTTTGCACATAGTACTAGTCTCCATAATCTTTGACATATATGTTCATTTCACTTCTCGTTTTAAGAGGAAGTTTCACGACAAGATGGTCACAAGATTGCATATCAGCACAACTTATCACCCTTAGACCGATAGACAGAGTGAAAGGACAATACAAACCCTTGAAGACATGCTGCAAGCATGCATACAAGATTTTGATGGGAGTTGGGATACTAACCTACCATTGGTAGAATTATCCTACAACAACAGTTATCACTCCAGTATAGGTAGACCTCCCTTCGAGATGATTTATGGGAGGAAATGTTAGAAGCCTATATGCTGAGAAGTTGGCCAGCGAGTTATAGGAAGTACCGACGTTACGATCAAGACTATAGAACTTATCCAACGAGTAAGAGAAAGACTACAAATTTCTTAGAGTCAGTGGAAGATTTATAGAGATGGAAAAAGGTTAGATCTTGACCATTCTAGTCGGTCTTGTGAATTGCGTTGCTAGTGTAGGCTCATAATCTACAGACGTAGATGGAAGGTAAAAACCATATTCATTAAAATACTCTGAGGGCTCTTACTCCTTTATGACTTGCATCGACCAAGGAAACCCTTAGCCGTGTAGTCAAACCTTTGCTCTACTCGATTCGTTAGGTAAGATAATTATTCCTGACAATCGTGGACATGGATCTGTGAGGATTGTTTGGGAAGGGTACATTTAAGATAAAATGATTTATAGATATTTAAGTTAAGGTATATCTATATTATTTGGTAACAGTCGATTAAGATGATGAGTGATTAAGGGAGAGTCTACCATGGTGTTTGGGACCATTAGGTCTTTACGCTGTAACTTATGTATATGTATTGATGATGACATCCTTAGGGCTTTAATAAATTGAGGCAATCACTTGTACTTAAAATGTTTAAATATGTTGGGATCTTCCACAACAATGATAAAATGATTTTAACAGCATAAAGAAAAGTTTAAATATGTTGGGATCTTCCACAACAATGATAAAATGATTTTAAAATCATAGAGAATCATTTTAATTGGTTATGAAAATTAGAGGATGTCACAGTTGGTATCAGAGCATTAGTTTAAGCGAATTAGGAATTTAGAGGATTTCTAGACATAAACTTAGAATGTTGAGCAATGATTGTGAGATGAGTGTCTATTTTATTTTAGGTAGTATACCTAGATTAACACAAACACTAGAATACTTAGGGAATGTGCCTTAATTGTCATTATGTACTAAATGATTGATAGCATCCTTTAGGTTGCCTACCTAGAATTTCTATACTTGATTTAAGCTTTGTTGCTGACCTAGAATTAGGAAACTTTATGTGCTTAGGTTTCTAAATGTTTAATTATGGTATTAGAACTAGCATGTAAACTTTCAGAGTGATAAGGAGAATTGTACATCTAAATCTTCCATATCTATATTATCGTCTCAGTACATTGAGTGCCTGCTTCGGTGTACATAATGTCATGGTGAGGACTCATAGAGGGATGAGAAATGATAACGGAAACCGATAGCCTGAGCATTTGATTGGTTGTGCACCGATCGTCACACCTGCACCCGAAGCTATCACAATGGCAGGAGTGTGTGAAATAATGCAATAAATGTTAGTTGAGCACATGGAGGAGACGAGGAAACTGCTCCTGGGGAGTAATAGAAAAGTTACGACACCGATCGTTAAACCAATGCTAAATGAAACTCAGGATGAGGAAGGAAGTTGTAGTAAAGTTGTAAATCAAACCGAACCATAAAGGGTTTGGACAAACAACACCAAAGAGGAGGTTGACAGAAATGGATGCAAGTATGAGGATTTCATCGAATCCCAACCACCAAATCTTTCTAGAGAACCAACACCAACGATGGTTACTGATTGGATTTATGAAATGGAAATAGTGTTTGAATGTTTCGACTGTAGCAACAAATGGAAACAATGTTCGCAGCCAGACAATTAAAGACCAGAGTATTGGGCTGGTGGAAATGGTTGGCAAATTTGATTCCAAAATGAGAGGCAAGGAACATGTCATGGGAGGATTTCCTTGTGCAGTTGACAAGAGAATATTGCTCGGAGAGAGAACTCATGAGATAAGCAATGAATTCCAAAACCTAAAGAAATGAGAAATGAGTGTCAACCAGTACACTACAATTTTTACTAGGAAGATGGAATTAGTTCCTTACATGGTTCCTACTGAACTCTCCAATGTAAAATGATTTGCTAATGGACTACCAACGGATTTCAAACCAACGATACAATTAGCAACTACCTTAGATGCAACCATCCAATTTGCCAAATCCCTTGAGAACACAGTCAAAGGGAAATCCATAAACCAGGGTGGAGTCGAAGAAAAGTGGATTAATGAAGGATCGTAGAATCCACCAAAAAGAGTAGGTTTTCAAAACCTAGCCCCAACAGCAAGAAGCCTAGGGGGAAAAAGAGGTAAAATGGTTCCAAAAATGCAGAACAAAGAATTTTGGACAATGCATAGAAGATGTCATCTGCTACATGTGTTGCAAGACAGGTCACTATTCCGACCAATGTACATCCAATCAAAGTAAGTGCTTCAAGTGTGGAGGAACTGGGCATTTCAAGAAAGATTTCCCAAGGAATGAAGAAGTTTCATGAGCATTGCAGTCGACTCTTAGGGCTGTAAAGGAGGAAGCTGATATCACTTAAGAAGTCAATAAAAGGAAGCCACTTATCCAAGGAATTCAAGACACAAAATGGTGGCCCCACATAGATAGTCTTGTGTTATGTAACCTAATAGAAGAATAAAGTGTAGTAAACTTTGAATATGATTGTAATCATTTTCAGAAGTTATAAAAATATCAATTATGATATATGTGTTAAGTCGCTATGTGATTTTCTTGGATGGTGACTTGGGGAACCGTGAGACAATTCTTAGATAAGTATGAATATGTGTGGGAGATAGTATGGGACCATACTACCGAAAGCATAGAAGTATCATATTCGCCGTTAGGATTAAGCAGCTTGTAGCTAGAAGTGCTATATTATAGAGTGTGATTATATCACATCAGAACATGAAAGAATGTATCTTTCAAGTTTGAATCTGACCCAAAGAGACCTGATTCTAGCTGTTGCATCATATAATGAAAGGTCATTAGAACTTGACATGTCGGTTTGTTATGATAGTCAAAGTAAAGACCTTATCTTAGGTTAAGTAAATTCTAGAAGGAACAAAAGCCTCCAATGGAGATCAAATTAAGAAGGAAGAGTAGGTACAAGATTGAGCATCATCCCCAATTAATAAGTCTAAGAGTTAGAAACTAAATAGAATAGACATAAGAGTTACAGTTATTACCTAGGATGGAAAAGTAACGCGTTGGGTCATTATACAAGCCCTGTTTTGTTGATGATTCTGGGACGTAATCATCATAAGGGGGAGATAATTGTAACACCCACAAATTCAAGCAAGTCAATCAAGATATATTAAGCATTAAAATGATTTTTATAGAATATTATTTAGGATAATAATATTAAATATAATCATAGTATATGTGACAAGGATTCAATACATATAAAAAAACGCTGATATCCGACTTCGTATGAAGAACTTATGTTTCTTCGAAGTTTCGAAATTAAACTGACACAACTCTGCGTATCGTAAAAAATGATTTTTTGATAAATTACATTTTAGCCTAAGTGATCAAAAAGTAGTAGTATTCAAAAATCCAAGAGCGTGCGTATAAAAGACGCCTAAATCTAACTTCATGAGAGAAGTTACGATTTTTAGAAGTTTCAGCATAGTAGTATACGACATAGAAACCGAAATTAAAATCGGTCGGTTTTTAGGAAAGTTAATTCAAACGAGAATCGAAGATCTCATTAATAGAAGTCTCTCAATATAAATACAGTCGAGCACAGACGTCGGACGAGGGAGTTTTGAATTTTTAACAGACTTTAACAGTCTAAGTCTGTTAAAAATATAACTTTAAAAATAAAGTCAAAATTAGTCATCGGAGTCTAAACAAAAGTTGTAGATCTCGTTGATAGTTACACGTGGATATAAAATACGTTGAAAACGGAGCTCATATAAAAAAAGATACAAAATTTTGAAAGTTTATAAAAAAAATATTAGCGCGGGCGCTCGCATCGACAAGGTGCGCGGCGCGCCCTGTCTCACCACCGAAATCGCGACACGTGTCTCCATAGGGAAGCCACCACATCACCCTGAACGACAACATGTGCGACGCGCTCCAATCTGCTGCATGGTGCGCACCTTTTTTAGGCCTAAATAAACCCTCGGAAATCAACATAATTCTTGCAACTTTCCACTCGATCTCTCTGGATGTCTCTCGAAGCCTTTTATCCCTTTACTTCCGAGTTCCCATCCCTTTCAGTGAAACCCTACGGTGTCAGATAGCCGAAGAATAAAAGCTCACAAATATAAGTTATGCTCACATAATTCCCAGTTTTTATCAAAAAACTCTGTAAGTTAAGTTACACTTTTGATTTCAGTGTAACTTATATTATAGTAATAAGTTGTTATTATAAACCTATAAATAAGATTTATCAGTAATTCCAAGCCGTTATACTGATTAATCTACTTACGGGGATGATGTTTAGGTTGGAATTAGTGAGGTGTTTTAAGTGGGATCTCCAAACAGTATACTCTATATACCGAACGGACCCTACCTCCGATATGATCCTACCTGGTTGTTCCTTACTTAATAAATCTTGATGTAGACATTGGGATTAGTGAGGAATCTAGGCTATCATTAGTCGCCATAAATATAAGACTAAGGCTTAGCAACGTGAACCCAAGTCACGTCAGAGGAAAAGAAAAAGTACCTAGGCGAAGTTCTGCTCAAATTTCAAGGCATCCACTTTTATCAAGTGAGTGCTTAGTCTCTTTCATGAACATGATTTTAATACAAGTATTAATTTAAGTATTACATATCTCTTACAAAGTTTATATATGAACTACATGCTTACTGCTTGTAATATGTGTTAGAAATATATATATATATATATATATATATATATATATATATATATATATATATATATATATATATATGTTTATGTTTATATACAAGGTGCGGACCAGATATTGGTTCTATATGTGTTATTGTATATAAATAATATTATTACATGAAAATAAATAATAAAAGTATTATTTGTGAAAAAAAAAATAAAGAAAATATAAATATTGTATGTTAATATTAGGATAGGGTTGACTAAAATATAGTTGACATTTCAAGAAAAGTTCACAAGACGAGTAGTCTTGCTTATTAAGGAAATAAGCCATATAAAAGGATGCTTAATTCAAATCAAGATGAATAGTAGGTAGCTTCATGATAAGGGTATATGCATTAGGAACGGAGAGTAGAACTCTGTGTAACGCCCGGGTTTCGGGGCTAAACATTTTTAGACGATGTAATAGTCTAGGTCAACTATTGTAACTCTTTTTGAAGTAATAAAGATGAAATATTTGAATATTATGTGAATTATGTGTATTTATGTGCTTATTATTTAATTATAAATGTATAATTAATAAAGAATAAAAATAAACGTCAAAATTAAGGTGTGAGATAAGTCCGATGTCTTTACATAAAGTTGTAGTGGTCAAAACAAGGATTCCGGGGATATAAAGAACGCCAAAATCCGAGTTATAACGAAGAAGTTATGGCCCGCCGAAGTTTTACGGCAAAATTGGCACGACACCGGGAGACGTAAATAGTGAATTTACGATGGAGGACTTTTTATCCTTAGTGATCTAAACGAAAGTCGTAGAATATGTTAAACCGAGAAAATCCATAAAAAGAACGCCCAAATCTGACTTCGTATGAAGAAGTTATGATTTTTCTAAGATTCGGCTTAGCGGTGCACGGCCCGAAACTTGAATTTTAGTTCGAGCGGGTTTTGGATTATGCAAACTAAATGAGAGTTGAAGATCTCATTAATAGGAACTCAACGGTAAAAAGATAGATGAAAACGGAGTCTGTATGAAGGAGTTACGAATTCTTTGCGGTCATTTAACAGTCTAAACGTGTCCTACTGTTAAATTTGAGATCGGTCGAGAATTAGCCGATGGAGTCTACATGAAAGTTGTAGATCTTGATTTTACCTACGCGTGGAAAAGAAGAACGTCGAAAACGGAGCTCGTATGCGAGAGTTATGATTTTTCTAAGTTTGAAGGTTGATATGCGATAGGGTGTGACGTGGCACCACCAAAATTGGACACGTGGCACCACCAGAAGGCTGCCACATGCCCCAACTCGGCGAGTAGGTCCTCCTACTCGGCGAGTCCATCAGGAATTCACCCTACAAATAGAAGTGTCGGGTTCTCTCATTTCTCACACTTTTCCCCACTTCTTTCTCTCTCTACACTCTCTCTCTAGCCTATCCTAACCCCCCTAAGGTCTAGGTAAACCCCCTAGCATCCGAAGGAAGCCCCGAGGCTCCCGAAGCCTCGAGAAAAGAGCCTTTCGGCTCAGAAACATTGCTCCGGCGGAGCCCGATTTCCAAGGAAACCCGTTGTAAGTGACTTGTACCTAACCTATCTTTAGTATAGCTTATGTTTTAATATAGTAAAATTATTAGGACCTTAAAATAATTATTTGGGCTATTATTATGAGTTATATAGAGTGTTGTTTAACGCTTATATAATAATAATAATAGCTAGACTATTAATTAGTCACGGTTAACGTTAGACTAAACTCTAGTGGTATTGATACTAGGTTTTATCGAGGGATAATAGTTTTGAGATAACGAAGCGCTCCTCGAAGGCAGAATCACCACCTTTTTCAGGTGAGTGCATAGTTACTTTCAGCTTACACATAGATATGAAGTATTTTATATAAATTACGTGCTATGTGTGCATATTATCTGAATACTTGCTATCTATGCTGGGTGAACATTTTTATACATGTTTTCAATGATTTAAACTGTATATATATTTTATATCTACGAAAATGTTGGGGTAAAACATGGGTAGATGTGTTAGTTGTTGTGTGATAAAATGAAATAATGAGAGGCCTCGTTATAGATGTTTTTGATGATCCAGTCATCTAGCGGAGTATAGATGAAGACCACGGACTATTCTAGACAGTCCAGTGGAACACTAGCAGGCTCGCAACCTGTAGGTGTTTATTTGAACTGTGTGCTTACCAGATGTACTCCATCCCCCACATGGTAGCCTTAAGGACATTTATTGCTGAGGAATTCCCTTAGCGGTAGTGTCCATCCCGATGATAGTCCTTAGACTAGGTCCCTTGTGTTAGATGTTTTAGGGACGTAAAGTGAGGATAGCGGGAACGGGTAATCAGGTTTGTTTGGTTTGATAAAGTTAATAAACTTATTTATTGTGGGTTGAAAACTCTATGTGCTCACCAGGCTCCCAAGCCTGACCCACTCAGTTTCTTGTATTACAGGTAGTGGCGCATGAGCATAGATGTGATGTCTTGGGATGAGAGATTAATGGATTTTAGGCCTGTAAATACGGAATAATGTAGTAAGGCCTATATTGTATTGTTTATGCTTATGATCTGTATCGAACATGACATCCCGAGTCTTTTTAATGAAATACATTTCTACGGAAATGCTTTTGATAAATCTTTATCATATATTGTTTTGGGACAAATTCCGCAACACTTTTATTTAAACTATTACTCTGATTTTTAAACAAAACATAAACAAAATCGGTCTTTTCTGGACGTGAAAATGGGGATGTCACACTCTTTCCTTTGACACTATCAGGTATTGGTGTATGATAGCTCTGTACTTGAGTACAATATAGTATTCCTTTTGGATGAACAGGGATGGAGGGTCCAGATCAGGCAACTATAACAGTATGTCTAGTTATCTCCTAGAGTTTTTGACAACACTTGACCATTCTAGGCAGTCTTGTGAATTACGTTGCTAGTGTAGGCACATAACCTACATATGTAGATGAAAGGTAAAAATCACATTCATCAAAATGCTCTAATGGATCTTATGCCTTTATGACTTGCATAGACCGACGAAACCCCTAATCGTGTAGTCAAACCTTTGCTCTACATGATTCATTAGGTAAGATAATTCTTCCTGACGATCGTGGACTAGGATCTGTTAGAATCATTTGGGAAGGGTACGTTTGGGATAAAAAGATTTATAGATATTTAGGTTAAGATATATCTATATTATTTGGTAACAGTTGGTTTTGTAGGGTTGGTAATTAAGAAAATTTATCATAACATTATTATGGGATTGAAAGCCCTATGTATCTCACCAGGCTTCCCAACCTGATCCGCTCAATTTATATGCATCAGGGGTATCAAGACTTAAAGCCACTCGAACTTGGCTAGGATGTTAAGTGATTAAGGGAGAGTCTGCCATAGCGTTCGGTATCATTAGGTCTTTATGCTGTAACTTATGTATCTGTATTAATTAAGACATCCTTAGGGTTTTAATAAATTGAGGCAATCAATTGTACTCAAAACGTTTAAATATACCAGGATCTTCCACAACCATGATAAAATGATTTTAAAAGCGTAAAGAAAAGTTTTAATTGGTTATGAAAATTAGAGGATGTCACATATTGGTACATGATTACTTTTTCGATGATTGTCTTTATAATTATGACTCGTTCAAGTGTTGTTTAGTCTAAATAAGGTTGTATTTTTAAGTATTAGTAATGATTTAGTGGTTCTTTATGATTATTTTACACAAACACCCGATGCTAGAAGAAGAATGTGTTTTAGTAGTATACAAAAATGTGCGGTTTCACTTAGATATTTGGGATACGGTGTAGCCTTTGATGCGTCCGATGTGTATTGGAAAGTATATGAGAGAACTACAACTGATTGTGTAGATTGTGTAGATTGGTAGCCTTGCTTATATGTGCGTATGAGGCTTTTCACCAAGAATATTTGCATAAACCTGCTACAAATGATATTAAGATATTATATTTGGCTCGTGAAGAGAGGCATGGATTTCCGGGAATGATTGGTAGCCTTGATTATATGCATGTCACGTGGGAAAATTTTCTAAATGCATGGCGCGGTCAATTTACTGGAGGCGATATAGATGAGCCAAGTATAATACTAGAATCTGTTACATATCAAGATTTATGGATATGACATTCGTTCTTTGGAGTTGTTGGGTCTAAGAACGACATTAATGTTCTTGGCTAGTCCCCTATTTTCAACGATATTTGGACCGACAAAGCACCTAATATGTCGTTCATGGTGAACGGGCATTCGTATAAATATGGTTACTACCTTTGCGATGGGATATGCCCTGATTATTCTACATTCATAAAGGCAAATTATGTTCCGCGAAATGAAAAGACAAAGTTGTTCACAAAAAAAGCAGGAATCAACTAGGAAGGATACCGAAAGGGATTTTAGAGTCCTCAAGTAGACATGACATGTAATGATGTAACGTCCCAAAATTTACGACCAAAAATTTCATTTTTAATTTAATAATTATAAAACCATTTGTCTGAAAACATCATAGTACTATCTCATATCAAAACCAATGTAACCATACTCAAAACGTATCATGTCAAAATATATGATAGTATAGATCCCATAGATCTCATGTGCGGAAATCCTGGTGTTATGTGTTGCAGTCATGTCGGCTCCTTTCCTTTCGAAGAGGAAGTACTTGAAACCAAAACTGAAAACCGTAAGCACAAAGTTTAGTGAGTTCCCCATCATACCACATACCATACAATAAACATACTGCCAGGCATATATGGGTGCCCGTCCTACCCTGCTGAGCATATCTGGGTGCTCAACCTACCCTTGTCAAGCATATCGGAGTGCCCGACCTACCCTTGTCAAGCATATCTGGGTGCTCGACCTACCCTACCAGGCATATCTGGGTACCCGACCTACCCTCCGGTTTATTTCAACCGGTTACGGGGACTATTTCACCCCTACCACTACCACATAATAACATAGCATAACATACTATAAGGCATATCTTGGTGCCCGACCTACCCTCCGGTTTATCTCAACCGGCTACGGGGTCTAACCTACCCCTCCTACCACTATCATATAATATCATAGCCTACTAGCACATAAAGCATAACAGATAGTGGCATACCAGACAATTATCACAAAGACAATCATCTCAACTATATCAACTACTAGTGGGACGACCTTGGTGCCTTCGACCCACTTCTATTGGAAGGTAACCCACCTCGATCACTGGGAATAGCTGCAAGAACTTCTGCTCTGAAATCAACCCTCCTCAGACTCCTACACATAAACATTTCCTTTAATTACCCTTTTCATACTCATAACCCCTTTAAGGGTTAACTTTGGTCAAGGTCAAAGTCAAAGTCAACATCTTGGTCAAAGTCAACATCTTGGTTGACTCAACTCGCCGAGTTGGTCCATAAACTCGTCGAGTTCCATGAATCAGGAACCCTGAATCGTGGTCAAACTCTTCGAGTTTTTTCACAACTCGTCGAGTTCCTCTTATCCATAGAATCATCTATAAGGACTTCTCCAATCAACTCGTCGAGTCATCCTTGAACACGTCGAGTTTCTTCCCTTTACAGAATCGGGATTCTTCGACCCAACTCATTGAGTTCCCCTATGGACTTGACGAGTTCTTAAGTTTGTTGAGCCATCTTAATAGATTAAGCTCTTATCCTTTAGATCTAAGCCCGATACTGATGGGTTTTATACAAACAATCCTATATGTACATGCAACCCTAGCATTGGATCTATGTTTTCACTATTAGATACACAACATTATGAACACATAATAAAACCCTAATCATGATTGATATTTTCGAAATTAACCAAGAAGGTTAGATTACATACCTCTTGTTGTTATATTTTAATAACAACTTAAATCTTCAAACCTAAAGTCTTGAAAGCAAGCACCACAAGTGTAGTGCCTCTAATGGCTCACAAACACCAAGAGCAAATGGAGAAGGTATAAAGAGAGAGGAGAGGTATAAGAATTCGTCCTTAGATGCTCTAGGGATCAAGTGCACGAAATCCTAAGGCCTTAGGGGTCTTTATATAGGGTTGGGATTAGGGTTTCAGTCCTTATCCTTATCTAGTTACTTGCCCATCAAGCAACCATAAGATAAGCCTTGAAAATCCCTATCTCTTGGACCTTGGACGATTTTAAGGATATCCTTATCCTTGAATTCGTCCATCCTTTAACAAGGATAACCATTGCCCTATTTTGCAACTATCACATAATTACAATTCAGCCCCACTAGTTTAATTAATTACATTTGATCACAAAATTAATTCTTAATTAATTATTGACCAATATTAATTAAACAAATATGATTTCTCCTTTAATATATTATTCTTATAACATATTAACAAATCATAATAACCTCTCTATCTAGTTATCTCTCCAATCAAGTTGCTTTGGTGAAGGCAACCCAAAAGGACCATGCACCATCGGGTCAAGTACATACCAAAATAGTTATGGACTTAGACACTAATCCAACAGTCTCCCACTTGGATAAGTCTAATAACTATTCTGCGTATGACTTCAGATCCTGATCTGCAATCGTAGCTTTCCAAAACCGCTGTCAACTCTGATCCTATCAGATACGCGTGTCCTTAGATAAGGGATCATATATTCCTCCATTCTAGATATCATATGAGATATGATTTCAAATCATTCTCTTTGTACTATATCTCGATTTCCGATTTATGACGACTGACTAATTGAACAAATCAAATTTGCCCTAGCCCGGCCAAGCATTTACGTTTGTCATCACTAAACCATCGAGGGGCCCAAAGATATCGCTTTTATCCTTCTTTGGATAAAAGGAACGGATAAAGTTTGATACAATGATCGCTTGCACTCACTCACCGAATCACACACAATAATATGTTTTATAACACCAAGTTACTAGTGCGTTTACATATTATCAATGTGTAACCGATTTGCAAGATACAACTCACACATCTCGGTTTCAAGAATATAAGATGTTATCGTCTCACCAATCATTCGTGATACAGTTCATGGAATGATCCAAGTGAGCGTGGGTTTAATCCAATGCTCAAATTCATATTCATAAGCACTCATGAACGTTGCAGCAAACATTTGCTTATGTCTAATACTCTTTTAGACAATCCACACACCAATTCATGACAATCTTCATTCATACCTACTTCCAACATATGAACGACTGTGGCTCCATTCGAATAATTCGATTATTCTTAATAAACTCAATTATTCTAGAAGTCAAAACATGCAAATGTGAAACACAAGAATAATATTAATCCCATATGGCCTCAAACCTTTGAGTATAAATAAAACGCCTTTTATTTATCACCATATTGATTACTCATTATTTGTTGTTTCGGGTAATCAACTTCTTACTTGAATTACAACACTTGTCCCATGCTCCTAGCATGCACACAATGTTTACCTATGGTTCTTACTTTGTGAAATAGATCACATTGAACACATTTCCAATCATTCTCATTTCACAACTCCAAATCCTTTTCATAAGTGAAAGAATATCAAATTCTTGCTACTTATAGAATATGCTAGATTCTAACATTTTAGGCAATGATGTTTTTGTGATTTCACTGCACCAAAGTCACAAAGACTATTGCCAATGATATTACAAAGTCCTCTATCGGAGATTGTTACAAGACAATTCCTTAGATATGATGTCTCTCACTCAAAGTACATTCCTTTGAACATCCTTTTGCATAAAAGTTTCTAATCTAGACATAAATTTTCAATATTCAATTCCCAATGTGGATACATTTCCATATTTTCCATATGACAACTTATTCTTAATAGAATCTTATCTATTCCTAATAATGTCGATATGGTCCATCCAATATGAAAACATTTCCATATCTTCCAATACTATACTTCCAACTACTCACAAGCAACCAATCCTCGTCGAACTTGGATTGTCCTTTGATAGTTGTTGGATTATTTTAGTCTAAACCGATTCTAGTCCTTTTTCCCTCTAAATGCGCTAGACATTTGGAAAATTTTAGAATGGTCAAACATTAAAGCATTTGCAATCGATCCTATACTCGAAGCGTATGGGACACGACGCATAATGTTTTATTTGCTATGTTCTCAAAATTCAAATTGTGAAGAGGAATGCCGTAATCATAATCGAAATTTTAAGAACACACTATGTACCCTTGACTACATTTATTAACATTTCTCAACCTAAACCTTTGGATTTGAAATGAAGCATAATATTCTCTCCCTTAATTATAGCAAAACAACATTACAACCCTTACGACTTTGCAAGGTATAACTCTTGTTTTCTATAATTCATATTGCCAACTTGTAATAGGTGCCTTAATAATCATATAATCATAACTTTTATGCTCCCACTATCATGATGATTATTATAAACATAACACTTATGCTCCCACTAGCTTCGACATGTGTTCAGAAATAGCTTAACTTTCAGAAAAACAATACTTATTGAATTTCTTAAGTTCATGTTTCTAATACTTAGTGCTTTGATAATCTTTTATCAAGGTTTCTTGAACTTATACACCTTTGCCTTCGATAGTTCATATGTGTGTCTAAACACTTAAGACTAATTGCCAAACCTCACAATTCAAATTATGGAAAGGGATACCGTAACCATAATCGAATTCGAGAATGCAATTTTACAATCACTATCTTCTTAAATCTTTCTTAGTGAAAGCATTTCCTCACAATCATTTTCATGAAGGAGGAAATCTTATGACACTTAGATTTAAATGGTGTATTTGTTCCTATCCATGTGAATTTGTTAAAACCAAAGTTTACGACAAATTCAAACTCATATGGATCGAACTTTCTTAATCTTAATTTCTTGCCCTTATGGTAGCACAACTGCCCACTATGTCTTCCAAGTAGTTAAGCAGCTCACCTTTTCTTATCAATATACTTTCCATTGATCAAGGTCCTTGCCTTTTATGCATTCAAAATGAGAACTCATAGAACTCACATGCATAATTAACTCAAGTGGAATGGCACATAAATAAAATAATGTCAACATGATAGGTTATAAACCTCAACTCGTGTGCTAGTGATGATCGATAAGGTTTATTTGATTTGTTCTTGAAACCTTTCAAGACCATTAAGACTCCCACTGACTCCTTGACATATAAGATTCTCTTGTCAATAACCATTTCTTGACAACCAAACATTCAAGAGTTAGTGTAGCTTTTATCAAAACTCTTCATAAATTGGTCCTAGTTGGTCTTTGTCTTATCCAAGACATCACAACTTTCCACATTTGATGAATGTTATAAACCTTTAATATTTTTCACTCATTGTCACAATCTTAACTCTAAGACTTGTTATTGGAACGAAGTACGATTGACCTTTTGATTTAACCATTTCTTCAATTCTTGATTCCCCTTCTTAGACATACAATTGTGCTAAGACTCACTTAGAGGATCAATTGAGATATGGTTCTTAATCATTAAGACCTATCATAAAGCATAAAAGCTACTCTCCCTTCTTCTTAGAATGGAGAACTTTTATCTTTCTGCCTACATGATTCTTCTTATTCGTTTTGTTATTGATTTAAACCTTTTTAATCAATTCCGAATTACACTTAATCTTGTAAGTATAATCATATTTACTAAACCTTTAGTAAATCATGACGAATATCATTGTGATTCTTGTGGTGGACTTGATCAACACGCAACTTTGTGTGCTCGATCTCCTAGTCCTTCACTTGACACTTTGTCAACGAATTAGTCTAACTTCCAAATGTGAAATTTCTCATTCATCGTGCAACCAAGTTGCATGATTCCAAGTTTCTGTCCAATTGAAACTTGGGCGATGAGAAACTCTCCCTATTTGGTAAATTCTCGACTTTCCATAAATAACATAATAAGAACCAAATCCATTATTGCTAATAATAGAAACACCCAAACATCAATTTTTCATATACGCCATTGCAAGGATAAATAAATAATATAAAATCAAAATTTATTTTATTGCGGAAAAAATTTTGTCCTTACAATGCAATTCATTGAAAAACTATGCTAATACATCTTTCTTAGCAATCTAATTCTAACTCTAAGTAGTAGCTCAAGAATCTAATCTTCGAGAAATGCGATCGAAATCCATTCCTTCACGGTTAGATTTTGCTCACTTCTTCCCTTAAGCTTCCTTTCTTTTCTTCGATCCTACAAAACATCAATTGTAATCTTATCACATTATGTATTAAGAATCTAGAATAGAAGCTTAAAAGAGTTAGTCAATGGATTTTACCTAAAGCAAAGCCATACGTTTTGACTTTCCCATCTCTTAGATCTCTTAGGTAAATAGGGCAGCTTCGTCTCCAATGCCCTTTCTCTTGGCAATAACAGCAAATTGACTCTTTTGGAACATGACATGGAACTACTTCAGACATTGCCTTTCTCTTATGATCAAACTTTTCGATCATAGCATGTCTTTCGTTGCCATTATCTATATCCATAGAGGTCTTGAAGGCAGATTCACCAATCAACTTTGCTTTTCTATTGCGCCAAACCATTCCTGATTCAGCAACAATAAGCATATATGTGAGATCTATAAGGGTCACGTCGTGGTTCATCATATAGTACTCTCTTACGAACTCATTATACGAGTTAGGAAGTGACTAAAGAACCCAATCAACAGCCATTTCCTCACAGACAACGGATCCCAACATTCTTAACCTATCAATGTGTGACTTCATCCCTATGACGTGTGCACACACCGACTTTCCTTCTTTATGTTTACTTGCCAAAAGGGCTTGAGTGATCTTGAACTTTTCAAGCCTTCGAACTTGTGGGTTAGGGAGAATAATTGGAGGAGGAGGAGGAATTGAAGTATGATCTCTTGTTCCTCGATCGAATCGTGGAATATCATCTTCATGTGGAAAGCTTGTTCCACGGGATTTGGGAAGACCATAGTTGTCGAACTTTGACGTCTACAAAACGGGAGAAAACAAATTCAAGTTAGTTGATTGATTGAGTCCTTAGTAAATCACCCAAATGAGTTACTAAGGCTAGGACCAACACAATATTCTACAACTCGGGAGAGGGATGCCGTAACCCTAATTGCAGAATATTTGAAGGTAAGTGAATGACGATTCACTAATTTCCACCACGAAAAACGAAAAAGAATTTAAGTTTTAAATCTATGAAAACTCCTAGATCCTTTGAGATTCATTGAACTTTCAACGGCATGTTTAAATCTCGATATGCCCCTCTTGTTTGTGACTAGGATGCCGAGGATCACAAAGCGGGTGTGAATAACCATGCAAACTTACATGGTGCCCTCACATGTTACAGTCATCTATTCGATGTGCCGGTAAACCACACACGCTCCACCGAACAATGACAAATATTGAGTCACCCTTTGCTACCTTCACTTAGAACCATTTAGTGTGTCGGTAAACCACACACGCTCCACTAACGTCTTCGCAAGGGGACAAAGTGTAATTTCATGGAATTGCATCAATTCACTTTTGCCTAACTAACTAAGATTGGGAATTTTATGAAAACATTTAGTTACTTTAATAATTCATTATACTTATAATGGAAGGTTTCGTCCTATCCTACCCGTTCGGCTAACGACCCTCCACTAGTCAAGAGTGCGGTGGGTAAAAGTGGATACCCATTCAATCGTCATTTTATAGGCAATTTCCTTAAACACCCCTTATAGACCAGCTTCGTGAATGAGGCCTACTAACGGTAAGACTGACTTTTACTCATTCATATATATATATATATATAATGTTAGACTTTTAATGTTATATATAGTATAGGGTGTGTTTTACACTTTAAAATACTAGGTGGTCAAATATAACAATTATATTTTTAATTGTAAACCAAAACTTTTATGGATTTATTAAACTTCTTTTAATTATACACCTTAATTAATTAATAAAACCATAAGGGTGTAATTTGAACCTTTTCAAAACAATACTAGGGTTTTAGAATTTAACATCCTAATTAAACTTTTAATCAACTTTTAAATTCCAAAACTTTAGGGCAAGTTTTGAAACTTTTCAAAACAATTTAGTTTTAATCTCTCTTAAAATTTTTGAATTTATGCCATATAAATTAATATTTTAAATATTAAAACTCTTGATTTAATAATTATCTTCAATTAGACTATTAATTTAATTATTAAATCATAAGGGATTATTTAAATCATGAGGATAATTACCATTTATACATTTAAGATATCCTAATCCCTTAATTATCTCTCTAGATTTCGAAATTATGGTTAGGATAATGCAAAATCTATAATTACCATATATAACAACTAGAGGATAATTACAAGATATGGGATAATCCAAATCCCTAAAATTTAGGATCTTATCTTGGGGAGGAGGCTAATTTCGAAAATCATGGGGTTTTTCAAACCCTAGATTTCGAAATCTTGAGGCTTAAGTAAAGGATTTGAAACCCTTTCAAATTTTCGCAAATTAGGGTATAGAAACCCTAATCTCGAAATTTCTAGCCTCCTAGGGTTTATTGGCTATAAACCCTAATATGTCAAGTTCATACAATTGTATAATACTAATTGAAAACAAGTTAACCAAAGGCTCTGATACCACTGATGGGATTTGTACAAACAATCCTATGTGTATATGCAACCCTAGCATTGGATCTATGTTTTCACTATTAGATACACAACATTATGAACACATAATAAAACCCTAATCATGATTGCTATTTTCGAAATTAAACAAGAAGGTTAGATTACATACCTCTTGTTGTTATATTGTAATAACAACTTAAATCTTCAAACCTAAAGTCTTGAAAGCAAGCACCACAAGTGTAGTGCCTCTAATGGCTCACAAACACCAAGAGCAAATGGAGAAGGTATAAAGAGAGAGGAGAGGTATAAGAATTCGTCCTTAGATGCTCTAGGGATCAAGTGCACGAAATCCTAAGGCCTTAGGGGTCTTTATATAGGGTTGGGATTAGGGTTTCAGTCCTTATCCTTATCTAGTTACTTGCCCATCAAGCAACATAAAGATAAGCCTTGAAAATCCCTATCTCTTGGACCTTGGACGATTTTAAGGATATCCTTATCATTGAATTCGTCCATCCTTTAACAAGGATAACCATTGCCCTATTTTGCAACTATCACATAATTACAATTCAGCCCCTCTAGTTTAATTAATTATATTTGATCACAAAATTAATTCTTAATTAATTATTGACCAATATTAATTAAACAAATATGATTTCTCCTTTAATATATTATTCTTATAACATATTAATAAATCATAATAACCTCTCTATCTAGTTATCTCTCCAATCAAGTTGCTTTGGTGAAGGCAACCCAAAAGGACCATGCACCATCGGGTCAAGTACATACCAAAATAGTTATGGACTTAGACACTAATCCAACACATACTTCATCTACATACTGAAAATGTCCTTTTAAGGGTAAAGTTTCCAACTTTACCCGTTAATAGCCCTACTTAATGGGTTTATCTCAACTAAAGCATAAAAACTGAGACCTAGACCCTAGACACCATAAGATCACGTAAAGTCCGTGACATTCTCTTCATGCATGGTCTTTTGGAGCTTAAAAGGCCAAAATGGCATCCTAAAGCTTTCATGGGACTTCCATGGCCATAAAGTTTGCACCTTTATGCCATGAAAGTCCTTCTAGACCACAAATTTGAAAAATTAATCACTTAGGACATCCAAGTCTCAAAAGCTAGCAATCTTGGACCAAAACATGGAGAAATCACTCCAAAACTAGATCTAAGAATTGAATAGACAAGATAGGAGCTTTATACCTCCAATGAACCAGAATGGAGCTCAACTTCTGGATCCACTCTTCTCCTTCTCATCCTTGATCCTTCTTCAAGAATCCTCTTCTTCAAAGCCTCAAGAATGCACCAAAAATGACTCAAAACTCTCAAAAGTGTGTTAGGGTTTCGTGGCGAGGGTTTGGGACGATGGAGGTTGCAAATGTGGCCAACCTTTGGAGGTTAAGGTGTTTAAATAAAGTGCTAAACTCTTAAAATTAGGGTTTCATTCTGGCAGCCCTACTCGTCGAGTTGAGTCCCTCAACTCGTCGAGTAGACTTTAAGTTCCACGTCCAATTTTCGTTCCTACTCGACGAGTTTGGGGCCTCCAACTTGTGACATCCCCATTTTCACAGCCAGAAAAGACCGATTTTGTTTATGCTTTATAAAAATCAGAGTACTTCTTTTCATAAAAATGTTGCGGAATTTGTTCCCAGAAAAATACGATAAATACGTTATCAAAACATTTTCGAATAAACGTATTTTATTCATTTTAAAACGTTTGGGATGTCATCGTCAATACAGAAACATAAGCATAAACTGAACTTACATTCATTTACACTAGTGATCTACATCTCTTTTATATCTCTCAGTGCAATGTGACTTCATATCAACACCTGTGATATAAATAAACTGAGTGGGTCAAGTTGGGAAACCTGGTGAGTACATAGGGTTTTCAACCCACAATAATATAATTATTATGTTTAAACAATCAAACAATCAACCCAATTACCCATCCTCATTATCTTCTTTATTCTTAAGGATCTACCCTAAGAATCGGCTATTTCTCATTCATTCATTCCTAAGGATCATCCGAAGGAAACAACATGAAGTCCATTGTTGCCAATGACACATTGGTCAAGCGCAGCTCCTAATATTGTCACTTAGGCACAACTGCCAGAATTGGGACATTTTCTATGAGGCGCTTCTGCCGGTATTGACCTTTAAACACTATTGTCATGGTCATAAGCAGTGTTCTAAAAGGCGCGCCATGGCGTGAGGCGTGGCTCCGCCGTTACGAAAAGCCTAATAACGTTGCTGTTAGGCGTGGCGTGTGGCAAGGCGTGATATGGCGCGCCATGGCGCGTTATGGCGTGTTATGGCGCGTGTTTTTTCGTTTGAGACACAGGTTTTTGCTCTTTGTTATGTCTTTTCTAATCGGAGATACAGGTATTGTGGTTTTCGTTAAATTTTTGTTACTAGCTATTGATCTAATACTTCTAAAATGTGGTTATATTGAATATAATTTTATATTTATGTGGGAATATAATTTTAAATTAATACAAAATCGCCGCCTTACATCACGCCTTGAAAAACGTCATGGCTCGCCATGGCTCGTTAAGCTTGAGGCTTGACCTTGCCGCCACGCCACGCCTCACGCCATTTAGAACCTTGGTCATAAGGCTCCCTATTAGGCGCAGCTGCCAATACTATCCTTAGAGCGCAACTGCTAGGACGTTTACCGTAGATGTAAATCATCTACGGGTTGTATCGTAGCTGCCAGTGCTCATCTATAGGGTACTAGGTCTACTGCTGCCAATGTATACCTATAGGGCACTAGGTCCATACTACTAATGTTCCTCTATTTCAGCTTTTATCCCTCATCATTCATCTACCCATGTTTTACCCAACATATTTTGTAGATATAAAATACTTTATACAATTTACATCATTTAAAACATGTATAAAAATCTTTCACCAGCATAGACAGTAAGTATTCAGACAATATGCACACATAACACGTAATTTATATTAAAATACTTCATATCTATGTGTAAGATGAAAGGGACCATGCACTCACCTGATTAGGTGGTGATTCCGAACTCAGACAACACTTCGTTATCTCAAAACAATTTTCCTCTACAAAACCTAGTATCAATACCACTAGGGTTTAGTTTTTAATGTTAAGCGCGACTAATTAATAGTCTAGCTATTATTAGTATTATATAAGCGTTAAATAACACTCAATATAACTCATAATAATAGCCCAAATAATTATTTTAAGGTCCTAATAATGTTACTATAATTAAATAAAATCTATATTAAATATAGTATAGGCGTAGCTCACTTACAGCGGGTTTTTATTAAAAACCGGGCTTCGCTGGAGCAGCGTTTCCGAGCCGAAAGCTTTTCTTCTCGGAGTCGTCGGGCGCTCCGGGGCTTTCTTCTCGTGCTAGGGAGGTTCCCTAGACTTAGGAGGGGTTTAGGGAGGCTAGAGAGAAGTTAGAGAGAGAAAGAGAGGCTTATGGTGTGAAGAAAATATGAGGAGTCCACCCTTGTATTTATAGGAGTTTTATAGTAAAGTAGTCTCTAAGCTTCGTCCGTATCTTCCGCATACGAGCTTCGTTTTCTATGTTATTTATATCCACGAGTTGGTATTTACGAGTACTACAACTTTCATTTAGACATCGTCGGCTAATTCTTCTTCTATCTCATATTTACAAAAACTGTATCGTATTTATCGAGCTCGAAGAGTAGCGACTAAGCTTCGTCCATATCTTTCGCATACGAGCTCCGTTTCTGACTTTATTTATATGCACATGTTGGTATTTACGAGTACTCCAACTTTCATTTAGACCCCGTTGGCTAATTCTCATATTATCTCGGATTTATAAAACTGTATCGAATTTATCACGCTCGAAGAGTAGAGACTAAGCTTCGTCCATATCTATCTCATACTATCTCCGTTTTCGACGTTCTTTATATCCATGCGTAGGTAAAAATAATATCTACAACTTTCATTTTGGCTCCGTCGGCTAATTCTCGACCGATCATAAATTTAACAGTAGGAGGCGTTTAGATTGTTAAATGACCGCGAAGAATTTGTAACTCCTTCATACGAACTCCGTTTTCGTCCATCTTTTTACCGTTGAGTTCCTATTAATGAGATCTTTAACTCTCATTTAGGTCGCGTAAGCCAAAAACCACTCAAACTAAAATTCGAGTTTCGGGCTGTACACTGCTAAGCCGAAACTTTGAAAAATCATAACTTCCTCATACGAAGTCAGATTTGGGCGTTCTTTTTATGGATTTTCTCGTTTTAACATACACTACGACTTTGGTTTAGATAACTAAGGCTAAAAAGTCTTCTATCGTAAATTCACTTTTTAAGCTTCCCGGTGTCGTGCCGGTTTTGCCGTAAAACTTCGACGGGCCATAACTTCTTCATTATAACTCGGATTTCGGCGTTCTTTATATGTACGGAAACCTTGTGACATATACTATAACTTGGTTAAGATTATTTATTCTAGATAATCTTTTGCCGAAAAATCGTTTTCGACCCTTATTATCCCTAAATTGACTAGCCCGGATCTACGGGCGTTACACAACTCGTCGAGTTCCTGTACAAAAATGAATAAATTGATTTAAAATACATACCAGGATCCGGGCATTACAAATGAAATATGCTACACGACTCTGGGACAAGGATATAATTAAACAAATGGTAAATGGAAGAGTTTGTACCAATAACCACTAAATTTTTAGTACGAGTTGTTGAAATTCATAACAATGAAATGTGTTTCAATCTTCGAGAAGATGTCACGAAACATTTGTACCAACAAAAATGAACGGAGATTGATTTTTTTTTCCATGTGTTTTGAATTTTTATGTTTGTTTGTTTTTTTATTCTAGCTTTTTTTAAAGTAATGTCGTTTTTTAAATTAATGTAATATTTTTTTTATTGAATGAAAAAGTAGTTAAAAAAATTGTATGATTTTACTGTATTTTTAAAAAAATATATTAAAAAGATAATGTGTAATGAGTGTTAGTGGTAGGTATCTCATAGTTTTAATGATCATAGTTTTAATGATCGAATATAGTGATGATGTAACATTAACCATTATAGTGGTTAGTTGTGGGTATTGTGGATAACCTAATATGATGGTGTCGCTTCATCACCACTACCAACCACATTACACTTGATATAACAACTTGACAAAACTGCACAAATGGTCCCTGTGGTTAGCTGAAAATTGCCACTTTGGTGCAAAAAGGTTTGGACTAGCACCAGAGATCCAAACTTTTTATTTTGTTGCAAGTTTGGTCCAACTTTCTATAAACTTTTTCATAATGACTATTTTGCCCTTATTATTTTTTTCTTTTTTAGTTTTTTTATTATTTAAATACTTTCTTGATTAAAAGAAAAAATAAAAAAGAAAAATTGCATTTTGTATTTTATTTTTATAATTTTTTATGAGAAAATAAAAAAGAAAATTTTCATTTTCAATTTTATTTTTCTATTTTTTATAACAAAATAAAAAAAAATAAAAATGAAATCTCTCTCATATACAACATCTCTCTCTCTCTCTCTCTGGGTTTGTTTTGATAAACACCCAAGAACATCATCATAAATTCAAGAGCACTCAAGAACATAGCCATCACCACCATTCGACCACCGTCCGCCATCGCCACAGTCCACCATCAACACGGTCCGCCACTACCACCACCTCTATCTCCACCTAAAAATCATTCTTGAAAAAACAACACACACACACACAACATCTGGGTTTGTTCTTGAGCTCTCCCCCAAAAGATTATTGCCAAATCTAAAGCTTCATCAAGAGTTCAAGAACACACACACTTACATTCAAGAACACATTAATGAACCCCATATTTGATTAACATAGACACGCACGAAATCAGATCTGAAAAACACACACACGAAATCAAATCTGATGAACACACACACATACACACGAAAGCAGATCTGATGAACAAACTCACACACACAAACACACGAAATCAAATCTGATGAACACACACACACACATGAAATCAAATCTGATGAACACAAACACACGGAATCAGATCTGATGAAGGGCTTCAGATCGAGTTAAGGGGTTCTCGGGTTCACATATCCGATATCCTCATCAGATGACGAGCTCCTCCTCATATGTGTTGCCTTCAAGTCGCACACGATGGAGCTGGAGTCGCTTGTTAAAGCAAGCCCTAGAGCTGTCGTAGAAATGCTTGTCTCCAAAATCGGTTCACGTCTCCGATCTCGTCCCTAAAAATGAAGAATTTTTTGTATGTGTTTGTGTGTGTGTTTCCAGGGGATGAAGAAGAAAGAAGGAGAAATTCTTGTCTCGAATGTTTGATTGTTTCAAAGAGAGAGAGAGAGAGAGAGAGAGAGAGAGAGATTTCAATTTTTTATTTTCTTATAAAAAATTATAAAAATAAAATACAAAATGCAATTTTTCTTTTTTATTTTTTCTTTTAATCAAGAAAGTATATAAATAATAAAAAAAACTAAAAAAGAAAAAAAATAAGGGCAAAATAGTCATTATGAAAAAGTTTATAGAAAGTTGGACCAAACTCGCAACAAAATGAAAAATTTGGACCTCTGGTGCTATTCCAAATCTTTTTGGACCAAAGTGGCAATTTTCAGCTAACCACAGGGACCATTTGTGCAGTTTTGTCTAACAACTACTATCAACCACTACACATGATCTTTTTTTAATTAAATAAAAAACACAATAAGAATCTATATATTTTTTAAACTACTTTTCATTCATAAAATTAAAAACAAATACATTGATTAAAAAATAAAAACTTTGATATTTTTTTTAAAACTAGTTTTCATTCATAAAAATAAAAACAAATACATTGATTAAAAACAAAAATTAAAAAATTAAAAAAAAAATAAAAAACTTAAAAATCTCAAACATGGAAAAAAAAACTAATTCATATTCATATATCTAGCTCGGATGGATTCTTTCAATGCAAGAAATATCTTCAAATCTTCTCTCTCATGGCCGTCAGCTTTCATTTTTAATATCTCCAAATCGGTTTTTGTTTGTAATGATGTTTGCGTGCTTCTCATTTTTTTCACCCGAGTCATCATCGCCATCTTGCTTTCTTTTAGTTGGACATATCAATAAATTTTTTTCCCAAAATGATTGATAATGCTAGAAGCTGGATTTGTTGAACCTGAACCGGAAGCCGTTTTCCTTGCTCTATTTCTTTTTATCGGTCACTAAAGGGATTGTTCATCTTCAAGATCCACCAACTCATTATTGATGTTGATGAGTGTTTGACCATCAGGTTGTTATGAACTTCCACCAACATTTCTCGAACGCTTCAAACTAGAAGAAGTCCATTTTTGTCATACGTTTCCATTTTGGAGCATACTTCAACTTTAGTCACGGTTTGAGATAGGGAAAAGGTTTGTGGGTCGGTATTGTATTTTCATATTGTTCTATGGTCATGCTAAATACATGAAAATCGTTTGACCTACTTTTATGTAGGTTGGTAAGGCTGTTGTATATTCGGCCGAATTCAATACATTTTAGCCTCAAATCGCATCATTTGGAACTAATTTGGTCGGGATTTCGGCCTTCATTTCCAATCAAACCATAGAACATGATTCGAACTTTTTCCCTAAAACAATTCGATGTTTGAGCATCTTCAAGTAAGGGTTCTTGGGAAGCTGAAATCCATGTTTGTGTTAAAATTCTCTTCTTTATCTTTTATCCAATGCACATTTTCACATTGATTGGTTTGAGTGTTTTTAGGGGTTTTTTTCTTTCTTCTTTTCTTGTTGGGGTTGTTCTACTTGTGTTTCGGCTACGAAATCCGGTGGTGAAAAATGTGGTTATGGTTGTGTTTAAAAAGGTTGTTTGTATACGAAAACGGGTTGGAATTGTTGTGGAAAATGTTGTTTATAGGGTGTGAAAGCTTGATATGATTGTTGAAATAGTTGCGTTTGCGGAATAGGGGGACCACCTTGGAGCAAGTTCATGAAACCACCTTGGGGTAATTCCATGTTTGCATGTTAGGGTGGGGTTGTGTCTAACACGAAAACGTTATCTGGCTTGTGGTTTCGATGGTTTGGTGGGGTATTTTGATTGAGATTCATGGTTTTTGGATTTTAAAACAATAAAAATGTATGTATATAAATAGAGGAAGAGAATAATGATGTGAAAAATATGATTGTATGTAGTGATATTTATACGTGAAAATATATTAAAAAATAAAAAACCCAAAAATTAGCCATTGAACGGCTAGTCAACAAAGTCAACAATCCATGCTCCTAGCTCGTTATGGACACTACAAATAACCACGACCACGGTCGATCACAAACCATTGGGGTGGTGTTTACGGACTGTAGTCGTTGCCAAATAAACAACGAACCGACTCGTTACCGGTACGCTGGAGGGCTTATATAATCATTTTGATTAATATCCCTACATTTAAACTTAGAGTAAACTGCACGAATGGTCCCAATGGTTTGGGTAATTTGCGCGTTTTGTCCCTAACTTATAGTTTTAACTCGGGAGGTTCATATTATTTGTTTTTGCTATGCGTTTGATCATTATTGTTTATTTTTGTTATACGTTTAGTCCTTATTGTTTGTTTTTTTATGCGTTTGGTCTTTGTTTTACCTAAAAATACTACTATTTAAATAAAGAAAAATGATAGTGTAAGTAGGGTAAGGTGAGGGGATGGGGTTGGGGGTATGTTTATTTAAATAAATTAAAAAAATCAAGGACAAATTAGTCTTTTTAGGTAAAATCAGGACCAAATGCGTAACAAAAACAAACAGTAAAGATTTTCCGAGTTAAAAAAATAACTTAGGAACCAAACGAGCAAATTACCCTAAACCATAGGGACCATTCGTGTAATTTACTCTTAAACTTACTTCTAAAAATTGATTATTATGGCGTCACTCCTGGTGACAAGCGCCGGAGAAAGGTTTGGGTCATAAACTGGACCACCTGCTTTTAATTGAGGGAAAAATAAAGTTTGTATGCGGGGACAAACTCACATGTCGTGCGCGTGACATACTTTGCCTTCGTGTCTCCTCCTCCTCCTAGTTCTGCTACTTACTTTTAATCAGGGGTCACTTTTTAACAATTACATTGGAACAAGGGCCATACTGCAAATGTTATAGGACAAAAGGAAATTTTTAACGTTTACCCCTGTACTTTACTTTTATTTGCATTCTCACCTAAACATCAAAAAAACATTTCTTTTTAATTTTATTGAATGTTGTTCTATCTATATGTCCATCCACAAGACCTTTACGTTTATTACATCATACTTCTTACTTATGGTTCTTGGTTTGTAGTGATAGATTGTGTACAAAGCCATAGAGGTTGTGGCCGATGCTAATGGTTAGTTCATTGATCTGTGTTTAATATTTAACCGAACCAGTTAACCAATCATATATCGATGTCAAGTGAAATGTTGAAATGACATTAGTTTTTCAAACTATTTAATATTTAAAAAAAAAAAAAAAAAAAAGATATTTTCTTGGTTTACATGTGGGTTAGATGGGAAGGTTTTTTTTTTTGGATTAATCAAAACGCGGTATAGATTAGGGTCTTAAGAAGAAATGGTAGACTTAAAATAAACATTGAATGTATGCTTGTCAATTGAGCCTTGTTTTTTTCGCCGATTTCATTCATTTATTGTTCACTTTCTTTAATTCATAAATTCCTAGTAAAAATCATAAGGGTTGTTGTAAAATTAATACCACACAAACATCTTTTATTGATCGAAGACAATCTGAAACAAGCAAGCAAATTGGCAAAAAGATGCAAAGTAAAGAAAAATTGGACGGAATAATGATGGTCCCATTTCTAGAGGGAGAGATGAGATAGGTGTGGGATAGTGCTTTAAAGGTGTCTTAATTAGAATTAATTGGAAATATAGGACCACCCATCCAAATTCATGACCCTCTTCACAATGCAACTCAAATTTCTCCATTTTAAAGCTATGTTTCTATCGACACTTGTACATTATGCAGTAAAACTTGTAAATTATTCTGTGTTTTAAAAAAATATATATATAATCATTAATTTACAATTTTAAATGCATACCGTACCAATCATTTTGAATAGGGTGGTGGATATTGATAATAGATCGGCCTACTCCAACCCCTAAACATTTTACCCTTCGGCATGTACAAAAAGTGAAAATTCAAAAGTACCATAGAGAGGTTGGTGTACAAGTTTTACCGCATAGAGAGATGCTATGAAGATGATTAAATATTGTTTTTCTATTGAGAGACAAATATTCTTTAAAATTTAATTTTATATTAAAATATTTAGGCTTATTTATGAATTGCCTAAAAAAGAGGATAACTAAATGACATCTTAATTCTACAAGCATACAATAATGCCTGCACTAATCATAACATTATTAAGTGCATCTTTTTCTTAATAATTAATGATGATATGTAATTTTTGACCAATTAGCTTAGGTTTAAAAATGGGAGAGAGTGACATATAAAATTTATGTACTTCTTTTCGATCTTTTGATCAGAAAATTGAAGCCCCACCCATCCCATACCATGATCAGATTAAACTCCCTCTGCAAAAAGACTGGTTTCAAACTCTTGATTGACTTATGTTTCTCGATATTTGTGCACAAAACAAATCTTTATGATGCATGTGGGTGGGTCGTACATGTGTGTGTATATATAGGTTGTACTTTGTGTTTATTTTCTAGTATATTTTATGTATAGTATGTTCCAAGCGTTCATGTAAGCATGTCATATGGCGGCTTATAGCATCGTCATTCATTATATGTATACTTTGAATTTATGTTTTATAAACTGTTGCACCCTTTTGTACAAAAAAATAATAATAATAAGACCAGCTGTAAATTTAATATATTCATTAATTACTTCTTTTTTAAAGTTATAATATATTTATTTCTTTAGGTTTTTGTATTTTATGTAGTGTTGGTTTCGATAAATTCTAACAATTTAATTGAACGTGTATTTGTTTGCGTACCATTCTTGACTTTACAAAACGCTTGCCACTCGTATATTGGTGAACAGTGATAGTGATAATAATGATTTTATTTTATAGGTTTTCTTTAAATTTTATTTTGTTAGACGATATATATAATCTAAGGGCGCAAGGCATTGATTATTTGTTTGAAATGGAGAGACCAATACTTTAGTATAATATATCGAGATATATTATATTATTACATAGACACATTTGTAGTTTGTAAAATAATTTTAAATGATTTATTGGTAACAACTTTTCATAGTTTATTATATTTTCATTCAAGACAAAAATAATATTTATCAATTAATTTAACATTAAAATCTAACTCATTCAACTTAAAAAAGTAATTTGTAAGAAGGTGGGGGAGATTTAATTGTTATTTTATGTGAAAAATATAATAAAAATTTGCATATTTTGACTTATATATAAATTGTCTCCTTCTCTTTCGAAACAGTTACTAATTTAGGTTGTAAAAACATAAGACCTTTAATTTAACAATTACTATCATAAATTTCTTCAATTTTGTAATTGTTTATGAACAATCTAAGGTTTATACATAATATCATATACTATATATTTTTAGTAAATTATCGTACGTGCTAAATTAACCGTTGGGTGTACGCGATTTCTTTAATTGAGATCGAGGATGATAATTTTATCATTTTCTAGGAAGTCTTTTCTGGACTATATTAGATACATATATTTATTTATTTGTATGTATATATGTGTTATGTATTGGTGATTAATTTCATGAGGGGTAATCATTATCATCAATCCATCATATCATCAAACACCCCTACCCCCACCCCCCACCTTTTCTCTACCACTATTTCAGAGAGGGATATCTCATCACGTATATCTCTGTGTGCTTAATTACCTTTTTCCTAGGTTTTGGGTTTCATGGCATCACTCTCCTTTCACATGTTTTGCTTTTCAACACACCACCAAATTACATAAATACATAAAGGGTCTCCACTCCCCCACAGCCACTCCCCTTCTGCCCTCACCACCACCACCGCCACCGCCTCCGCCACCGATAGTTCATCAGCTCTATCTGATCATTTTTTGTTAGGTTTTGGCTTTCAAGGTCCACTGATCTCCCTTCGATCACATGTTTTGCTTTTCAACATAACACCAAATTTCATAAATACATAAAGGGTCTCTACCTTATCCACCTCCACCCGCGGTTGAGCTCCCTATTTCATGTTCTTGATATTTTAGGTTTTTTTTAGTCAGGAAGAAGCAAGAAAATTTGGATAAAGATTAAAAAAAAAAAAAAAAAAAAAAGATTCTCTTTTTAAATCTTTTTGGAGATTATTTCATCGTACGTTGTCGTGATTTTATGATGAGTTGAAATGGTTGAAGAACAGAAGATCATAAGAAGGAGCAATATGATGGTGGGAACTGCCACAGGGTTTGATCCTTATGTTAACGCATCAAGTAACCCTAACGACTTCTTTAACTTTGAGCAACACAACTCAGCGAGTCACAACTCAGATCTCTTCTGGAAACCCTCTTCTCCTTCATCTTCTTCCAAACCCATGATGACCACCGGCGTCGGCGCCGGAGATTTCTGTCACTTTGACGAATCAACTCTCCAGAGATGTGTTCTGATCCCATGTGAACCAAATGAAAGACCAAGTCAAGGTCTTTCTCTTTCTCTCTCTTCGACCAATCCTTCCACCATTGGAATTCAACCATTTGAGCTTGTAAGACAACCACCACAAGATCAGCATCATCATCACCAGGGGTATTTTGGGAAGCCTATGAATATGCATGAGCAACATGACATGATGACAGATAATCAAGATGAGTTTTTGAGAAAATCAGAAAATATTATTATCAACATGGCTTCAGGTGGTGCTCAACAGTACAACATAAGAAGCTCAAGGTACTTGGTACCTGCACAAGATCTTCTCACTGAGTTCTGCAATCTTGGAACAAAGCACAACGATCATTCAAAAAAGACAAAGGCTCAAAGAACCGGTCATGAATGGCAAGATCAGGATAATTTGAATAATATTAATGCTAGTTCTTCAAAAAATAAACCTTTAAATTCTCTTGAATTCTTGGAATTGCAAAAAAGAAAATCGAAGCTCCTTCAAATGCTAGAAGAGGTATAAATTTCTTCATTTTAATCACCAAATTCAGTATAATACAAATTACTGGAGTAGTTTAATTTGATCTTGTCTTCTTTTAAAGATCCTTCCTTTTCTTTTTTTTTCTTTAGTCTGAAAGATTAAAGATTCATTTTTAGTCGAAAGTTCTTATCTTTATATATGATTTTCAACTAATTGAGTGACTGCTAGTCTTTCCATTAATGCCCACATGGTGACAAGTTTGCTGCTTCATTTAATTCCAAAACCCCTATTCTTGTTGAATGTTTGTTTCTTAAAAATTGATCTATGATATTAATACATTTACATATGAGCTAAAAAAAATAAAAACATGGTTTATATTCGTCGTTATTGTTTGAAACAGGTGGACAGAAAATACCATAATTACTGTGATCAAATGAAGGCAGTGGTTTCCTCATTTGAAGCAGTGGCTGGTAATGGTGCAGCAAAAGTTTATTCAGCTTTGGCTTCAAAGGCAATGTCAAGACATTTTAGGTGTTTGAGAGATGGAATTGTAAGTCAGATCAAGGTGACGAAGAAGGCAATGGGAGAAAAAGACATTTCTGCCCCTGGTGCAACGAGAGGGGAGACTCCCAGACTAAGGCTTCTTGATCAAACACTGAGGCAACAACGGGCTTTTCAACAGATGACGATGATGGATAGCCATCCATGGCGTCCTCAACGTGGCTTGCCTGAGCGATCTGTATCCATTCTTCGTGCTTGGCTCTTTGAACACTTCCTCCACCCGTAAGCCATCTCTCTCGATCCAATGATCTTGAGAAATTTCGTTTTTTTAAGATCCAAAAAACAAAACTAACAAGCTTTTTGTAGGGTTATTAGTTCATAATTTGGACCCAGTAATTAATTTAATTCTTGAGGAATGGTCGTCACAACAACGTACAGATGTTCTTGAAGGCTTAAATTTTATGTTTGTTTTGCTTGAAATATAAAAATTAGTAAAAGTATTTCCATTACAATCTCTCCTACTCAATCATTAGTTTCATCTATCCCCATTTTGATGCCCATATTAATCTTTTGTCATATTATCCCACAAATATTTTTTTATTTATATATTTCTTCTCTTGGGGCCTTCTTCTTATGTTTGCTTGTGGATTTGATAATATTCCAATACATCTTTTAATTTCTTATAGGGACCATATATGTGCCCTTTCTTTAGTCTCATCCACAAAATATAGTTTTCTTTTAATTCTTTTCTAGCATTAACTAATAAAAAAATATTTTCAAAAGCTATATAAATAAAACATATAGATGTACCATGTTACATTTGAAAAACTTTGTACCCCATATATTTAATTATATTAACTTATTATATATATACTATATATATATATATGATCATGATACTCAACTATTGGTTACCCGAAAAATTGCAGGTACCCTAGTGATGTCGATAAACACATTCTAGCCAGACAAACCGGTCTTTCAAGAAGCCAAGTATGTCCATATCGATCTCTTGGTTTCACATTTAATTAATTCACGTTTTTACATTAAAAAAGACATAGTGTTACAAAATTTCATATACGTACCAACATATATACTTGCCTTACATTATAAAGATATTTTTTTCTAACCACTTTAATTACTCTATGCTTTTAATTGCTTGAGCATAGGTATCAAATTGGTTCATTAATGCAAGGGTTAGACTATGGAAGCCCATGGTGGAGGAGATGTACGTGGAAGAAACGAAAGAGAATGATCACGGAAACATTGAAGGTGTCTCGGCCATTGATGAAAACACCGGAATCCCACAAATGGAGCAAAAACCGACGGTTGATCAGCTCATCCGGAGAGATTCTGAGTGTCTTTCTTCCATCATCAACCACCACGACCACCATACAACGAAAACCCTTGATCATGACTTCCACCAGGGTTTTGCAAGGGTCTCAGCTGATTCTTTCGGTGCAGTAGAGCTAGACTTTTCAGCATACAATCACAGTTTTGGTGGTAGCGGTGGAGCTGGTGGTAGTGGTGGTGGAGGGGTTTCTTTGACATTAGGGTTACAACAACATGCCGGTGGTGGTGGCGGTGGCGGCGGCGGCGGCAGTGGTGGGGTGTCCCTTCTTTACCCTAGAGATCATATGGAAGATTGCCAAACTGCAGTACAATATTCTTCTCTTTTGGAAGGTGATCAAGGACAGAACTTGCCTTATAGGAATTTGATGGGGGCACAACTACTCCATGATTTGGCTGGTTAGGAAAATATTTATATTTTCTTTTACATAAATTTAAAAGGAAAATGAATACGGGGATTGTCTGTGTAATTAAATTTTAGGTAAAGGGTATACTTGATTGGGGTTTAGGTAAGTAATTTACCATCAAAGTTTCAAACTTTTGTTGATTGAAAGGGTATTCTTCACTTTGCATTTACCTTAAAATATTTGGCTGTCAAAAGTCAGTGATCATGCAAGAATATACGGCTTCCTCTGTTACTTTTAGGCTTCCAGATTCCCCTAGTAAATAGTTATTTATGTATGGGTACTCAAAACTTACAATTAAATATTAAGAAAAAAATGATAAAACTATTTCACTTTGCATTAAATATATGAGAAAAGTTGATACCTGTTTTTTTTAAGAAAAAATTGTAAGAATAGTTCATATGTCAAAGTTTTTATGTTTGGACAAAAATGTTTGGAGTAGTACCATGGTCTAAAAGTTTTATTTTTTTTGTGAGTTTGATGCAATTTGGTTTGAATTTTTTATAAAAGAAATTAAATACTCTTATAAATAAAAGAAAATTAAAAAAACAAAATAATTCTCTCTCTCTCTCTCTCTCTCTCTCTCTCAACAATTAAAAAAAATAAAACTAAAATACCCCCTTTCGTTCTTCCCCGTCTCTCTTCTTCTCTTACAACAAAACAGAGACAGTATTTAGATGCCTCTCATCGGAAACCAACGCATTATCGGAGTCGCCACCTTCACCATACCCTTTATCTCTTGCCGAAAAAACTAGCTTATGTTTTCGTTGGAAATGGAAAGAGGGTTTCGGAGGGCGGATCTCTCTCTCTCTCTCTCTCTCAGATCTATGTCGTCGGAGGTAGGCTCGTAATCGGACCTCCGTCGGAAACCACTAGACCTCAGCCATAATCGGACATGAAATCTGTCGGAGACGATCTGTATCTCTCTCATCATCGACGAAACCCTTAGTAAAACCATAGCTTCTAGCGCCGCCAACCGAAGCAACTCTACAAACCCTAGTAGAAACGACGGCTTGTGATTTTTGGCACCACAATCGACAAACGCTACCATTTCAGGTTTTGTTTCAAACATCTCTGACCACCTCCCCATTATCGAATATGTAAGAGAGATGGAGAGAGAGGTGGTGTTCCACCTCAGATCTGTGAGAGAGAAGAAAAAGAAGAAAAATTGTGTTTCAAATCCAATGAGTTTAGGGTTTAAGATGTGACAAGTTAGATTGTGTTCCACCTCAGATCTTTGAATCAAATTTTAGGTTTTGTGTGTGTGTGTGTGCGCTTAATCTATGTGTGTGTGTTGAATTTTTTGAAAAAGCGAGTCAGGTGACGTTTAACCTCAGATCTTTGAACCTGATATGATTTTGTGTGTGTGTTCATTAAATCTAATTTTGTGTATGGTTTTTGTTTATGTGATGATTTTTTGGTGGAGATGAAGTGAAAAGTTTAGATGGAGACGAATGTGGTAGAGGGTGCTGGTGGTGAACTATGGTGGTGGTGAAGATGTTCTTGAGTGTTCTTGAATCTATTAATATGTTCTTTGGTGTTTATCAAACAAAGAGAGATAGGGAGAGAGAGAGAGAGAGAGAGAGAGAGAGAGAGATGCATTTCTTTTTTATTTTTCTTTTAATTATAAGAGTATTTAAATAAATAAATAAAAAACTAAAAAAGCAAAAACCAATGGCAAAATCGTCTTTACAAAAATGTTCAAACCAAATTGGATCAAAATCGCAAGAAAATGAAACTTTTGGACCATTGGTGCTAGTCCAAACTTTTTTTGCCCAAACATACAAGTTTTGACATACCATAGGAACCATTCTTGCAATTTTGTCTTTTTAAATGATCAAACTTTTTTGTATTTCGTAATGGGTTAATTTGAAATCATTATTTATTGTAAAATGGATTCCTAACTAAAGATTTTTTGTTAATTTTATGATGGATTTTTTTTGGAAAATCTCTAGCCTAAGAGCATCTTCAATAATGTAAGTGTCATTTTTTTCTTATTATCTTATAGTTTTTGAGAAACTTGTTATAATTAGAGATAAAAGTTTTCTTAAAGCTCACTCCAGCCACTTTAGGCTTGACGGAGTGACTCAGCAACACCATGTCGGGTGCTAGACATGTTGAGGTTTTGTCCCATTCTCGTCAAGAATTTGTCGGTTCTCTATCCTCGATAAAAATAGGTTGTAGGTTTGGTTGAGCTTTTAGTTGATGTAGAGTTCGATGAACAAGACACTACTCCTCAGCCTTAGGTCATCTCTAATAAGGAGTTGAACGGATGATGTGACATTATATCAATTCAGCTTTTTCGTTGTGAAGCTTCCACCTAAGCATATAATTAAATCGTTCAATGATATTTATATTTAGAAAATAATTATTTAATTTATTCTATATAACTAATATGTTTATTATTTTCTAATTTATTTTATATTTAATTATTTTCTCTTTAATAAGTAATTTTATGAAGTTAATTAAAATGATATATTTTAATTTTGTAAGTAAACAACATTTGTTTATAAATTATTTTTTTAATCATCTAAAACAATAAAATCTTATTTAATTCCCTTAAAATTTTAAACCGGTAACCTTTTATTATTACATTATAACCAAGTGACATTCCAAAAAATGTTCCTTAAATCATGTCGAAGAACATAATGTACTATACTATCATTTCATTTTTAATTAATATGGTATTTATAATTTTGAAATAGTAACTTGTAATCTTTAATTTTTGATTTTTATTTTTTAGTTAATTTTATTTTCTAGTTTTATTTATAAAATATAAATATATAAAATTAGTATACTTAGTGAAATTATGATGTGGCAACCATTAAAATTTTCAAAGAGTTTCATAAAATGTAGATTATAATGGTAAAGCAATGTAATAAGTGGAATGGTGATGTGACAATTGATGAAGTTAGGGTGTTTTATCCAAACATGTTATGTGTGGGTAGAAGTGTGTTAAGTGTTGGTAATTGTCTTTACCTACACATAATTTAAGTGTTAATATGTGTAACACCTTGTTTCGAATCGTTCCCCTTTTGGGGATGGTGATCAGGGATTAGGTATTAGCAGGCTTCGGATCCTTGAGGAATTAAGTTTTGGACCCAGTTGGAGTTGGATAATGTAATTTGGATGTTCGGGTATTCAGTTTGAGTTTTGGGGTCAAAGGGTATTTCGGTAATTTGTCAGCTCAGGCTTTTATAGAAAGTGGAGGTTCGTTCGGGATATCTTATGGCGAGTATGAGTAGATAGTAGTGTAGAGCGTCTCGTAACCTCTTCGTGGATATAAGGATCGTCGAAAGGTTGCAAGGTTTAACGCAAAACTCCTTCACATCTTCATAATTTCAAGGACCATTCCCAGTTCAAGTTCCCCTCAAGAACATCTTCAAATAACCCCCAGGAAACCATTTCCTCATTTGATTTTTAGAAAGCTTTGTAAGTATTCCTTAAATTATCTAGTAATTTTATAACATATTCTTAATAGATTAACTAAATTACACACAATATTGTGTGTTAAATACTCGTAGGATACAAACACGTTTACGTACTGTAAATTAAAGAACATCGCCATCATTTCATTATCCAGCCAAGAACACACCCTGGGTGAGTTCATACCCCTATAGTTTTCACCATGAACTGGGAAGACTTAAAGATTTTGATGCTAGCAGAATACTTCCCGAGGGGCGAGGTGCAAAAGCTAGAGCAAGTAGAAATTGACAATGAAGGACTCTGATATTGCAGCCTACATTGCCAGATTTAGTGATCTAGCAGTACTATGTCCCGGGATAGTCACCCTGGAAAGTAAGAAAGTGGAACGATACATCTTAGGACTATCCCCCCAGATTCAAGGAAACGTGATAGCTGCAAACCCATCTACCTTTGAGAGTGCCAAGCATCTGGAACAAACACTTGTGGATCATAGAGTCTGCCAGGGCTTCATGACAACCATTCCTGAACAACTCGAAGAAAGTGGCAACAAAAGAAGTTTTGGAATAAAAGCAAGGGCCAATTGTCACAAGAGCCCGCGAAGAAGCAACAAACTATGGCAGTTCACACTGCTACTATTCCTGCCACTCCAGCACCCGCCAAACCATATGTCGGCACTCTCCCAAAATGCGATAAGTGCAACTTTCACCATTATGGAGCCTGTCAAGAGATGCACTGCGTTAATTGCAACAAGAAGGGTACATTGCCCGCTTCTGTAAGGCACCGACACAACAAACCACTCAAACCACTAATATCGGAGTGGGTCAGGCTGGCTACGGATGTGGTGAAATGGGACATTTCAAGAGGAATTGTCTGAAAGCGAAGAATGTCAGAGGATTGGGAAGGGTGTTAACAATGGGACAGGAGGAGGTTGTGAATGATCCTACCATGGTTACTAGTACGTTCCTCCTCAACAATTCATATGGATGCATACTTTTCAATAGTAGTGCGGAGAAAAGTTTCGAGAGCCATAAATTTAAACACTTACTTAAACAAAATCCTCAATCACTAAAAGACACATTCACCATAGAAATGGCAAACGGTAAGGAAGAAAACACTAATGATATATACATAGGATGTACCCTCACTCTAAATAACCGATCTTTACAAATCGACCTGATGCCGATCACAATAAAAAGTTTCGACGTCATCATTGGCATGGATTGGTTAAGTCCTCACCATGCCGATATCCTATGTTACGAAGAAGCCATTCGCCTTAATCTTCCAAGTGGTGAAACCCTCATCATTTATGGAAACAAACCCGATATGAACCTTCAAATTATTTCTTGCGTCAAGGCTTAAAAGTATCTTCGCAAAGAATACTACGCCTTCTTAGATCATGCGATAGATAAGAAACAGGTGGTAAAAAGACATCAAGGGTATTCCCGAAGTCTGTAACTTCCCCAACGTATTTCCCGAGGATCTTCCAGGAGTACCTCCCGAACGCCAAGTCGAGTTCAGAATCGACTTGATTCCCGGAGCTACCCCCGTAACCAAATCCCCATACCGTTTAGCACCGGTAGAAATGCAGGAATTGTCCAGCCAACTGAATTAGCTGTTAATCAAAGGATTCATTAGATCGAGCTTCTCGCCTTGGGGAACACCGGTCTTGTTCGTGAAAAAGAAGGATGGATCGTTCCGCATATGTATAGACTATCGGGAATTAAATAAACTCACCATAAAAAATTGATACCCTTTACCTCGAATCGATGACCTCTTCAACCAATTACAAGGAGCAAGTTTCTTCTCAAAGATCGACCTAAGATCCGGATACCACCAGCTGCGAGTCCAGGAGGAAGATATTCCCAAGACCGCATTCAGAACTCGCTACAGTCGCTATGAATTCATAGTAATGCCCTTTGGATTAACAAATGCACCCACGGTGTTCATGGACCTGATGAACCTTGTGTGTCGACCTTAGACAAATTCGTAATAGTTTTCATCGATGACATACTAGTCTACTCCCGAAATAAGGAAGAACATAGTCAACACTTGCGACAAGTTCTGGAAACATTAAGGGCGAAGAAGTTGTATGCGAAGTGCTCGAAATGCGAATTCTAGATTCTAAGGGTGGAATTCCTAGATCACGTGGTTAGCGAGGAAGGGATACATGTGGATCCCTCCAAAATCAAGGCAATCGAAAATTGGGCAACCCCAAGAACGCCAACAGAAATTCGTCAATTTCTAGGCCTCGCTCGTTATTACAGGAGGTGAATTCAAAAATTTTCCAAGATCGCAAAGCCACTCACCACCTTGACTCATAAGGGTGTAACCTTCAATTGGAAAGAGAAACAGGAAACTGCTTTCCAAACACTAAAGCGAACCCTATGCAGCGCCCCGATCTTGTCCCTCCCAGAAGGGACGAAAGATTTTGTAGTTTACTACGATGCGTCTAAGCAAGGTCTAGGTTGTGTTCTTATGCAAAGAGGAAATGTCATATCCTATGCCTCGAGACAGCTTAAGAATCATGAGGTCAATTATACCACACACAACCTCGTACTGGGAGCAGTGATATTTGCTCTAAAGATCTGGAGGCACTACCTTTATGGTACAAAGTGTACAGTCTTCACGGATCATAAAAGTCTTCAGCACATCTTCGATTAAAAAGAACTTAATATGAGGCAACGACAATTGATAGAACTACTAAATGATTACGAATGTGAGATTCGCGATCATCCAGGCAAAGCCAACGTAGTAGCAGATGCCCTTAGTCGAAAAGAGTACTCGGGCCGCCGAGTAAAGTCATTAACAATGACCATCCATTCATACATGTCCACGCATATCAGAGAGGCTCAGTCGAAAGCCTTGAAACCCGAGAATGTGTCAAGTAAATCCTTAATAGGATTGGATAAAAACCTTGAATTCAAGGATGACGGAGCTCGCTATCTCATTGATCGAATCTGGATACCAAGATTTGGTGGGTACACAGACGTTGTTATGAACAAAGCCTACAAGACCAGATAATCTGTTCATCCCGGTTCAGACAAGATGTACCTGGACCTCAAGAAACTTTATTGGTGGCCAAACATGAAAGCAGAAATTGTTACCTATGTGGCCAAGTTCCTAACTTGCGCCAAAGTCAAGGTAGAATACCAAAAGCCTTCGGGTTTACTAAAACAACCAAAAATACCCGAGTGGAAGTGGGAGCGGATAACCATGGAATTCATCACCAAGTTACACAAGACGACAGGTAGACTCGACACCATCTGGGTGATCCTTGACAGGTTGACCAAATTCGCACACTTCCTACCAATAAAAGAGAATCATAAGATGGAGAAGTTAACCACGACGTACATTATAGAGATAGTATGATTGCATGGTGTGTCAATATCCATTATTTCCGATAGATATAGTAGATTTACCTCACGGTTTTGGCAATCACTACAAAAGTCCTTGGGAACCAAACTCGACATGAGTACAACGTACCATGCACAGACTGACGGGCAAAGCAAGAGAACCATTTAAACACTGGAAGACATGTTGAGAGCTTGTATGATAGGATTTAGTAAAGCTTAGGATACCCATTTACCACTCGTCGAATTCTCATACAACAATAGTTATCACACTAACATCAAAGTTGCTCCGTTTGAAGCCCTTTATGGTCGTAAGTGCAGACCCCCTCTGTGTTGGGTTGAAGTGGGTGATATGCAACTAGCAAAGAAACAAGTTCCTGACAGCACCCTCACCGGTCCTGAGATCATACGAGAAACTACAGAGAAGATCGTCCAAATTCGATAACGACTAAAAGCATCTAGGGACCGAAAAAAGAGTTATGCGGATAAACGACGAAAGCCCTTAGAGTTCTAGGTTGGTGACCGCGTCCTGTTAAAGGTCTCACCCTGGAAAGGAATGATACGTTTCGAAAAACGTGGAAAACTAAATCCAAGGAACATCGGACCATTCAAGATTCTTTCTAGAATCGGCCTGGTGGCTAACAAAATCAAACTACCGCAGGAACTTAGTAACATACATCCCACCTTCCATGTGTCCAATCTAAAAAAGTGTCTGTCCGATGAGACTCTTGTAATCCCACTCAATGAAATCGAGATAAACGAGAGCCTACACTTCGTAGAAGAACCTGTGGAAATCATGGACAGGGAAATCAAGAGAACGAAACAAAGTCGTATACCACTAGTGAATGTTCGCTGGAACGCTAAGCGAGGACCTGAATTCACTTGGGAACGAGAAGATCAGATGAAACAAAAATACATGCATCTCTTCCCTAGTTCATGAGTACCCACTTTAGAAATAATTTCGGGATGAAATTCCCTCTAACGGGGGGATAATGTAACAACCGGCTATTTCGGGTCAATAAAAGTCAAACAAATTAAACCAAAGTCAAATGAGTCAAACATAAGTCAAATAATTGAAATAGTTAAAGGTTAAATCTAATAAATAGTGAATTATAACCCCACCTTAAGGGTTTTCGATTTTGGGAATCAAATTCCATTGCAAGACCGAAATCCCATTTGGTCGAAATCCCTCCCCACCGAGAACCCTTCCATGACCGAGGACCCTTTAGACCAAGAACCCTTGGTTCTCGGTTAGAGCTTTTGACCGAAATCATGAAGATAAGCTGAAATCTCTCACTTTTTAAACGGTGGCATACTTCCCAACGTGATAGAATACACCTCCCAAGGCATATGTCAAATCAATTTCTACCCCTACTTATATGCCAAACCGAAATCACATTTCATAATTTCATTTTCACCTTTGTAGTTACATGATTTGCTCTCAACAATCATAAGAACTCCTTCACATCTTCTTAACTTCAAGCATGATTCCTAGTACATCTTCAAGTGCCCCTCAAGAACATCTTCAAATAATCCCCAGGAGACCATTTCCTCATTTGATTTTTAGGAAGCTTTGTAAGTATTCCTTAAATTATCTTGCAATTTTATAACATATTCTTAATATATTAACTAAATTACACACAATATTGTGTGTTAAATACTCGTAGGATACAAACATGTTTACGTACTGTAAATTGAAGAACACTGCCATCACTTCATTATCCAGCCAAGAACACACCCGATGTGAGTTCATACCCCTATAATTTTCACGATTTTTATATGTTTTATGGGGGGGAGAACACAAGTAAAACACAAGATAAATTGTGTTAATATACAAACCGTTACGTTTATATTTTTACTAAATATAAATATACATATGGGTACAAGTTTGATACAAGAAAACTTTAACCTTTTTGTAACATGTTGAGCAAAAAGGGTATAATTATATACATAAATATATAATTATTCCAATTCATTTTATTATCATGGTAAATTGATAATAGTATGCAAAGGATTCATTATTTCAATGAAACATTTATATAAACTATAATAGGTTTAGTTTATGGAACATACACACTATTTTACCCGGATGGGGGCACATAAATTAATTATTTGTAACAGCCCGGATTTCCAGGTATCTTTTATGCTTTCAATTTTTGATGTTTTGTGAGGGGACTCGGCGAGTTAGAGCTCAGATCGCCGAGTAGGATCACGATTCTGGACGCGGGTTCGCGCCTGGACTCGGCGAGTCCAAGGTATGGACTCGGCGAGTCCGCGCTGTTTAATGAAACCCTAATTTCCCGGGTTTGGGACCTATTTAAAGGGCCTTATGGCCGCCATTTGTGCTCACCAGTCCCTTGAGTGAAACCCTAATCGAGTGTGAGCGTTTGGAGCAAAGTAGGAGGCCATTATTAATCTTGGAGGTGTCATCTTGCAAGGGAAAGGGAGGATCAGCTAAGGGAAAAGCAAGAGGAGCCACTTTCTAAGAGTTTTGAGTCCAGAGCATCACTATTGTGGTAATATCTTCGAGCTATCCTCTTCTATGTTGATGTTTATATTGATTTAGGGTTTATTGAACCCTTTTGTGGCTATATCTAGTGCTCCCTTGGTCCCTTAAGCGATTTAGACCATAGATCTGGACCCTTGGAGGTCCAGAGTGTCCCTTTGCCCAAGCTTTTTGTGAATCAATGGAGGTTTTGGATTGGAATCCTTATGCCTTAGGTCAAAATGCTATATATAAGCCATGGGGTGTGTTATAAACACCAAGATAGGGACTTTACGTGATGAATCAGTCTAGGAAGGCCAGATCTACGAATTGTTGGAGCAGATCTGACCTTAGAAGCAAGTTTGAGTGATTGCATGGCATGGACTCGCCGAGTCCGACGAACAGACTCGACGAGTAGCTTGAAGATTGCCCTTAGATCGGCCAGTGAGTGGTCCAGTCGAGTCATAGGTTGACTCAGTGAGTCAGGGCGAGTTAGAGAGGGTTGACAGGTGGTCTGAGTCGAACTGGGACTCGCCGAGTTGTTCTTGAGACTCGGCGAGTTGAGTCGGGGTGGCCCCGCGATTCTTCCAGATGGAACTCGTCAAGTCAGGGGGAGTACTCGACGTGTAAAAAGGGAATCCTAGAGAGTTGGTGAAAACGTCTAGACTCGCCGAGTCGCCCTAGTGCACTCGCCGAGTCCGGTCAAAGTTGACCGTTGACCAGAGTTGACCTGTGTTGACTTCTTAGAGATAGTCAACCTTAGAGATAAAAGTGTTAAGTAGAGACATATGATGTTATAGGAGGATTAGAGCTCGGAGGATCGAGCACGAGGGATTCCAGGATTCGTGAGATACCGAGATACATGAGGTGAGTCTTCTCACTATACTTTACCTTGAGTAGGTAACCAGAGTTATGTGACAGAGTATTTGTATGCTATGTATGTTATGTTTTGTACCGCATTATTTCTACGTGATTTATGTTGTGCATGTTTACAAAGTTGGAACCGGAAGGTTCCTAGAGTTAGAACCGGAAGGTTCACAGAGTTAGAACATGAGGGTTCACAGAGTTTGGGTGCATGGACCCATAGAGTCATAGCCTCGAGTGGCTAATATTTGTTATATGTGTGGTATTTTGGGGAACTCACTAAGCTTCGTGCTTACAGTGTTAGTGTTGTTGTTTCAGGTACTAGCGATGACCGTGGGAAGGCACCGGCTTGATCTGTACACACGCATGGGACTTTTGATATATATGTGATCTTGGGATTTTGTATGATACGAATTTGGAAATTTTAAACTTAGTGTTTTATGAAATTAAATGAGAAATGTTTCTATATTTGCGAAAAATTATTTTGAAAATTTACGGTGTTACATTTAAAAGAATAATTATTTTTCATACTATGTAAACATTTACATACAAACATTACAAGAAAAAAAATTCACTACATTATACGTAAACCGTTAATATAGTTTTGTGAGACATTATCTTCAAGTACTTACCTAAGTACCAACAAAAGTCATGTATTATAACCAGAGTCTCCTAGAGGGAGAACGTGACACTTGTGTATAGATCTATACGAGACTGACAATCCCGCACCTAAGCTACTTGCAAATGCTAGACCGGCAGGTCTGGGGTGACAAATGTCGCACATAATCCACCAATCGGCTACCGATCCTTCATACCAAACATAACAACCATCCGAATCTCGACCCAAGAAACGGAGGGGTTCACGTCCCACCAGGGCTCATCCACTAAACTGCTATCGGAACCCAACTGAACAAAGAATTCCCAACTCTCTGCCCTCAAACCCAAAAGAATAATCGTGCTCGCTCTGAAGTGTCCTCGGACATTTGGAAATCATAAGCCTCAGGTCCATTCCTCGTATCCCTTTTTAACACTGAGTACCAGGTATGATCTCGACCCAACAGTTGAACTGTTGGATAAGGTGTCTAATTCCATAACTATTTCTGGTATGTACTTGACCCGACTCAGCATGGTCCATTTGGGTTGCGTGGCATCATGCATTTGGATAGACTAAATGAGAGAAATAACACTTGTGGTTTATTAATATATTATAAGTTCTAATATATTAATAGTATTATTTAATTAGTATTGATCAAGAATTAATTTGGAATTACTTAAGTGATCAAAAGATAACTAATTAAATATATGGGTTGATTATGTAAATCATCCATAACTTGTATAGTGGGCTAAGAGGCTCCATGGATTATCAAGTTGGGTTAAACCCATAGGATGCTCCATGGATGCTCCATGGGAGTTACAAACCCATGGGTCATGAAAATGAAGAGACATGACCCATTAGGGTTTACATGGTGTAACCCTAGATGTGTCACACTATATAAGGAACTCATTCTCCACCAAAAACGGCAACACAAAAAGTGAAGTGAGGGCTAGGCCGATTTTTAGAGTGTGTTTATTCTCTCAAAAGTCATTCCAAAAGCATTTGGTGTTGTGTGAAGCATTTGAGGCATCACACTAGGGGTTCTAGGCTCACAAGGTTTCAAGGAATAAAAAACAACTACATGGTATGTAATTTTATCCATCCTTTTAGGATTAAAGTTCCCCATGTATGCTAGATAGGTTTATGAACCTTGGAAACCAAAATTTGCATGTATTTAGAAAAACATAGATCCAAGGTTATTAGGGTTGCATGTACACTTAGGAAGTGTTAGAATGCTCAAAACCCATCATGAACCTCTAGGGTCGTTGCATTATCCCGACCGTCTCCATGGTTTCCTTCTTACTATAACCACATCGGCCCGATGTGACACACAAGTAACGAAGTTTGCTTAACCCTAAGCGAATGCTACCTTCCCAACTGAAGATCAACTCAACCCCGACCCCTATCATCTATTACTCATAGTTCCACGCAACTTGCGGTACTTCCCGTACCCGAGTACTGACCCACACAGGTCTAAGACATCAGATGACAAACAATACCCGTCAACATGGAACCCACCTCAGAATCCAGAATCTCATATCGCCTATCCAACGCACCACCAGAGCCAACTCAAACTCGAGAGATTGGTCCGACCCAAAATTGGAACCACTCGTCCCAACGAAGCACTCGACTCAGAACTCATTTCCCACAACCCATACGTACCTCACTTATCCCATTCTTTCGGATTGCGATGACCACACCTTACTCAAAACATAATGATTCCCGATCATTGAGGAGACCCCGGTCTCGCCCTTGGTCTGACCACCAGGTTCCCAAAAACTTATAAATTAGAGCCACCCCATGCCTAAAACTCTTTTGCGCCATGCTCAGATCTAAGAGTACTTTATCATAACAACTTCCCGCTGACTAATGTGTACTACGTCTTCCCGTAGCACCACATCACTGAATGGTGAGTACTACGACTTCCCGCAGTATCACCACAACCTCTAACTGACTGGTGAGTACTATGGTTTCCCGCAGTATCACCATAACCTCTCACTGGTGAGTACTACGGCTTCCCGTAGTATCACAACAACCTCTGACTAGTGAGTACTACGACTTCCCGTAGCATCACAACAACCTCTGACTAGTGAGCACTACGGCTTCCCGTAGCATCACAACAACCTCTAACTAGTGATTACTACGGCTTCCTGTAGCATCACAACAACCTCTAGTTGACTCACACACTCCACGAACCAATCATAGATAGGTGCATTCACTTACCCAATATGCATCACTATATCTGGCGGCAATCGCCATAATACAATGCCCTTCTCTGCTGCAATCCATATTCTTGGACAATCTCACTTGCTATAATTAACCGGAAGGACTCCCACTGGAATCATAGATACTTGACCTACCACCTGCCGTCTCCACTCAAGACTCAAAATTATCCGAAATCCAATGCATTAAGTTCGGATACCTCGATACACCACCATAGAACCTCACGACGTCTCGTCTCATCCACTGATCTTCCTGTTCCACAACCTGAAATTGGTTGTCTAATCAACTTTTTCCCTTCCCAAGCTGAATAACAGCCCCATCATTGAACCAAGATTTCTCAACCGTTGAACTCACCCTACGAGCCAACCATCTCGAATTCACCATTATGACCTCGAAGAATTTCCGTTCACCCCAAAGTCTCCGACCAATGGTCACTTGCCGTGGAGACACTCATCCTTTTCAAACATAACACATTCATTATCTCGCTTTGCACCTCGTCTCAATCACCAATAACCCTGGGCTCATGAGTTCGCACTGCCGATCTCTCTATATCCAGATCTCTAACCATTCTCAATCGAATCTCTGATCCCCTCAATAAAATAACCGGTTCTCCCCCACTTAGGGTTCGAACCATCCCCAATCGGCACAGCAGCAATCTATCCCACAGTCTGTTTCCACCAGTAACATCGCACCTACTCTTGGAAGGTGCTACACAAGGCTCGATGATCTCCTGATAAATCTGAATCCATATGATTGGATTCTCTTGATCAACATTCTACTCTCCAATGAAAATGATTATGAGCCAATCATTGACCACATTAAGTGTATGCTAGTGTGTTACATTCATGAAGTGGCAAAGATGGATCAGGAAGTTGCTGCTGCTATTCACAAGAGACCCACAATCAAGCCAATCAGGAGAGCAGGGGACACAAAGTTAATGGTAAAAGGAAAAATTGATCCACGGTCTCACACTGTCAAAGGTTCCTATTTGCTCTTGCTGATAAACATCTATTCTCCACTCCCTGCCTAGAGCACATTCTTGAGCTTATTCATGGATGCGATCAAAATAGTGAGGCAGACAAGAAGCTGTTCTCAGAAATGCTTCGGTGGTATATGGCTTTCAGACAGACTCTTCTTGCCATTATTCCAAGACTGTTTAAGGTTGTGAAGCGAACTCTTCAACCTCCACCGAAGTGAAGTCTCGCCCCAAATTGACGCAAAGGGGGAGATTATTGAGTCAAGAAGTATTGCGTCTTTGGACTCGGTCCTTAGCCCAATTTTGTTATCCGGTTTGGGCCTGTCCAACCGTGATTTTTTGTATTAGGGTTTAGTATTTAAGGTGCATGCATGCATCCTTAGTAAACATGACTTTCATTATTATTCATAATTATTGTACTACAAACCCTAGCTCGCCTCTGCAGTCGAAGTTCTTTGTCGAGCTCTGCTGAGGCTTGACTACATTTGAATTATTAAGCATTACTTTGATTCTATCTCGTGTTTATTGTGTTTCTTTGTTTGCTTTACTAATTAACCTGTTCAAGATCTAATCGATCTAAGAGTTTTTCAACTCATCATTGGTAACCAACTGAACTAATCCATGTTTAAAAACTATACATAGGAAAAAAGGGGATTCAGAGCTAAACGAAAGTGTTCTCATAATCTTGATTATAGTCATTCTTAGTTGAGTGTTTGATTAGTTTTTAGTTAAGTGATTAGGTTAAGTTAATCTGAACTTGCAAAATCATTTAAAATCCCCACTTTAATTATTGTCTTTAGATTAATTTTTAATAATTATTTATTAGCTAAAACTTGTTCCTTGTGTTCGATACAACTTACTTTACTATACTATAAACTGACTAGATACATTGTCTGTAGGTGTATTAGTAGATAAATAGTTAGGTTTATAAATTTAAAAGTTTAGCTATACTTTTTGCACATCAAGTTTTTGGCGTCGTTGCTGGGGAACTGCTATTTCAGTTGTTAATTTAATTGTTTTAGGTTAATCGATCTTTTTTTGTGGGGTAAAAACCGCAAAATGTTAATTTTCTGCAAAAATTAAATTATTTGTTTTTACTGTTCTCACAACATGAGTTCACCTTTTTTTTCAGTTTTTATATATTTTGCTTTTAGTTTGTTTTTACATTTTTGTTTTTAGTTTCAATGATTTATGACCAGGGATCACAAATTCCTATCATACCACCACTCGAAGATCCAGAATCCGCTTTCCACAATAAGAGAGATAAAAGGTTGACAAATCAAGTTGCAGTTTTCAAACAGATAAGGGTTTCGAAAGCTTCGAAAAAAATCCTAACAGAAAAGGCATTGGGCACGAACCAGAAACCGAGGAAGATTCCGAAGACAACATAAAAATCAAGGTAGAAGAGATGGTCGACATGAAGCTTGGGAAAGATACAAGGCCCTTTTGAGAAATTGTCCTCAACACTATTTAAATGTGCAAAATTAAAGAAGTTTCCATATTCTATGATAGGGTGAATGTTACTAGAAGGCAATTCCTTGATTCTCAAGGACCAATGACTAAGAATAATCCCGCTACTTTAAAAGAGTTAATTGAAGAATTCGCAAAGCACAGAGAATATCACAGCCCATGAGAGGATGTGACAAAAGGTAAAGGAAGTCGAGATGGAGAGAGTGAGAATTTGGCAGCGGTGATTGCAAAGTTAGAGAATATGGACCGGAGGATGACAAAGATGGGTCAATCGATTCATGCCATACAAGTTGGGTGCGATAATTATAGTGGACCACATCTAACGAAAAGATTGCGATTTGGATGAAAATGGAAACCGAAAAGCTCAAATGTGGTACTCAAATGGTGACCGATTTGATGAAGATTGGAGAAAGCCCAAAAGGGAATGGTTGCCTTATGATGAATACAAGAAACAAAAAGAAGAAAAATATAGGCAAACTAGTCAAGGGTACTACCAAAAGGAACAACCACCACCCGAGAAGAAGATGGACTTTGAGTCTATGCTTAATAGGTTTATGGAAGCCTATGAAAAAAGGAATGATGCTAGTGATGTTACCATTATAAATCAACAAGCTTCCATCAAAAACATCGAGACTCAACTCAGGAAATCGACTTCACTCGTTAACGAAAGGTTACCGCCCAAGAATCCGGATCGAAAACCGCAACCACATGTCATGGCCATATCCACAGAAGAAAACCCTCATTCAGAGCCTATAGTGATCCATAATTAAGTCTTGAAGCATCCCAATCCACAACCAAAGAGAATGAAGATCGAAGAAAAAGAAAGGTTTGGTGCCTAGTTCTCACGACGTGAAGCACAACCTATCACGTCGTGGGTACAGTCTGATTAGAAAAATTTGTCTTTTGTTTTACCTTATCAACCTCGGTTACCTTTTCCTTCCCAAGCAAGGGCACATCTACTATTGAAAGAGCATAAAAGATTTTGTAATCAAGTCAAGGGTATTCCAATTAATACCTCATTTATTGAATCGTTAGCTAAAATGCCCGTATACGTGATATTTTTTCAAGATATTCTTGACAGTCGCCAACAACTAGAGAAGATTTTCAAAGTTGTTCTTTATGAACAATGTTCAACATTTATCATGGAAGGAATATCAATAAATATGGGAGATCCAAGACACCTTACATTGCCATGCGAATTTGGAAATTTCAAGAAAACATTCGCTTTAGCCGATTCTGGAGCTAGCATAAACTTAATGCCTTATTCATTTTATCAAAAGCTTGACCTTCTAGAATTGAAGACCGCAAGAATGGCAATCCATATGGCAAATCATTCGGTAACATATCCTCGAGGAATAGTATAAGATTTATTGGTAAAAATTGGAAATTTTGTTTTTCTAATCGATTTTTTAGTTATAGATATGAAAGATGATGAAGGTGTACCCATTATCCTTGGATGCCTACTTGTTGGGTCAAAAATATGGTTTATACTTTGCTTTTCTAGGAAAATATATTTTTATGTAATGTTGTATGTGTTTGCGGTTTGTGTGTACGGCCGCACACCCTGTGTACGGCCGTACACAGGGTGTGCGACTGTACACATGTGTATGGCTGGAGGTCCATATAAATAGAGGAGTGCATGTGGATGTGATCGGGGAGAAAGAAGGCTAGAGAAGAGAGAGAAAGTTAAAGAGAAGAAGAGTGTGTGTGTGTGTGTGTGTGAATCTATTGTAAGGAGCATCAATCATATATTGATTGGGATTCCGCACCATCAATTGGATCTGATTGATACACAAGCAATTTTGGGGACTTACAATTGGTATCAGAGCAAGGTTGTATCAATCAATTTTGTCAGATCTGGAGCTTATTTGATCTGATTTTGAAAAGAGAATATTGTTTTTGGATAGATCTCGCAAAAATAAAGGGGGGTTACTTCTTTGCATTTTTCATAAAAACGAGTTTTTGATCGAGTTTTGGAGCAAAAAAGAGTGGAAAACGTCGTTTTTTTCGTGAATCTGTTGAAGGTGTGTGGCTCAGCAGTGAAGGTGTGCGGCTCGGTGTATACGACTCGGTGTGAGGCTAGGTCTTCAGTTCTCGGTCTCGCCTCGGAATCCACGGCTCAGCTTCGCTCTCGGATCAACAGCGCCCACCTCGCAAGCAGCAACCTCGCACAGCAGCCCTTTCATAAAAAAAGGGATACGAGTTTGAAGGTGACGGGGATCGAACCCGGAACCTCTAGATTCAAGTCTGCGTGCCTTGCCATCTCATCCAACCATTCTTTTATGACATTGCTTCGGTTTCTTAAAACATAAGCTAGTCTTCTCGGTTCCAACTTTCGAATTTTGACATTTTAAACCCCAAAAATTCAAATTTTATTTTTTAAAATCTTTTTTCAACTCGAAATTTTTTATTTTAATTTTTGACTTTTATTTTTGACTTTTGACTTTTGACTTTTGACTTTAAAATTTTGACTTTGACTTTCAAGTTTGACCTTTGACTTTCTCGTTTGACTTTTTAAGTTTGACTTTTGAGTTTGACTTTTTAAATTTGACTTTTAAGGTTGACTTTCTCGGTTTTTAAGTCAAAGGGCAATTAAAAATAAATAAATAATAATAATAATAATAATAATAAAAATAAAAAAAATGAGTTCCATATCAATTCCGGTAAATGAAGTTTCATGTACTCCATCTTGTAAAGCTACGATTAAATTTCTTCGCGAACAAATTGATTTGCTAAAAAGGGAAAATGAGGACCTTAAATATGAGGGCTATCCTCTAAGGAAATGTCAGAAACCGTTAAAAGCACAACTAGAAGCAAAAACCAAGGACTTTAGGAAATTGCAAGAAGATTACAGCAACAAGTGTGAAAATTATGATCACATTAAACGCAAACTTGCTGCTGTAACTGAAGAACTTGACACTTTGAAAATTAAGTGTGGAAAAACAGATATTAGTTTCAAAAATTACACTGCGTCAAGTAAGATAGTCGAGTCATTATTTGAAAACCAATTAAAATTCAAAGATAATCAAAACAAGGGTTTAGGGTATGATAGTGTTCCTCCCCCTTTCAATCATAACTATATATCCATACCTTTGACTCAGGAAGAGATTGACCGAGAACCATTTATGGTATACGGTAAAGTAGTAGAGGATGAGAACAAGGATAAATCTATTGAACACACCAATGACTCCTTGAACTCTGAATCTATTGCTTCGAACTCAACTGCTTCTGATCAACCTGCAGTTGAGAAATATAGGCCACCAATTCCAACGCAACAGAGTTCTTGTTGCAAGTCTGCATGTGGGAACAACAAGAGACAAGTCATGGACATGCCACCAGAGGCAGGAAGAAACAACTCCACAGTGAGGAAAAAGACATGTTTTCACTGTGGAACACCTGGACACATTGCCAGAAATTGTCACAATCGCGCATACGTTCCCTACTACGCATATGGCTGGCAGAAAACGCCAAGAGGAAGATTTTCCAAAAGAAACACTTCCAGGTCACATTCAAACAATGGTGACTGGAACGCCCAAAAGGCCAAGAATCAAAGCCACAAGGACAAGAATCAAAATCCCAAAGGCGAGAAGGGAATGTCGGCCAAGAATCCAAATCCAAGAGATGCTCCCATGAAGCCAAAATCAAAGTCATATCAATGGCCGACATCAAGTCCCAAAGCAAGTGCTGAGCCACCCATCAGATCGAAAAAGAAATGGGTTAAACCCAACTACAAATGGGTTCCAAAGGCTCACTCTCCCAAATCTTCTAACACTTCTAATATTTTTACATCTTCTGTCTGTGATAAGCAGGACATGTCATGGGAGAGAGTATTGTGCAAAGATGATAAAGGTCGACCCAGTTTCAAAATGGACTGGGTTCCAAAGACCAACTTGTGACAACCCAAAATTTCCATTCTGAACAAACCATATCAAGTCAATAGAAGTTAGAGTAGTTACAGTGAAATTCCAGACTTTTGGGTATAAGTTAGAGTATTTCAGGATTTACACTTAAGGAGATATCGGGAGAGTGGATGCACTAGGGTTTTGTACAACACTGTTATTCCAAAACTCTATGATATTAGAGTTCATTCCGGGAATAAAATATTTTCTGCCAAAAATCCCAGGACTATATATAGATATCTGAACCATATTTATTCATTAGTTACATCTCCAACTAGAGAAAAGCCAAATTCTCTCTCTCACGGATCTTCGGGTTTTCATCCCAAATTGTGAGTACTTCTATCTAGTTGTATTATATAGCTTAGATTGTGCCTAATAACATCAAAATTAGATCAAAACCACAAGATTTGAGAGTTTACCGCCCAAGAACACTTGGAGAGTAAACTCTTTTATAAAGGCCAAATGGTGCCTAGTCCTTCCTTAAGCCATGAAACTTTTGGACTTGTACACTAATGAGTTTAGGGATAGAAAACAACCTCAAAACATCAAGGAAATGGTGTTCACAGCCCAAGATCTTCTTGGACCGTGAACACTAAATTTAGGGCCAAAGTGTGCCCAATGTCCCTCCAAACCTTGGAAATGAACCTTGAGACTACCCATAGCTTGTTTAGACATCCAAAACATTAAGAATCAAGGGTTGAAAGTGAGTTCACAGCCAAGGATGTTCTTGGGCCGTGAACTCCATTTTAGGTTGCCAAAATACCCTAAATGCCTTCATTAAGCCAAGAGACAAACATAGCACTTTACCTTGATGTGTCTAGGACCCAAAACAATGAAAATACCAACACCCATGAGTGTTTATAGCCGCAAACACATGACCAAATGGTCCATGGGCCGTAAACTCAAGTTAAGGGTGTTTTGATGCCACAAACACTTCCTAAGGCTTAGGCTTGAAATTAGGATGCTTCCTTATGACCTTTAAGGACCCTCATAAACATACATAGCCATGAGTTTACGGCAGTAAACTCATTAGGACCGTGAACTCCTTAAAACTCCAAAGAAAGTGAGTTTTCTTCATCATAGGTTAGAGCTAATGTCCCTAAATCATACCCTAGCCTTCAAACTTGCATTCCCATATGAGTAGCCATGAGTTTACGGTCGTAAACTCCCTTGGGCCATGAACTCATGGTAGTAAACTCATGTGAGTGCCTTTATACCTTCCTATGTTGAATCACATGTGATTCCAACACTTGGTCAAGGTGTTTCCTAGTCCCGGAAGGTGTTTCCTTTCATATAGATGTTATAAACACTATATTCATGTCAATATGTGTCCTTATATGTCATTTAGGACTTATTGTGTCTCGGGACTTCATTCGTGGAACTTCTCATCCCTACACGCATACCCGTTAGAACCACTCACAATAGGTGAGTTCATACCCCTTAACCAATGTTTAAATGATTTTAAATGCTTTAATAAGGGGGGGGGATACAAGTAGAAAACAACATGTTATCAAATCTTTCATATGTATTTATAACTTTGTTTTCATCCAGCAGTTTTCACATACTACAAAATGTGATGCATGAAATGGTTTTCTATCTTAAAAATACTTTGTTATCAAGTGTCTTACTTTTGAAATGTTTATTAAAATGACATCAAGTCATTGTTACTTATTGTTCAAAACTCTTAGACGTTTTACAAAACCATTTTTAACCTACTTGAACAACCAATTACCTTCCAGTTAACTATTATAGGGATAGTTAGAAGATACAAAACATTATTCCTATTACAAGGAATGACATCAGAGTCGGTTCATTCATGAGTCTATCCAATACATTAAATGAGTACCTTACATGAATACATTACATGAGTACCTTACATGAATACATTACATGAGTACCTTACATGGATACATTACATGAGTACCTTACATGAATACCTTACATGAGTACCTTACATGAATACGTTACATGAGTACCTTACATGAATACATTACATGAGTACCTTTACGTATATATATTTTCCTGTGTACATTTACATGGATACTTTGTTGGATATAGTGTCTAAGTTCATAACTATATTTGGTATGTACTTGACCCGACCCGGCATGGTCCATTTGGGTTGCACTTCACCCGAACAATTTATGGATAATATTTGAGAATAGTACAAGTTATGATTTATTAATATATTATAAGTTCTAATATATTAATATAAGATCATATTATTTAATTAGTAGTGATCTATAATTAATCTAGGATCAATTTAGAGATCAAAGATATTACTAATTAAATATGGGCTTCTATGTTTATATAGTGTGGGCTACTGCTTATTTGGAATGGGATAGGCTTGCATGGAAAAGTCCATGGATACTCCATGGAGCTTTAACCCATGGATCTCATGGAAATGAAGAGACATGGGTATTAGGGATGTAACTGTTGGATTAATGTCTAAGTCCATAACTATAATTGGTAAGACTTGACCCGACCCGGCATGGTCCATTTGGGTTGCATACCATCATTCACTTGGATAGACTATAATGAGAGAAATAAGACACTTATGGTTATTAATATATTATAAGTTCTAGTATATTAATAATAAGAATAATAAGATTATTTAATTAGTATTGATCAAGAATTAATCTAGGATTAATTAAGTGATCAAAAGAAGACTAATTAAATATATGGGTTGATTGTGTAAATCATCCATACTTGTATAGTGGGCTAATGCTCCATGGATAATCAAGTTGGGCTAAAACCCATAGGATGGTCCATGGATGCTCCATGGTGTATTTGTACCCATGGATCATGGAAATAAAAGGCCATGTCAATTAGGGTTTACATGGTGTAACCCTAACTATATAAGCATCTTATTCTTGACCAAATCGGCCACTAGTGTGTGAAGTGAAAGGGCTAGCCGATTTTGATGAGTGTAGAATTCTCTCAAGTCATTCCAAGTGTTTTGATGATTGTGATTCCATTTGAGGTGTCACACTTGGGGCACTAGGCACTCAAGCTTCATGAAGACTTTCTACATCAAAGAGGTATGTATTCTATCTTGCTATAGTTATTGTTTTGTATGCTAGATTAGGATAATACCTTGGAAGTTCTTATTTGCATGTATAATAGAGAAAACATAGATCCAAGGTATTTAGGGTTGCATGTACACTTAGGAGTGTTAGAATGCTCAAAACCCAACAGTGGTATCAGAGCCTAGGCTTGTTTTCTTGTTATACCTGCAATAGAAGCTGAAAAAACGAATCTGGTGCTGTCTGGCCATCAGACTCGGCGAGTCCATCAGGAGACTCGGCGAGTCCATGCCTAAAAAGTGATGAATTCGATCCAACTCGCCGAGTTGGTTCATGCACTCGACGAGTTGGACCCCCAGACAGCATATTTTCGAGTTTTTTGGCTAGAAATGGACTAGGAACATTACCCTAAGTTGTTTTTGATCTTATAAACTTGTTTTTGATGTGGTAATGTTCATGCTAATCCATTTTCAAAGATAATTGTCAATAGATTCATGTTTTGTATTAGTTTAAGGTTTAGACTAATTACATGAAAAAGTTTGATTTGAATTATCTTGTTCTTATGAGTTGCTTAGATTAATAGAAATGTTGAGTGAAATAGTTGTTTTCAATCCATTTTAATCTAAGAGTTGAGTATAAAATGTGTTTGTGTAACTTGTCCTCAAGTTACATGAAGAGTCACATTAAAGACTCATAAAACTCATAATAGTTGGCAATGGTTACAAAATGAAGAGTCTTGTGTCATTGAATAACTTTTTATGACTCCATAACTTGTCCTCAAGTTATGGAAGTTCAAGAGTCACTTCATTAAAGAAAAATATGTAACCATAATTAAATCCATAAGTTATAAAATAAAGAAAAAGTTAGTTCTTTTATTAGTTTAAAGTCTTCCATAACTTGTCCTCAAGTTATGGAACTTGAAGAGTTTTTGGATTAAAACTACTTTAAACACATAAGTTATGGAATTAATTAGTTTTGAATAGTTTCAAAACTTGCCCTCAAGTTTTGGAATTTGAAAAGTTTTCAAGTATGAATACTTTAATTCCAAGTTAGCCCTTAGAATTTTAAAAGTTAAAATTCAACCCTTATACTTTATAATATTATAAGTTAATACTATATATATGTATAAGAGTAAAGTCAGTCTTACCGCTAGTACGCCTCATTCACGAAGCCGGTCTATAAGGTGGGTATAAGGTTGTTGCCTATAAAATGGCAACTTAATGGGTGTCCACTCTCACCCACCGCTTGCTTGACTGGTGGAGGGTCGTTAGCCGAACGGGTTTGACAGGACTAGAATTCTCCCTTCATTAAAAGTATTAATGATAATACTAAGTAACTAAACTCTTAATAATACCCAATCTTAGTTACTTAGGAAAAATGTGAATAAGGTGCTAATCCATGAAATTACACTTTGCACTTTGTTTAAGTCGTTAGTGGAGCGTGTGTGGTTAACCGGCACACTAACTTGGACTTAACAAGGTAGGTAAAGGGTGACTTAATATTTATCATAGTATCGATGGAGCGTGTGTGGTTAACCGGCACATCGATTGAGGGGTAATTTATTAAGGGTACCAAGTGATTTGCATGGTTACTTCACACCTCGTTTTGTGATCCTCGGCATCCCAGTCACAAAACTTGGAGGGCACACTCGAGATTGAAACATGCCTTTGAAAAGTTCAATGAATCTCAAAGATCTAGGAGTTTCAAAACCAATTAAAACCTAATAATACATTTCGTTTATCTTGGTGGAAATTGGTGAATCGTCATTCACCTACCTTCAAATATTTTATAGCTTGGATTACGGCATACCTCTTCTAAGTTATAAAATAGTTTGTTGTGTCCTAGCCTTAATATTTCATATTGGGTGTCATATTAAGGACTTAAAATCAACTATCTTGAATATCTCCCAAAAGATGTCTGGTTTAGACACCTATGATCTTCCGAATCTCTTGAAACAAGGTTTCCTAATGAAGATGATGTCCCAGGGATATCATACTTCTTTCTCCTCCTCCAATTATTCTCCCTAACCCATAAGTTCTTGAAAAGTTTAAGGTCACTCAAGCCCTATTGGCAAGGCAAGGTCAAGGTGTGGTCACATCTTGGAGATGTAGTCACATATTGACAAGCCGGGAGAGTTGGGTGTCAAAGTCTTGAGAAAGTTGGTGGTTCAATCACTTTCTAAGTCACATAGTGAGTTCCTTTAGGACACCTATGAAACAGACTATGACAAGACCCTTAATGATCTTATCTGTTTGCTAAGATCAACTTCCTAAAAACTTTATGGACATTGACAATAGTGACACAGGAAATCCAGAAAAGCATTCTCTTCCCAATGGAAAGGGATCGGCCATAGTCAACTCGGTTGACCAAATGGTAAAGAGAAAAGCTAAGTCTGTGATAGTCCTGTGTACCATTATCAAAATTTACCTAAGGATGTTAAAGTCAATAAGTTTGACTCTACTTCAGGTAAATTCCACTATCTAACTCTGTTAAGTTTCTATTCTGAGATTCTTGATACATGATGTGACTGGGTCACATGGTGATGTTTTAAGAATGAAAGAAAAGTGAAGAAACTTAAAGAAAGAATATGTTGAATCTGATGGCGTAGATGGATTTCTATCGCATAGTTTGAAGATCGGATTCTTGAGCTACTTCTCAGGAGTTATGAGATATTGCTTAGGAATAGATAACAACAAGTTTTCATATGGATTGTAAGGATAAGTTTTTTTCCGCAAAGTTTTAAAATAAAAGAAAATTTTTGATTTTATTTATTTTAAAATATCCTTACAATGGCATTTGAGGAAAAATTGTTGCTTATATGATTCCATTAAGAGCAAGAGTGGAAATATGAAATTGATTCTTTCATTTGTGGTAATGTCTAGATTTACCAAATAAGGAAAGATTCTCATCACCCAAGTTTCAATTGGACCGGAACTTGGAATCATGCAAGTTGTATAGCATGATGAATGAGAACTTTCAAGTTTTGGAAAATTAAGACTAATTACTTGTTCACATGGATGTGTGAGTCAAGTAAAGGACTAAGGGATCGAGTACACATTCTTGTGCACTGGTCAAGTCCACCATAAAAAGATTGATAAAACTATTCGTCATAGTTTACTAAAGCACAGTAAATATGATTATACTTACAAGCTTAAGTGTAATTCTGAGACATTGGAAAAAGGTTCCAATGTATGGCAGAGCGAATAAGAAGAATCAATTTAGGCAGAAGGATAAAAGTTTCTCAAATCTGAAAAGATGGGAGAGTACTTTAGTATCAGCTTTTGTGATCATCTTAATGATTAAGAAACCATAGCACAATTAGTTCTCTAAGGAAATCTTAGTGCATTCTTATGACTAAGAAGAGGGATCTTGAATTGTTGAAATGGTTAAATCAAGAAGATGAGTCATACTTCGTTCCAATACAAGTCTTAGAGTCATACTCCAAGATTGTAACTTGAGTGACATGTCTCAAAAGAAGGTTTAAAACACTTGTCAAATGTAAGAGTAAAAGTTTTCTACTCTTGTACATTTGAAATTGGTAAGTTGTGATGTTTTGGATAAAACAAAGACCAACTAAGGCCAATTGTGTGAAGTGTTTGTCTTGATTAGAATCCACACTATCTCTTGGATATTTGACAAGGGAGTCTTATAGGTCAAGAAGACAGTGGGAGTCTTAAAGGTCTTGAAAGTCTCAAGAACTAATCAAGAATAAAACCTGAAGTTCTTCACTAGCACACGACTTGAGGTTTATAACCTATCATGTTGACTTATTTTGTGCCCATTCCAGTTAAAGTTGGCTTTGCATATGAGTTCTTAGAGTTCTCAATTGGTTGCACAACAACTTGGAAGCAATGGTAGGCCCTTGAGCTGCCAGGTGGCAAGAAATTAAGATTGAGTTCAGTCCATATGAGTTTGGATTTGTCATTATCCTTGTCTTGTGACTATGATTTTGGCAATTCACATGGATAAGAACACATACACCAGTAAATCTAAGTGTCATAAGGTTTATTTCCGATTCATGAAAATGATGGTGAGGAAACACTTTCACTAAGTAGATTTTAGCTAGATAGCAATTATGATATTTGCATTCTCAAAGTCGTTAGTGGAGCGCGTGTGGTTAACCGGCACACTAATATGGACTTGTGAGAAGTGGCAAAAAGGTCTAACCATTATGATTACGGCATACCTCTTCATAATTGTTTAGACTCACAAGTGTGCTATCTAAGGGAAGGTGTATGATTTTGATACAGCTTTATCAAAACAATCTAGCATCAGAAATCTGAACTTTGGTAAGAAAGTCAATGAAGTATTGATTTCTAGAAGTCCAGCTGATTTCTGAGTACATGTCAAAGCTAGTGGGAGCATAAGTGATATGCTAATAATCATCATGTTAGTGGGAGCATGATAATTATGATAAGTATTGCAAGTTAGCAATGTTAATTATAGAAAACAAAAGTTTCAATTGGGAAAGAGTTGTTTTGCTATAATTAAGGGAGAGGAAATTATACTTCATCTCAAATCTATAAGCTTAGATCGTGAGGTTTTAATCATTTAGTCAAGGATATATATGAATTTCATGTTGGAATGGCTCAACATAAGGAAATTTTGTATATGAGTCCATTATTTGCGTTCTGAAATTCGATTATGATTACGGCATCCCTTTTCATAATCTGAATTATGAGAACTTGGCAAATAAAAATGAACATATTATAGAAAAAGACTGGTTTAGTATTTATGTGAGACATCATGAATCGTGTCCCATACGCTTCGGATATAGGATCGATTACATGTGCTATAATCATCCTTTCTAAAATTTTCCAAATGTCTGGGGCATTAAGAAGGGAAAAGGTTTAGAAGTGGATATGACTAAAAGGATTAAACAATTGTCGAGGACAATCTAAGGTTTACCAAAGATTGCTTGCTCAAGGACAGTTGGAAGTATAGTGATAATTCTGGAAGGACCATATTGACATAGTCTGTAAGGAGGCAACTCTTGTTCAGAAGTGATGGTCAAAATGGAATCTGGAAATGTTTCAAAGTTAGGATTTTCAAATCTGTGTAAGATTAAGGAAACTTAATGCAAGAAGGATGTTTCCAAGAAGTTGATCTCCTTTGGAATGCTCTGTAATGTTTGTTGTCAAGTCTTTATGACTTTGTGCATAATCATTACAAGAGGATCAATGCATATAAGTTTAGAATCTAACAGATTTCAGTAAATGGCATGAATTTGGAATTCTTGCATTTGCGGTAAGGATTTGGGAGTGTGAAAAGAGAATCAGTGAAGTTATGTTCAATTGATCTAGTTCACAAAGTAAAGATCATAGACAAACATAGTATGCATACTTGGTGTGTGGCATGACTAGTGTTTAGAAAACATAGTGTACATGCTTGGAGCATGGGACAACTATTGTTTTAAATTCAAGAATAAAGTTGATAGCTGAAACAGTATACAATGAATAATGTGTAATCATATGGTGATAGGTTTTGATACCATATTGGATTCTATTATTATTGTGTTTCACTTTGCATGTTTTGACTTCCCGAATAAACTGGGTTATTCTTCTGGAATGACTAAGTTATTCAAACTATCCACAGTCGGTCATATGTTGGAAGTAGATATGAATTAAGACTGTCATGATGGGTTGTAGAGGTCTAAGGTGTTGGACAAGGCTACAACAATCATGAGTGCTCGTAAGTTCTGAGTATTGGATTCAACCCGCGCTCATTGGAATCACTTCATGGATTTTATCACGAGTGATCATGAGACGATAATATCTTATATTCTTCAAACCTAGAGATATGAGTTGTTACTATGAGTTGATAGTACATTGATAGCACGAAAACGCATTTGGTAACTCGGTGCTATAAAACGTGCCTTTGTGTGTGATTCAACAAGTAGTAGAACAAGCCATATGAGTCGAAGTTTATCCATTCCTTTTACCTTCGGGATAAAAGTGATATCTGTGGGCCCCTCGATGATTTGATGATGACAAATGGAAGTGCTCGGCCGGGCCAGGACTGATTTGATTTGTTCAATTAGTCAGTCGTCATAAATCGGAAATCGGGAAACAACAAATGGACAGAGAGAATGATTATAATCCATGTCTCAGTTCATATGATATCTAGAATGGAGGAATATATGATCCCTTATCTAATGGACAAGTCACTGACAAAGGTCAGAGTTCATCTACAACGTCAGAGTTCGACAGAAGCTTTTGAGAGCTACGATTGCCAGTTGGTTCCTGAAGTCATACGCAATAATAGTTTTAGACTTATCCAAGTGGGAGACTGTTGGATTAATGTCTAAGTCCATAACTATAATTGGTAAGACTTGACCCGACCCGGCATGGTCCATTTGGGTTGCATACCATCATGCACTTGGATAGACTATAATGAGAGAAATAAGACACTTATGGTTATTAATATATTATAAGTTCTAGTATATTAATAATAAGAATAATAAGATTATTTAATTAGTATTGATCAAGAATTAATCTAGGATTAATTAAGTGATCAAAATAAGACTAATTAAATATATGGGTTGATTGTGTAAATCATCCATACTTGTATAGTGGGCTAATGCTCCATGGATAATCAAGTTGGGCTAAAACCCATAGGATGGTCCATGGATGCTCCATGGTGTATTTGTACCCATGGATCATGGAAATGAAAGGCCATGTCAATTAGGGTTTACATGGTGTAACCCTAACTATATAAGCATCTTATTCTTGACCAAATCGGCCACTAGTGTGTGAAGTGAAAGGGCTAACCGATTTTGATGAGTGTAGAATTCTCTCAAGTCATTCCAAGTGTTTTGATGATTGTGATTCCATTTGAGGTGTCACACTTGGGGCACTAGGCACTCAAGCTTCATGATGACTTTCTACATCAAAGAGGTATGTATTCTATCTTGCTATAGTTATTGTTTTGTATGCTAGATTAGGATAATACCTTGGAAGTTCTTATTTGCATGTATAATAGAGAAAACATAGATCCAAGGTATTTAGGGTTGCATGTACACTTAGGAGTGTTAGAATGCTCAAAACCCAACAGTAACCCTAATCCACCACACTATATAAAGGAGGCTTTGGCTCTTGAAATGATACTAGTTGACACTTGTTGAGGTGAGGGCAAATTTCAAGATAGTAGTGACTATTCTCTCAAAGTTCCAAGTTTGTGGTGATTTGTGATTTCCACTTGAGGCATCCACACTATTGGTGCTAGGCTCTAAAACTCCAAGCAATCAACTACAACTTCAAGGTAAGTATTTCTTCTAGCTTTATTTGATTCATGTTCCCCATGCCATGCTAGCTAGGATATAAACCTTGGAAAAATAATTATTTGCATGTATCTTAGACAAACATAGATCCAAGGTTTATTAGGGTTGCATGTACACTTAGGAAGTGTTAGAATTCTCAAAACCCATCAGTGGTATCAGAGCCTAGGCTTGTTTGTTTGATACTTGTTGCAATATTATGGAAAAAGTCGAAAAACTTGCTGTCTGACTGCTGGACTCGGCGAGTCCATGGGGAGACTCGTCGAGTTCACTTGTATCTTCAACCTACTCGTCGAGTAGGTTCATGCACTCGGCGAGTAGGGTCGACAGAGTGCAGATTTTCGACTTTAGTTGCTGGAAATGGATTAGAAACATTACCCTAAACTGTTTTGGTACTTGAAAACTTGTTTTAGATGGTGTAATGTCATTGCTAATTCATTTACAACAACTAGTTATCAAAATTACAAAGTTTAAGTGTGATTTCGATTCATGAAAGTGTTCATATTCATGTTCTTGTTCTTATGATGTTTAGATGATCATAGGAATTATTTGTAACTTATGTGGTAGATTAATTTTTTATCATAATGTGTTTTAATGGAGTCCATAACTTGTCCTCAAGTTATGGAAAACCAAAAGTCACTTGGATTAAAAATCATTAAAAAGAACACAAGAGTTAGAAAAATGAAGAGTCTTCATTTTATTACTCTATTAAACTCATAAGTTACAAGAAATGAAAAGTTTTGAAAGTTTACAAAACATGCCCTCAAGTTTTGGAACAAGTAAAGTCAAGTTAAACTTTAGTTCCAACCCTTAGAATTTTAAAAGTTAAAACTCAACCCTTATACTTATATTATTATAATTTAATAATTACATATATATATATATATATATATATATATATATATATATATATATATATATATATATATGTATGTATAAGAACAAAGTCGTCTTACCGCTAGTACGCCTCATTCACGAAGCCGGTCTATAAGGTGGGTATAAGATTGTTGCCTATAAAATGGCAACTTAATGGGTGTCCACTCTCACCCACCGCTTGCTTGACTGGTGGAGGGTCGTTAGCCGAACGGGTAAGAATAGGACTTATAAATTCTCATTTAAAGTATGATGAATATTATAAAGTAACTAAATGTTTTATTAAATTCCCAATCTTAGTTACTTCAGGAAAAATGTGAATAAGGTGCTAATCCATGAAATTACACTTTACACTTTGTTTAAGTCGTTGGTGGAGCGTGTGTGGTTAACCGGCACACTAACTTGGACTTAACAAGGTAGGTAAAGGGTGACTTAAGGTTTATTATAGTATCGATGGAGCGTGTGTGGTTTACCGGCACATCGATTGAGTGATAAACTTTAAGGGTACCAAGTGATTTGCATGGTTACTTCACACCTCGTTTTGTGATCCTCGGCATCCCAGTCACAAAACTTGGAGGGCACACTCGAGATTGAAACATGCCTTTGAAAAGTTCATTGAATCTCAAAGAATCTAGGAATTTCTAAGAACCAATCAAAAACCTAATATTTAAATATTTCGGTTTTCGTGGTGGAAATTGGTGAATCGTCATTCACCTACCTTTCGAATATGTTATAGCTTGGATTACGGCATACCTCTTCTAAGTTATAATATATTATGATTGGATCCTAGCCTTAATATTACATTTGGGTGTTTTATTAAGGACTCTCTTAATATCTAAACTAATCTTGTTCTCTTCTTTTCAGATGTCTTCAAACAATGCTGCTTCTGGCTCTAATCCTAATGGCTCCTTTACCCTTATGAACTTGTGTGGGAAAGTCACTTTTGATGGATCCAACTTCAATGAGTGGATCAGAAACATCAGGATGATTACCCGCTACGAGGACAAAGAATATGTCCTTGACAAGGAGCTTAAGGAGATTGATGAGACCACTGCAACTCCCCAGGAGATCGCTGACTTCCAGGCACATGAAAGGGATGCTACGAAAGTGGCTTGCATCATGATGGCCACGATGACAGCGGAACTCCAAAAATCTTATGAGGATTTCTACCGTTATGAAATGCACCAAGATTTGATAGAAAGATACCATCAAAGTGCACGACAAGAGAGGTATGAAATCATCTGCTCCATGATAACAACCATGATGAAGGACGGGGAATCCGTCACGAGCCACATGCAGAAAATGCAAAGGTATGTGCATCGTTTGCTGAAGCTTAATGTGAACTTCCCTGAGGAGCTTGCAATAGATATCATTTTGCACTCCTTACCATCGTGCTATGATCAATTTCGCATGACATATCACATGAATAAGGAAGAGGTCACACTCAGCAAACTTCAGGGGCTTCTCAAGACCGCAGAAATAGGTCTTAAGGGGAAGTCGGTTGTTAACACTCCTACTCCAAACTCTACTCCGGTTTTGGCAATCGGGAAAAAGTCGAGGGAAGAAAAGGAAGAGCTCTTCGAAGGGTACCAAGGCTCGGACCCTTGATGGCTCTTCTTCAAGTGGAACCAAGAAAGGTTTCATTACTCCTTCTTCTGACCCAAAAGAGGCTGAATGCTTCTATTGCCATGAAAAGGCTCATTGGAAGCGGAACTGCCCAAAGTACCAGCAGGATGTGAAGGATGGGAAAGTTAAACCCAACCATGCAGGTATTTACACTATCTTATCTAATAACTCACCCCATTCTAAATCTTGGGTCCTTGATACCGGTTGTGGTATTCATATTTGTTGTGACTTGCAGGGACTAAGAAGAAGTGAGAATGTGGAGCAAGGAAGAATAAACTTGATCATAGGGAATAGGAAAGCTTCACCTGTCACCAAGATTGGAGTTTATACTTTATCGCTAAGTAGTGTGTTTAGTTTAGATTTGAATAAATGTTGTTATTCGCCAGGAATGGCAAGAAATATTATTTCCTTTCATGCGTTGTACAAACAAGGGTTTACCTTTTTATTTAATAATAAAGTTGGTTCTATTGATGCTTTCTTTAATAATGTTTTTTATTTTAAAGCATTACCCTGTGATGGTGTGTATGAAGCTATATCTGTTGTAGATAACTTAGGAAATAATGTTTTGTGTATTGATTCTACTAATAATAATAACTTGGATAAAGCATCATTATGGCATTGTCGTCTTGGACATATAAGCAAGAAACACATAGGCCAACTCCAAAAGGATGGAGTCTTGGAGTCGTTTGACCTGAAGTCAGATGATAGTTGCGAATCATGCTTACTTGGAAAAATGACAAAGTCACCCTTCACGGGCTCGTGTGAGAGGGGTGAAGGTTTGTTGGACCTTATACACACGGATGTGTATGGACCATTCAAACATGCCACAAGGGATGCTAATCGTTATTATTTGACTTTTACTGATGATTACAGTAGATATGGATATGTCTACCTAATCAAGCATAAGTCAGAGACTTTTGAGAGGTTTAAGGAATTTAAACAGGAAGTCGAGAATCAATTGGGCAGGAACATTAAGATGCTTCGATCCGATCGAGGTGGTGAGTATCTTAGTTCAGAGTTCCTCGACTATCTTAGGGAATGTGGGATTGTCTCACAATTGACACCTCCCAGGACACCACAGTTGAATGGTGTAGCTGAGAGGCGTAATCGAACCTTGTTAGATATGGTTCGTTCCATGATGAGTCGAGCTACGCTACCAATCTCATTCTGGGGGTATGCCTTAGAGACTGCCGCCCATATTCTTAATCCGGTCCCTACAAAGAAAGTTGCCAAAACTCCTCACAAGATGTGGACTGGTAAAGTACCTAAACTAGACCACATCAAGATTTGGGGTTGCGAGGCTTTCGTGAGACGCGAGACTCATGATAAGCTCGAACCTCGAAGCGAGAGGTGTATTTTCATCGGCTACCCACAGCAATCCTTTGGTTACCTCTTCTACAGACCTAGTGATAATGTGGTCTTTGTAGCAAGAAGAGGAGTCTTTCGAGAGAGAGAATTTATAAGCCAAGGAAACAGTGGGAGGCAAATTGATCTTGAAGAAATTCAAGAGTCAAGTGGTGAAGGAACTTCGAACCCTAGCCCTCAACTTGAGGAGGAAACTCCTGTTGAGCCAGTTGATGTTCCTGTACCTCTGAGATGTTCCACGAGAGTTAGGAATGCACCTGACCATTATTATGGTTTCCATATTACTGCGGAAGGTGAGACACTAGTAGGTATGGATGAACCTAACAGTTACGCGGAAGCCATGGCAGGCCCCAAGTCTGCTAAATGGAAAGAGGCTATGGATAGCGAGATACAATCCATGTATGACAATCAAGTTTGGAACTTGGTTGAGAATGTACCAGGTCGTAAGACTGTAGGGTGCAAATGGGTCTTCAAGAAGAAGACTGACATGGATGGTAAAGTACACACCTATAAGGCTAGACTGGTTGCAAAGGGCTTCTCTCAAATTCCTGGAGCGGACTATGATGAGACCTTTTCTCCAGTAGCCAAGATTAAGTCTATTCGGGTTCTGTTAGCTATAGATGCATTTCATGACTATGAAATATGGAAAATGGATGTCAAAACCGCTTTCCTTAATGGAAAGTTGGCTGAAGATGTTTACATGAGTTTGCCAGAGGGTTTTGTCAGCAACGAGTACCCTAATAGAGTGTGTAAGCTTGAGAAATCCATTTATCGATTGAAGCAAGCACCTCGCAGGTGGAATCTTTGCTTTGATGAGAAAGTCAAGGAATTTGGCTTTTCAATGAGTGAAGATGAATCTTGCGTTTATATCAAGGCTAGTGGGAGCATAGTCAGTTTTTTGGTACTGTATGTGGATGACATACTACTCATAGGAAATGACATCCCAACCCTGCAGGAAGTAAAGTCCTGGCTTGGGAAGTGTTTCGCTATGAAGGACCTTGGTGAAGCTGCCTATATCCTAGGGATAAAGATTTTGAGAAACAAGAGTAAAAGACTAATTGGACTTAGTCAAACTACCTACTTGGACAAAGTGTTGAAAAGATTCAACATGCATAACTCCAAGAAAGGTGAGTTACCCATTCAGAGTAATGCCAAATTGAGTAAGACACAAAGCCCTAGTACTGAGGCTGAGATAGCAGAAATGAGTCGACTACCTTATGCTTCAGCTGTAGGATCGATCATGTATGCTATGATGTGTACTCGACCTGATGTAGCCTTTGCTTTGAGCATGGTTAGCAGGTATCAAGGGAACCCTGGCAAGGAACACTGGACTGCGGTAAAGAATATCCTCAAGTACCTGCGAAGGACTAAGGACTGGGTCCTTACCTTCGGTAGGAGTGATGACTTGAGAGTTGTAGGGTATAGTGATGCTATCTTCCAGACTGATAGGGATAATTTCCGCTCTCAGTCGGGCTGGGTCTTTACCTTAAACGGAGGAGCAATCACTTGGAAGAGTTCCAAGCAGGAGACAGTGGCTGATTCCACTTGTGAATCAGAGTATATAGCAGCAAGCGAGGCAGCAAAGGAGGCTATATGGCTAAAGAACTTCATCGGAGACCTTGGAGTTGTACCTGCTATAAAAGAGCCAATGGAGATTTTCTGTGACAACAATAGTGCGGTTGCCTTAGCCAAGGAACCAAGAGATCATGGGAGATCCAGACACATTGACAGAAAATATCACTTCATCAGACATCAAATAGAAGAAGGGATCCTCGTGGAAAAGAGGGTATCATCAGATGAGAACCCAGCAGATCCCCTCACGAAGGGACTGAGTAGGGTTAAGCATCTCCAGCATGCTCGGAGCATAGGGCTGAAGGATGATATAAGTTTTAGTAGTTAGATAAATTATGAAATTTGTAAAGTGTAATTGACATTTGATGATAAATAAAAGGTGTTTTATTTATGAGTAAAGTGTTGCTATCTCTTGTCGATCGTTTACTTTATTTCTTTTTGCATGTTTTGACTTCCAGAATAATTATGTTTGGTATATCATATTATTCAAACCTCCACAGTCGGTCATATGTCGGAAGTAGGTATGAATCAAGACTGTCATGATTGGTTGCAGAGGTCTAAGGTGTTGGACATGGCTACAACAATCATGAGTGCTCATAAGTTCTGAGCATTGGACTCAACCCACGCTCACTGGAATCACTTCATGGAATTTTATCTCGAGTGATCGTGAGACGGTAATATCATATAAGTCTTCAAACCTAGAGATATGATTTGTTACTTACGAGTTGGTTATGCATTGATTGTACGAAAACGCATTGGTAACTCGATGTTATAAAACGTGCTTTTGTGTGTAATTCAATGAGTGGTAGAACAAACATATGAGTCGAAGTTTATCTGTTCCTTCTTGGATTAGAAGTTGATATCTGGGCCCCTCGATGATTTTGTTTTGACCTATGTACCGGGCCCGGTCAGAACTTAATTGATGTGTTCAGTTGAGTTGTATGTCAAACAAATCGGAAATCGGGAAACAAATGCTGGACAATAAGCAAGACCATGTTCCATGTATTTGTCCGGCTGATATCTAGAACAGAGGATTATATGATCACTTATCTTAAATGGCGCGTTCTAGTTCAACAGAGTTTAAAGAGCTACGATTGCTGATCGGTTCCTGAAGTCATACTTGCAACTATAGTTATTAGACTTATCCAAGTGGGAGGCTGTTGGATATAGTGTCTAAGTTCATAACTATATTTGGTATGTACTTGACCCGACCCGACATGGTCCATTTGGGTTGCACTTCACCCGAACAATTTATGGATAATATTTGAGAATAGTACAAGTTATGATTTATTAATATATTATAAGTTCTAATATATTAATATAAGATCATATTATTTAATTAGTAGTGATCTATAATTAATCTAGGATTAATTTAGAGATCAAAGATATTACTAATTAAATATGGGCTTCTATGTTTATATAGTGTGGGCTAGTGCTTATTTGGAATGGGCTAGGCTTGCATGGAAAAGTCCATGGATACTCCATGGAGCTTTAACCCATGGATCTAATGGAAATGAAGAGACATGGGTATTAGGGATGTAACCCTAATCCACCACACTATATAAAGGAGGCTTTGGTTCTTGAAATGATACTAGTTGACACTTGTTGAGGTGAGGGCAAATTTCAAGATAGTAGTGACTATTCTCTCAAAGTTCCAAGTTTGTGGTGATTTGTGATTTCCACTTGAGGCATCCACACTATTGGTGCTAGGCTCTAAAACTCCAAGCAATCAACTACAACTTCAAGGTAAGTATTTCTTCTAACTTTATTTGATTCATGTTCCCCATGCCATGCTAGCTAGGATATAAACCTTGGAAAAATAATTATTTGCATGTATCTTAGACAAACATAGATCCAAGGTTTATTAGGGTTGCATGTACACTTAGGAAGTGTTAGAATGCTCAAAACCCATCATACTTGTACCTCGATTCATTAGGATGATTTATTATTACCTTTTGTGTAAATTGTCCTGCCTATCCCAGTTCAACGGGATATCTAGACGGGACTAACCATTCTGAATCCCAACTGTTAGCACCAGTGGTTGATGAACATCTATGGATGCCTATAGTTATTACTTATACTAGGAGTACCTCTACGGGACTAACCATTCCTCGAGCCTATTGTTCGCTACAAAGGTCGATGAACATCTACGGATGCCTACGGTTAATACTTATATTAGGAGTACCTTTACAGGACTAACCCTTCCTCCACCCTGCTGCAGATACAAAGGAGAATTGAACAATCTACGGATGTTCAAAGGTTATACATTTTGCTAATCGCGATGTCGTGTTAATCCTAATACAAAAGGATTAACAATTACATTAGTATATTTTCCTATTGCTTTATTTTGTGATACATTCACATAAACGAGGAGTTAGACTAAGTACTGTTAGTATCAGTCAAAAGAAAGGAGAAACTATCATTTTTACTTACAAAACAACGGGTCTTGATAGAAGACTACATTTCATACTAGTAGGAAACATGGGATTTTCTAGGGTTTTTCATACTTATATCAACTGTTTCATTTAAACATTTACATGGCATTCATAATAGCTTTCCAAAACAAGACAATGACACTTAAATACTTATGAATTCACCAGCTTTAGGCTGATACTCTCTTTCAAAATAACTTGTATTCTCAGGTCATCAGTTAGACAGGTACGATGGCCAGGTATTGAGAAGACGAAGCACAGACAAGACTCGTCTTATTTTGATTATTCATTTTATTATTGTACATTAAGAAAGAACACACATGTATTAAAACTTTACTTTTAATGCAATGGATGATGTTGTTGCTTGTTTACTACTTTACACTGTTATGATACTTCACTTTACGTCCTCCATCCCGGAACGTTTACGCCGTTCTTGGTTTTGGGGTGTGACACAAACGATCCCGCTCTGTATCGGAGCAGCTATGGAGGCATATCATCAGACTTCGGTTTGTTGGTAGTGGCTGTTCCTGGCACTTGATAGGGGACATCTCTCAACTGTATAACATTCATACATTTGTTTCAGAGTATGTGTCCTTTGCGGGAAGCGAAGAAAGGAAGTGATCACTCACGGGGTTTGTGCTTAATAAAGTGAAGAATTTTCGGATCTGTTCTGAGAGTGTGTGTGATGTTCTCAGACCTTCTGGATGCAAATTCAATCGGTGACTTACGGTTTGAGTTTTCTTCTCTATAATCCTGAGTTTTTCTTAAGCTGATTCGCTTTAAAGACTAATTTTTGTTTTTGGACAGTTTAAATTTGCGCATTTACTTTCGTTTCTCTCCTATGCACAAATTTAGGGGGAGAAATAAAAACAAAACAAAAATTAGAAAATTTTAAAAAATATAAAAAAAATAAATATGTTGGTTATGGAATGTGCTTTAGGGAGATGTTTTGGGAAGTGATATGATTATGTGATAACAGACAACCTGAGTCTACGTAACGTGCCCAAAGTTGAAGGGTCTATGCTCTGGTTTGATGCATCGGTAGGCACGAAAGATTCTAAATGGACATGACTAGGCAGAGTTGAACTTAAGAAATCAAATGACTTGACAAATCTTGACCTAGTTAGATCTGTTTAGCCTGAAAATACGACGCTTGGATAGGTTGAGCAGGGAGATATATATATATATATATATATATATATATATATATATATATATATATATATATATATATATATATATATATATATATATATGGGAATCTACTCGTCACATTAAATGAACCCGTATCTGGAACCGTGGTTTAACTTTTCCTCCATGTGCGGATTCTGTCCTTAATTCCGGTATTGATGGGGAAACTGGTAAATTCCAATAAATTAGGCCTGTAGAAAATCATTTTCTTTCTTTCTGTCTGTTAGTCATATGTTACCTCCTCTGCGTGATTGGAAGAGATCTGACCTGGACTGTAACATATGCAACTCTATTTCTCTACATATTATATATATATATATATATATATATATATACATATGAAATTCCTCTTATCTGTTAGCCATATGTTGTCTCATTTGCGTGACTAACGATCCAACCTGGCACACAACATATGCACTATAAGTGATAATACTCTGAATCTATCTTCTCCCCTAATGATGGTCTGCTCATCCGATGTAACAAGTACTCTGGAAGTCCTTGATTACCGGGGCATATCTGGAAGCGGGAAACATGTTCCAGTACAATTAAAATTGAACACTCAAAGATTCTCTATAGATCTCGCTGCTCAATTTAGGTGGACAACAATATCCCTGGTCATCGTCAGCTGAATGGTCCTTAAGATATAGTATCTAGAAACTTAGGATCAGATATAATATCTATGAATTTAGGATCACATTTTCTTGTCACTTATAGTATGTCCTAATTTTGTCACAGTTTTTCGTGTTTAAGTCGACAACAATACCGACGATCGACCAAACAAAGACGTGAAGATAGAAGGTACCGACAAGCGGATAAAGGCTGTCTAAAAACTTTGATCCCAAATCATTCTTAAAGTTAGATATCATTTTATTTTTATTAAATTTGTTCATAGTTTTCCTCTATGCACAAATTTTAGGAGGAGAACTAAAAATAATTCAAAAATCAGAAAATTAAAAATCCAAAAATAGTGTTATTTCTTATTCAGAAAAATCAGAAAATCCAAAAATATTTTTGTTTCTGTTTTTATTTTTCCAGAAAATATCAAAAATCCAAAAATATTTTTTTTGTGCTAATTTTTCTTTTAGTTTTGTTTTGTCTTGAAAAGTGATTTCAGGCGTAGATGAGACTCGTGGAGACTGTATTGAAGATCTTCTGAGCCAAGGCTTCATCCGTGAGCATCGAAGAATTCGCATTCGAAGGAGCAAGAAATGAAGATTATTCTTTCGACATTCGAAGGAGCAAGAAATGAAGATTATTCGCATGGTGAAGCTGTAATTGAAGATTATGTGACTGATTGCATTGAAGCCTCCTCAATCAATTTGCTCCTATCTATGAACCTGCTAAAGTGATCCAAAAGATTATTTCTCTCCGTTGTTCTCTCTGAAGATTCTTAAGCTGAAAGCGCTATCTTTCAAGAATCAGTACATCAAGCCTCCTCACCCAACGTGCGTTCAATGCCAAATTTTGAAGAGAATCCCAACTGCTCAAGATGAAGTCATTGAAGATTAAAGCTGAAGTCAAGCTCCCATTGAAGATTAATAAGAAAAAGCCAGCTACTTTTTAGGGGGAGCTTGTTGGTTCATTTAGAAAAGAAATCTATAAACCAAGGGGGAGATTGTTAGGTCAAAAATATGGTTTATACTTTGCTTTTCTAGGAAAATATATTTTTATATAATGTTGTATGTGTTTGCGGTTTGTGTGTACGGCCGCACACCCTGTGTACGGTCGTACATTGGGTGTGCGGTTGTACACATGTGTATGGCTGGAGGTCCATATAAATAGAGGAGTGCATGTAGGAGTGTACGGTGAAAAGAGGTTAAGTGTCTAGAGAAGAGAGAGAAAGTTAGAGAGAAGAAGAGTGTGTGAGAGATAATCTATTGTAAGGAGCATCAATCATATTCATTCAATACATCATAGATTCATCTTAATTCTTCTTCTCATTCTCTTCTATATTGATCTGACATCATCCAATTGATTGGGATTCCGCACCATCAATTGGATCTGACTGATACACAAACAATTTTGGGGACTTACAATTGGTATCAGAGCTTGGTTGTATCAATCAATTTTTTCAGATCTGGAGCTTATTTGATCTTATTTTGAAAAGAGAATAGAGTTTTTGGATAGATCTCGCAAAAATAAGGGGGGTTACTTCTTTGCATTTTTCATAAAAATGAGTTTTTGATCGCGTTTTGGAGCAAAAAAGGGTGAAAAACGTCGTTTTTTTTCGCGAATCTGTTGAAGGACGACCACTTGAAGGTGTGCGGATCAGCAGCCTCGGAGTGCGGCTCGGAGTATACGGCTCGGTATGTGCGCCTCGGTGTGCGGCCTTGGTATATGGCTCGGTCTCGCCTCTGGTTCACGGCTCAGCAGTATCGTTCTCGGCTTCGCAGCTCTAGTCCTCGCTGCGTAGCCATCCTCGCTCAACAGCTTTCGTATAAAAAAAAGGAAACGGAATTAGAAGGTACCGGGAATCGAACCCGGGACCTCTGGTTCTACAACATTGCGCTCTACCAGCTCAACCAGGAAAGTCTTTGTGTCATCCCTTCAAAGTTTAAATCATAACCTGTCCTTCTCGGTTTATAATTTCGCAAATTGACAATTTCAACCCAAAAATCAATTTTCTTTATTTCTAAATTCTATTTTCAACCCAAATTTTTTTGTTATTAATTTTTGATTTTTTTTTATCTTTGACCTTAAAATTTTGACTTTGACTTTTAAAATTTGACCTTTGACTTTAAATTTTGACTTTCTCGTTTGACTTTTAGTTTTTCAAATTTGGCTTTTCGGTTTGACTTTTAAGTTTGACTTTTGAGTTTGACTTTTTAAATTTGACTTTTAAGGTTGACTTTCTCGGTTTTTAAGTCAAAGGGCAATTAAAATAAATAAATAAATATAAAAAAAAAGGAAAATGAGTTCCGCATCAATTCCGGTAAATAAAGTTTCATGTACTCCATCTTGTGAAACTACTATTAGATTTCTCCGAGATCAAATCGATTTATTAAAAAGAGAAAATGAGGACCTTAAATATGAAGGATATACGTTAAGGAAAGGTCAGAAACCGTTAAAAGCTCAATTAGAAACCAAAATCAAGGATTTCCGGAAATTACAAGAAGATTACAGCAACAAGTGTGAAAATTATGATCACATTAAGAAAAAACTTGATGCTGTAACTGAAGAACTTGACGCTTTGAAAATAAAGTATGGAAAAACAGATGTTAGTTTCAAAAATTACACTGCGTCAAGTAAGACAGTCGAGTCCTTATATGAAACCCAATTAAAATTCAAAGAAGATCAAAACAAGGGTCTAGGGTATGATACTGTTCCTCCACCTTTCAATCATAACTACACATCCATCCCTATGACACAGGACGAAATTGACAGGGAGGCCCATATTTGATATGGCAAACCAGCTGGATTTGTGTCAGGAGGTATTCAAGTTGAAGATACTAATGCTTATACTTTATGTGCAGGTAAAGTAGCAGAGGATGAGAACAAGGAGAACACCATTGAACAAACCAACATCTCCTTGAACTCTGAATATGTTGCTTCGAACTCAACTGCTTCTGATCAACCTGCCGTTGAGAAGTACAGGCCACCAAATCAAGTGAAACAGCCGACTTGCTGCAAGTGTGCTTGTGGGAACAATCAGAAACGAGGCAAGGATACGCCACCAAGGGCAGGAAGAAACAACTTCATAGTGAAGAAAAAGACTTGTTTTCACTATGAAACACCTTGACACATTGCCAGATATTGTCCTAATCGAGCATACGTTCCCTACTATGCACAAGGGTGGCAGAACACGCCAAGAGGGAGATACTTCAAAAGAAACCCCTCAAGGTCACGTTCAGACAATGGCGACTGTAATGACACGAAGGGCAAGAGTTCAACTCCCAAGGCCAAGAAATCAAATCCCATGGTCAAGAAGGGAATGTCGGCCAAGAAGTCAAATCCAAGAGATGCTCCCATGAAGCCAAAATCAAAGTCATCTCAACAGCCGACATCAAGTTCAAAATCAAGTGTTGAGCCACCTATCAGATCAAAAAAGAAATGGGTTAAACCCAACTACAAATGGGTTCCAAAGGCTCACTCTCCCAAATCTTCTAATGCTTATAATATTTTTACATATTCTGTTTGTGATAAGTAGGACATGTCATGCGAGAGAGTATCATGCAAAGATGACAAAGGTCGACCTAGTTTCAAAATGGACTAGGTTCCAAAGACCAACTGATCCCGCTTTGTGTCGGAGCAGCTATGGAGGCATATCATCAGACTTCGGTTTGTTGGTAGTGGTTGTTCCTGGCACTTGATAGGAGACATCTCTCAACTGTACAACACTCAGAAAATTGTTTGGGAGAATGTGTCCTTTGCGGGAAGGGAAGAAAGGAAGTGATCACTCACGGGGTTTGTGCTTAATGACATGAAGAATTTTCGGATCTGTTTTGAGATTACGTGTGCTGTTCTCAGACCTTCTGGATGCAAATTCAATCCGTGACTTACGGTTTGAGTTTTCTTCTCTATACTCCTGAGTTTTTCTTAAGCTGATTCGCTTTAAAGACAAATTTTTGTTTTAGGACAGTTTAAATTTGCACATTTACTTTCATTTCTCTCTTATGCACAAATTTAGGGGGAGAAATAAAAACAAAACAAAAATTTAAAAATTTAAAAAAATTAGAAAACAAAATAATAATATGTTGGTTATGGAATGTACTTAAGGGAGATGTTTTGGGAAGTGATATGATTATGTGATAACAGGCAACCCGAGTCTGCGTAACGTACCCAAAGTTGAAGGGTCTATGCTCTGGTTTTAAGCGTCAGTAGGCACGAAAGATTCTAAATGGTCATGACTAGGCAGAATTGAACTTAAGAAATCAAATGACTTGACAAATCTTGACCTAGTTAGATCCGTTTAGCCTGACAATACGACGCTTGGATAGGTTGAGCAGGGAGATATATATATATATATATATATATATATATATATATATATATATGGGAACCTACTCGTCACATTAAATGAACCCGTATCTGGAACCATGGTTTAACTTTTCCTCCATGTGCAGATTCTGTCCTTAATTCCGGTATTGATGAGGCAACTAGTAAATTCCGATAAATTAGGTCTGTAGAAAATCATTTTCTTTATTTCTGTCTGTTAGTCATATGTTACCTCCTCTGCATGAATGGAAGAGATCCGACCTGGACTGTAACATATGCAACTCTATTTCTCTGCATATTATACATATATATATATATATATATATATATATATATATATATATATATATATATATATATATATATATATATATATATATATATACATATGAAATTCCTCTCATCTGTTAGCCATATGTTGTCTCATTTGCGTGACTAACAATCCGACCCGGTACATAGCATATGCACTATAAGTGATAATACTATGAATCTATCTTCTCCCCTAATGATGGCCTGCTCATCCGATGTAAGGAGTACTCTGGAAGTCCTTGATTACCGGGGCATATCTGGAAGCGGGAAACATGTTCCAGTACAATTAAAATTGAACACTCAAAGATTGTCTATAGATCTCGTTGCTCAATTTAGGTGGACAACAATATCCATGGTCGTCGTCAGCTAATGGTCCTTAAGATATAGTATCTAGTAACTTAGGATCAGATATAATATCTAGGAACCTAGGATCACATTGTCTTGTCACTTATATTATGTCCTAACTTTGTCACAATTTTTTGTGTTTAAGTGGACAACAATACCGACGATCGACCAGACAAAGACGTGAAGATAGAGGGTACCGACAAGCGGATAAAGGCTGTCTAAAAACTTTGATCCCAAATCATTCTCAAAGTTAGATATCATTTTATTAAATTTGTTCATAGTTTTCATCTATGCACAAATTTTAGGGGGAGAATTAAAAATAATTCAAAAAATCAAACAAAAATCAGAAAATTAAAAATCCAAAAATAGTGTTATTTCTTGTTCAGAAAATCCAAAAATATTTTTTTGTGTACTAATTTTTCTTTTAGTTTTGTTTTTTCTTGAAAAGTGATTTCAGGCGTAGATGAGACTCGTGGATACTGTATTGAAGATCTTCTGAGCCAAGGCTTCATTCGTGAGCATCGAAGAATTCGCATTCGAAGGAGCAAGAAACGAAGATTATTCTTTCGATATTCAATCTGTCAACCCTAGAAGCAGCTGTACTTGAAGATTATGTGACAGATTGCATTGAAGCCTCCTCAATCAATTTGCTGCTATCTATGAACCTGCTGAAGTGATCTAGAAGATTATTTCTCTCTGTTGTTCTCTCTAAAGATTCTCAAGCTGAAAGTGCTATCTTTCAAGAATCTTTTCATCAAGCCTCCTCACCCAACGTGCGTTCAGTGTTAAATTCTATAGAAATCCCAACTGCCCAAGATGAAGTCATTCATGAAGATTCATCAAGTTCATCTTGAAGCTGTGAAGAAATCAAAGATTAAAGCTGAAGCCAAAGCTCCCATTGAAGATTAACAAGAAAAGCCAGGTACTTTTTAGGGGGAGTTTGTTTGGTCAATTAGAAAAGAAAGATATAAACCAAGGGGGAGATTGTTGGGTCAAAAAATATGGTTTATACTTTGCTTTTCTAGGAAAATATATTTTTATGTAATATTGTATGTGTTTGCGGTTTGTGTGTACGACCGTACATAGGGTGTGCGGCTGGACGCATGTGTATGGCTAGAGGTCCACATAAATAGAGGAGTGCATGTGGGAGTATACGGGTTAGAAAAGGTTAGAAGTAGAAGAAGGCTAGTAGAGAGAGAAAGTCAGAGAGAAGAAGAGTGTGTGTGTGTGTGAATCTATTGTAAGGAGCATCAATCATATTCATTCAATACATCATAGATTCATCTTAATTCTTCTTCTCATTCTCTTCTATATTGATCTGACATCATCCAATTGATTGGGATTCCGCACCATCAATTGGATCTGATTGATACACAAGCAATTTTGGGGACTTACACTACTACTTAATACCGCACAAGCCTTGGTAGATGTTCGTGATTCAAAGCATACTTTACGAGTTGGAAAAAAAGAAATGACATTTGGGGTTTAAAAAAGGACTCGAGATGTCTAAGACTCAAGATGAAGTGTTCTTTAAGGATGAAGACAATGAGCTTGAAGAATTGGAGAAAGTAATGGAAGAAGAATCCCAAGCAAGAGAAAAAACAAAAGAAAAATTCAAGCTTACTAAACCAAGAGCCTCGATTTCAATGTTGTTTAAAGTCTTCGCCTTTACTACACCACAAGTCCAACTTAAGGAGGCTAGTGAAATTGAAGATTTTAATTCAAGTGAAAAGCAACAAGACTAGGCTTGGAGAGATAGAAGTGAACAAGGAGTTAGCTAAAAATGAAATGAATAGCTCGAATGATGAAAAATCCTAAAGGGTGAAAAGAAAACTCGATGCTTGCGACAACCATATGAAAAAAGAAAATTCAAAGAAAGCATACATAAGGCGAGTTCAAGTGTACAAGAGGAGGTAAAGGAGCAAAAGGATAAAAAGGAGAAAAGGGAGATTTTGTTCCCAACTAACACAACTTAGAGCGGGAAGGAGTCTAGCTCATGACTCCTCAAAAAGAAGTGCTTATTGGGAGGCAACCTGAGATCGTTTTGCATTTTCTTTTCCTTTTCTTTTTAGTTACTTTTGCATTTCTTTTGATTTTAATTTTAAGATAGTCATTTAGTCATCTTCTATTTTGTCATTAATTGTAAACCACAACGTGGGAATAAATCCTCACGTCGTGGGGATAAAGAAAACCCCGATATTTCTATTAGTTCAAAACTCACGACATGAGAATAAAAAATGGGACCAAATGAACCTTTTAGACGCAACGCTCAAACCATTTGACTTTCTTTCTTCTTTTCACTTACGATGTGAGTTCAACGGAAATCACCTCCTTTGGTCCCCACTTCATTTTTTCGAACAATTTCACTTCTTCATTGTTTAATTTCATGTTCCCTCTCCAATTAAGGTGTGGTTCCGTACTCTAAACACTTTAATATTACTAATTTTAAGCATTAGGGTTTTAGGGTTCTTTTTTGGGTTTTATGTGTGAAATTGGTCCGATTTTTTGAGAAATTGTTGTTGCATGTATCCTTAATGGCCTTAGATTAACTGTTAGATGAAACCCTTAGTGATATTTGGGTTCGATTTGGCCGAAATACCAACCAAGTCTTGTACTTATCACCAAACCTAGCTCACAACATGAGCTGTAAAACTCACGAAATGGGAACTGAGTTAACAACTTAATCCTTTTCTGTTTAATTTGACCATTGTGGTATTTTGTTATGGTTTTGTTTGCTGATTATTTTGCAGTAATAATGGGTCCAAAAAAGTCTACTACACAGTCCCAAGAAGATGTTTTAATCCTTCATCCATTACACTAACAAATCGGGATGGATTTACAACTGGGAGTTCACAATATTATTGAATAGTGATTGGGAAAAACTGAATGAGATTAGGATATTTGAGTGGTTGAACCCATACCTCACAAAGATGTTTTTAGGAGATTGTGTTAATTTTACATGTAACGGTTGGAAAATTTTATTCTTAATAAAGGAGCTCGCTCTCAAGGAGTTGTGTTTTAATTTTTTCTCAACGGTTTCATTTGCAGCAAATACAATAGATCCACAATATGTGAGTGCTTTAGCTTTTTGTCTTGGTGGACAATATTGAGAGTGTGGTTTAGCTGAATTAGCCTGGAGAATGGGATTATATGAGCAACAAGAAGCGATGTCTCATATTTTTGACATATTTTTTAGATCGGATGCTCGGGATTATTCTGCAGGTGTAAATGGGTATGGGTTTTGAAAAACTATTGCAAATGGAGGATTTCATTAGGGGGTCTCACAGAAAATCACATTCGGTCTCCTATTGTAACAACCCAAAAACTAGAATAAAATTTTTCATTTTAAATAAACACAAAAGTTACAATTGTCACATTCTTCCAAAACCAACCAATAAATAGAATGTCAAATCATCAAAGTATAATGTCAAAATGCGGAAAACAGTGAGGAGTGAATGTTGTGCCATCAAGCCGAACCCTTCCCTTTAGTACTGGAAGTACATGAAACCACAAATATAACTTGTAAACAAAAGCTTAGTGAGTTTCCCAATCATACCACATACATAAAACATTTAAGTGTCATGGGCTACATCCGTGGTCTTTTCACGCAATGTCGAGGGCCAAATCCCGGCCTTACATATGAGTGCCATGTGCTATCCTCATGGTCTTTCCTTGCAATGACAAGGGCCAAATCCGAGTCTTACACAAAAGTGCCATGGGCTACTCCTATGGTCTTCCATATAATTATCACAAAGTCAACAACATTCCACATAACAGGAAATGAGCCGACATTGTTGCCTTCGACCCATGATCATGGTGAGAAAACTCACCTCAATCTATAGCCTAAAAAACCCTCAGGTTGACCAAAAATCGACTAGGTAAAAAGTCAACGATCAATGATCAAAGTCGATAGCCGAAAGTTAACTCAGTTGGCCACCACGTTGTCGTCGAACATCTGCCACATCATGGCAGCCCCACGACAAAACAATTGTGAGAAACCGCTTTTGCTAAGACGTGGTGAGCATGTTGCCACGTCGTGGGAACTGCTTCTGGAGAGCTTAATGGAATATGTCCTTAATCCATTAAGCCATTCACTCATGTCTTCCATAAGGCTTCCTTACACCTAAATATCTCATTAAAATCTTTGCTTTATGGACATGCATGTCCAATGCATGTCTTGAACTCTAGTTAGGTAAAAAAAATGGAGAAAATGAGGTCAAAACCTCATGCATGGGACCAAAACTCTACAAAACTCCAAATATGAAACATGAAACCACAAAGGGGCCTTAAGGATCCATAAAGTTTCAAACTTTATGGAATCTATCCACTCAAACAATCTGTAACATCCCAAAAATACGAGCCAAAAATTTCATTTTTAAGCATATACTTTGCAAAACATTAGAAGTAAAACATTCACCGATCAAATCATTTCATAAAAGATGTTGCGTGTCTGGAAACCATTTTATAAAACATAACAATGTCAGAGTACAAATCCCCAGGAAGATCTCATAGTGCGGAATACAAAGCATGTATGTGATGTGCCGCTACCGCGCCAGCTCCTTCCCCTTCGAAGAAGAGGTACCTGAAACCAAAACTGTAAACCGTAAGCACGAAGCTTAGTGAGCTCCCCCACTGTACCACATACCATATAACCACATAACATACATATATTGTCAGGCATAACTGGGTACCCAACCTACCCCTTCGGTCCTCTCGACCAGATACTGACTAGCATATCTGGGTGCTGGCCTCCCCTTCGGTCCTCTCGACCGGATACTGACTAGCATATCTGGGTGTTGGTCTCCCCTTCGGTCCTCTCGACCGGATGCTGGGGACTATTTCACCCCTTACTACTACCACATAACGTATATCACATAATTTATCTAGCATGGTTGGGCATGACTGCCCCTTCGGCCCTGTCGACCGGTAATCTGGGGACTATCTCCCCCTACTGTCACTAGCACATATCATCATATCATACTAGCACATAATCACATCACAGATAGTAGCAACCCTAGATAATTATCACATATACAATCATCTATCATACAACCCCTACTGGTGGGTCGGCATTGTGGCCGTAGACCCACCGCTCTGGAAGGTAACTCACCTCAAAATAGCTATTGATCTGCGTGGGAACTGATTGCCTTCTGCTGCTGCTGCCCTGGAAATCCTCCGGCTATAATTCCCACCAAACACTTAGTCAAATACTGCTAATCGACTTCAGGATAAAAATGACCATCTACCCCTAACCAAGCCAAGAGTCAAAGTCAAAGTCAACTTCCAGTTGACCCGACTCGCCGAGTTGGCTCGTCAACTCGTCGAGTCCCTATCCAGTCAATTGACCATAATCCCGTCTCTACTCGTCGAGTTAGGCATTGACTCGACGAGTTTTCCTTCTAAACTGATGTCCAATAGTCCTTCATTCTACTCGCCGAGTTGTATGAACAACTCGTCGAGTTCATCTTCATCCGAAGAACATTCTAAGCTGAGACTCGCCGAGTTGTATGAACAACTCGCCGAGTCTGTTCTTGAGGCAAGAAGATTGCCTTGGACTCGCCGAGTCATGACATTGACTCGCTGAGTTCCTCCATGAGTGATTCTGGCTTCCGACTCACTGAGCCACCCCTCATGACTCACGACCCCACTCAGCAAACACGAAAAGGGGAAAACTCGAGGACTCACGACTCAACTCGCCGAGTCATTCACATGCAATTTCTATATACTCGATTTTGCTTGAAACCAGCTCATGCCATACATAGATCTGAGTTCTTAGGGTTTGATTAACACGTAAAGTTTCCAACTTTATGTGTAAATAAACACCAATGAAGGTTTTAGGGCTCGAAATGCACTAAAAGAGTAGATCTAGGGCTTTCATGCAATATGGCTCCAAAAAGGCAGTAGATCCGACCTCCTGGAGCTCAATCATGCCTAGATCTAAAGGTTACTCAACTTATCACAAACCCTAATTCATAAACAAGCTTGGAAATGGCTCAAGAGGGACTTTAATGGAGCTCTAAGGGACTCTTAGCATGAAAACAGAAGGAAACTGAGTTATACCTCAAGGAATCTCTGAAATAACACCAAGATGCTTGGCCTCCCTCTTCCCTCTTCATCTACTCTCCTTTTTCTCTCAAAATCTTCAAGAAATCACACCAAAACACTTCAATCTCACACGGAACGAGGTTAGGATGATATAGAGAGCTCTGAGGGTGAAGGGGGCGAGCTTAGGGGCGCATATGATGGTTTAAATAGGGTGCAAACCCTTGAATTTAGGGTTTCATTAGACAGCGGGGACTCGCTGAGTCCAGAATATGGACTCGCCGAGTCGCCAACTTAAACGTGCTCATATCCCGGCTCTACTCGGCGAGTCGGGCGTAGAACTCGCCGAGTCCAAGGCAAAAATGCAAAATACTTAGATAAATTTTCCATACCAGAAACCAGGTGCTACACAATCTTAATCATGAAGAAAAATGCTTAAAATTCTAGATCTAAAAGAGTAGCACGTAAAGGTAGAAGCTTGAGGACTTACGAAAGTCCATAATGTATGCAAGGAGTTAGGTGTTGTTTAATATTTCGAAACGAAAATTCATAAAGTCTGCGGACTACCTCGGCAACACTCTGCAGCAGAAGAGGTGGGTCAAATGGTTGCAACATATAATAAGAAACATGTAGGGGTGTCAATTATTGGCACGACACGACAAAAATACACGAAACGAAACGAAATCGGGACGAAATCAAAATTCGAATTCGTGTTCGTCTCGTTTTCGTGTCAAGATTAAAAAACACGACATTGTGTCGTGTCGTGTTCGTGTTCTTGTTCATAAATCGACACCAAATTGTCACGATTAAGCATGTGGTTGTCGTGTTTTTCGTGTTTGACGTTTTTGTTGTGTTATATATCTTTAAGTATGAACAAAATACACTAATAGTTATGTAATATTATATTTGTCGTGTCGTGTCGTGTTGTCGTGTTTTAATTGGTTCGTTTTCATGTTAATGAAAAAAAACACGACATTGTGTCGTGTCGTGTTCGTGTTATACAAAACCTTGTCGTGTCGTGTCGTGTTAGACAAAAACACGACACGGCTGCCCGATTTGACAGCCCTAGAAACATGTAACATCTGTAGTAAACTGAAATTTAAAGAAACTAATTTTATAAACTGAAAATAGTTCTCAACACCGAAATTTTAATAATTCTAGTCTTAAAACATTGGAAAAAAAAAACTAAAAAGAACATATAAAAAACAAAAATATAAAATTTCTAAAAAAATGTAAAAATACCAAATTTCTTAAAAAAAAAATCATTTGGAAAAAATAAAAGTTGAAGAGGTTTGAAGAGGCAAGTCAAGTGCTATGCCATGCAAAACATGCGTAGAGGTTTTGTAGTCTGAAACCTGATGAGTTTTAGCCATAAGAACTTTCCTATGTGCGCATGCAAAACCCTAATGCTTGGATCTAGGCTTTCTAATAAACATGCATTGAATCCAAGTCTTCTAATGATTAATTAGGTTAAATAACAACATTGAAACAGATTTAGAATCATACCTTTGAGTTCCTTGTTGATCTTGAGGTCTTGGAGCTTCTAGAGTCACAAGTGTCACTCCTCTAATGGCTTACAAACACCAATAGCAATAAGAATGATTTAGGAGAGAGGAGAGGGGAGGAATTCGACCAGAGGTTCCTTGCTTTAGGTCAAGTGTCGAATTCCATCAGCCATAGGGTATATCTATACTTGTAGACTCCTTAAGGGTTACAACCTAAACCCTAATTGGATAATTTTCTCTTAAGGCTATCCAAATCCATTCCTAAGATAAGCATATGGACGATTTTAGCTATCCTAAACCTCTTAGAATTCGTCCATACCATATCCAAATGGATTTACAGTCTAAAGCTTAACTATCAAACAATTGACAGTTTATACCCCTTTATTTAATTAATCTCTTTAAGTCACCAAATTAATTCTAATTAATTCTATGACTTATATTAATCAAATAACAAATATATTATTCATTATATTATTCACATAATATATTAATAATATTTACTCTCTCTTAATAAATCATCCTATCAAGTTGCTAGGGTGAAGGCAACCCAAAAGGACCATGCACAATCGGATCAAATACTTGCCTAATATAGTTGTAGCCTTAGACACTATTCCAACAGTCTCCCACTTGGATAAGTCTAGTAACTATACAAGTACAATTCGGTTTGCAATCATAGCTCTCAAAGACGCTGTCAACTCTGATCTAATCAATCTTTTCCTTTAGATAAGGGAACGTACAGTCCTCTGTTAGATATCATGCTGACAATCCTATGGAATGGTTAGTCATGCATTTAGGTTTCTCGATCTCTGATTTATTTGACATAGAACTTAATCGAACACATCAATTCAGTTCTGACCGGGCCCGGCACATAAGTCAAATCAAATCATCGAGCGGCCGAGATATCGCCTTTACCTTCTTAGATAAAATTTACAGATAAACTTCGACTTATATGCATTTACTTATTCATTAACCAACTATACACAACAATACGTTTTATAACACCAAGTTACTGATGCGTTTTCGTATTATCAATGTACAATCAATTAACAAATAAGGGAAAATGACTTAAAAGCCCAACAAAGTTTCCAAACCGTTCAAAAAACCCCAATCATGTTTTGTTTGTTCAAAAAAACCCAACAAACTTAACATTTTGTCTAAAAAGCCCAACTAAGTTAGACTTTCCTGAAAGTCAAATAAGAGAAACAGACGACGTGGCTTATTACCCTATCGATAAAATGACTTGTTAGACCAACGAAGTTTCCAAAACGTTTAAAAAACTCCAATCATGTTTTGACTGTTCAAAAAAAACCCAACGAACTTAAACAAAACAAAATTGGAATTTTCTGGATAGTTTGGAACTTTGTTGGACTTTTTAGACAAAAGGTTAAGTTCGTTGGGTTTTTTTGAACAAACAAAACATGATTGAGGTTTTTTGAATGGTTTGGAAATTTCGTTGGGCTTTTAAGTCATTTTCCCAACAAATAATAAACCATATATCTAGGTTTTAAGACTATATGATATTATCGTCTTGCAATCACCTTTTATATCGTATTCCATAAGGTGATTCCAACAAGCGCGGGTTTATTCCAATGCTCAAAACTAGTTCATAAGCACTCATGAATGTTGCAGCAATCCTTTGCTATGTCTAACACCATTTAGACACTCTACACACCAATTCATGACAATCTTCTTTCATATCTACTCCCAACATATGAACGATTGTGGACCATTTGAATAATTCGATTATTCCTAATAAACTCAATTATTCTGGAAGTCAAAACATGCAAAGTGAAACAATAGCTAAACAATTAACATAAGATAGTATCATTACTCATAAATAAAACTCCTTTATTTAATCATCAAATGTCAATTACATTTATTTATTACACGTTTCTAATACTATCTAATCTATGCTAATATCATCCTTCAGCCCAATACTCCTAGCATGCTGTAAGTGCTTAACCCTACTCAGTCCCTTCGTAAGCGGATCTGCTGGGTTATCTTCTGATGATATCCTCTTCACTACGAGTTGTCCTTCTTCTACACGATGTCTGATGAAGTGATATTTTCTGTCGATATGTCTTGATCTACCATGATCCCTCGGTTCCTTGGTTAAGGCAACCGCACCTTCGTTATCACAGAAAATCTCCATGGGCTCCTTTATGGCAGGTACGACTCCAAGATCACCGATGAAGTTCTTTAGCCATATCGCCTCCTTCGACGCTTCGCTCGCTGCAATGTACTCTGATTCGCACGTTGAATCAGCTACGGTCTCTTGCTTGGAACTCTTCCAGGTCACTGCTCCTCCATTTAGGGTAAAGACCCAGCCCGACTGCGAACGGTAGTTGTCCCTGCCGGTCTGAAAACTGGCGTCACTATACCCTCGCACCTTCAAGTCATCACTCCCTCCGAGGACTAAGAACCATTCCTTTGTCCTCCGAAGGTACTTAAGGATATTCTTCACCGCAATCCAATGTGCTTTGCCAGGATTCCCTTGATATCTGCTAACCATGCTCAAAGCGAAGGCTACATCAGGGCGAGTACAAGTCATAGCGTACATGATTGAGCCAACTGCGGAAGCGTATGGTACTCGGCTCATTTCTGCTATTTCAGCTTCGGTACTCGGACTTTGAGTCTTACTCAATTTGGCATTACTTTGTATCGGTAATTCTCCCTTCTTTGAGTTTTCCATACTAAAACGTTTCAGTACCTTCTCCAAGTAAGTGTTCTGACTAAGTCCAATTAGTCTCTTACTTCTTTCTCTCACTATCCTTATTCCCAAAATGTAAGAAGCTTCTCCGAGGTCCTTCATGGCGAAGCACTTCCCGAGCCAGGACTTAACTTCCTGCAGAGTCGGGATGTCGTTTCCTATGAGCAATATGTCATCGACATATAGGACGAGAAAGCTTACTATACTCCCACTGGCTTTGACATATACACAAGACTCGTCTTCGCTTCGTACAAATCCAAACTCTTTGGCTTTCTCATCGAAGCAAAGATTCCATCTGCGAGACGCTTGCTTAAGTCCATAAATGGACTTCTCAAGCTTACACACTCTATTCGGATGCTTCGGATCCACAAACCCCTCAGGCTGAGCCATGTAAACATCCTTAGCCAACTTCCCATTAAGAAAAGTGGTCTTGACATCCATTTGCCAAATCTCATAATCATGAAATGCGGCAATAGCTAGCATCACTCTAATAGATTTAATCTTTGCAACTGGTGAGAAGGTCTCATCATAGTCAACTCCGGGAGTTTGAGTAAAGCCCTTCGCAACCAATCGCGCTTTATATGTGTGCACGTTTCCATCCATGTCGGTCTTCTTCTTGAAGATCCATTTGCACCCAACGGTTTTACGTCCGGGCACATAATCAACCAAATTCCAAACTTGGTTATCATACATGGATTGGATCTCGCTATCCATTGCCTCTTTCCATTTTGCAGACTCCAGGCCTGCCATGGCTTCCTTATAGCTATTAGGTTCATCAAGGTTTACTAGTGTACCATCACTAATATACGTGTCCCCTTCGGTAGTAATATGAAAACCATAAAACTGGGGTAGAACTCTAACTCTATCGGAACGTCTAAGAGGTAAGGATTCGTCAATCGGTTCAACCGGAGTTTCCTCCTCGGGTTGAGTGCCAGCGGTAGAGGTTCCTTCATCTATCGACTCTTGAATCTCTTCAAGCTCGATTTGCCTCCCACTGTCTCCTTGGCTTATGAGTTCTCGCTCTCGGAAAACTCCTCTCCTCGCTACGAAGACAACATTGTCCTTTGGTCTATAGAAGAGATATCCAAAGGATGTCTGCGGGTAGCCGATGAAAATACATCGCTCACTTCGAGGTTCAAGCTTGTCGTGAGTATCTCGTCTTACGAAAGCCTCACAACCCCAAACCTTAATATGTGCCAACGAGGGAGCTTTCCCTGTCCACATCTCGTGAGGTGTTTTGGCAACCTTCTTAGTAGGGACTCGGTTAAGGATATGGGCGGCAGTCTCTAAGGCATACCCCCAAAAAGAGATTAGTAGCGAAGCACGACTCATCATAGAGCGAACCATATCCAATAAGGTTCGATTACGCCTTTCTGCCACACTATTCAACTGCGGTGTCCTAGGAGGCGTCAGTTGTGAAACTATTCCACACTCCTTGAGATAATCGTGAAATTCAAGACTTAGGTACTCTCCTCCTCGATCGGATCGAAGCATCTTGATTTTCCTGCCCAATTGATTCTCCACTTCATTCTTGAACTCTTTGAACTTTTCAAAGGTGTCTGACTTTTGCTTGATTAAGTAGATATACCCATATCTACTATAGTCATCGGTAAAAGTCACATAGAAGCGGTTCCCATCCTTCGTGGTTGATCTAAACGGTCCACACACATCGGTATGTATTAGGTCCAATAGACCCTCGCCCCTTTCACATGTACTCGTGAAGGGTGACTTAGTCATCTTTCCAAGCAAACAAGACTCGCATGTGTCATCTTCCCTAAGGTCGAATGACTCCAACACTCCATCCTTTTGGAGTTGGGCTATGCGTTTCTTGTTGACATGTCCAAGACGACAATGCCACAAGGATGCTTTATCCATACTAGTGGAAGAATCAATATTCAAAACATCATTTCCTAAGTTATCAACAATCATAACGGTTTCATATATTCCATTACATGGTATAGCTTCAAAGTAAAAGACACCATTCAGATAAGCCAAAATAGAACCATTCTCATTATTAAAAGAAAATCTAAATCCTTGTCTATATAAAACATGAAATGAAATGATGTTTCTTGCCATTTCTGGCGAATAGCAACAATTGTTCAAATCTAAAACTAAACTATTCCTAAGCACTAAGGAATACACTCCAATCTTGGTCACAGGCGACGATCTTCTGTTCCCCATGATTAGATTAATCCTTCCTTGCTCCACATCCCTACTTCTTCTTAGTCCCTGCACATTAGAACAAATGTGGTAACCACAACCGGTATCAAGAACCCAAGAAATAGCATGATTAGAATCGTTAGATTTGATTGTATATATACCTGCGAAAGATGGCTTGATCTTTCCTTCTTTGATTGCTTGCAGGTAATCCGGGCAGCTTCTCTTCCAATGTCCTATCTTGTGGCAGTGGTGGCACTCTGCCTCCTTCGGGTTAGAGCAGGGCTTGGCGGGATCAACTTTGGTCCCACTAGAAGAGGCACCATCTCGGGCTTTCACCTTGCGATAGTTCTTCGATGAAGCTTTCCTCTTCTTTCTCTTCCCTTGTCCAATAGCCAAGACAGGAGCAGCGGGCGGATTGGGAGTGGGTGCAACAGACTTGTCCTTGAAGTTGCTCTCAGCAACCCTCAAGAGATCTTGGAGCTTGCTTAGGGTGACCTCTTCTTTGTTCATGTGGTAGGTCATCCTAAATTGGTTGTACATCGGAGGCAAAGAGTGAAGCACCATGTCGATCGCCAAGTCTTCACCGAAGTCAACATTTAACTTGCGGAGGCGGTCAACATACCTTTGCATCTTTTGCAAGTGCACGGTAAGAGATTCTCCATGACCCATCTTCGCGGAAATCATGTTAGTGAAAATCTCGTACCTCTCTTGTCTCGCGTTTTGGTGGTACCTCTCCAATAAGTCTTGATGCATCTCGTACGGGTACATGTCCTCGTAGGACTTTTGGAATTCGGAGTTCATGGTGGCGATCATGATGCAATGTACCTTCGTTGCATCTCGCTCATGAGTTTCAAAGGCGGTGATTTCGGCGGGAGTAGCAATTTCGGGGTTGATTTTCTCGAGCTTCTCATCGAGGACATACTCCTTATCCTCATAGCGAGCAATGGTGCGAATGTATCTTATCCATTCGCTAAAGTTCGTTCCATCGAAGGTGACCTTTTGGCAGAGGCTCATCAACGTGAAAGAACTAGCAGCAGCGTTGTTTGCGTTCGACATCTACAATTAGAAAAGGACAAAGATGGATTAGAATAAGAATCCCTAATTATCACCCAATAAGAAAAATTAGGGCTAGGATCCAACAATAACATTTACATACTAGAAAAGGGATGCCGTAATCTAACATGCAAATAAATTGAAGGTAAGTGAATGACGATTCACTAATTCTCCATCATAAAACTTATGCTATTAGTCCTAAGTGTTTTTGAGAATTCCTAGGTTCGGATGAGATTCATTGAAACTATTCAATGACATGTTTAAATCTCGATATGCCCCTCTCGTTTGTGACTGGGATGCCGAGGATCACAAAGCGGGTGTGAATTACCATGCAAATTCACATGGTGCCTTCATTGTAACAATCACCTATTCGATGTGCCGGTAAACCACACACGCTCCATCGAACTATGATAAACAATGAATCACCCTTTGCCACCTTCGCTTAGAACCAATTAGTGTGCCGGTAAACCACACACGCTCCACTAACATCTTAGCAAGGTGCAAAGTGTAATTTCATGGGATTGCATCAATTCACTTTTCCTAAAGTAACTAGGATTGGGAAATTTTAAAAATATATGTAGTTACTTTATATTTCTTATTATACTTTTAATGAGAGAATGAGGTTGCCCTATCCTACCCGTTCGGCTAACGACCCTCCACCAATCAAGCAAGCGGTGGGTGTGAGTGTACACCCATTAAGCGCCATTTTATAGGCCGCAACCTTATACCCACCTTATAGATCGGCTTCGTGAATGAGGCCTACTAACGGTAAGACTAGCATTTAGTTATACATATATATATATTATTCTAGTAATATCATATTTGTATAGTGTTGTATTTTAAAACTTTTAAAATCTAGGGTTTGAAATTTAAGTTGTCTAAATTAAAGCTTTTAATCACAAAAGTAAATTTCGAAACATGAGGGTAGGTTTTAAACATTTAAAACATAGAGGATCAAATAACAAATAGTTCCAATTAACAATTAATATCCTAATTATCTATATTTGATTTATTCAAGATTTCTTTGAATGATAATTACCAAAATAGTCAAAATAATTAATTAATTATCATATAAGGAATTAAATATTTTATTATAAGATAAATATCTTCAATTAGATCAAGATTGCAGTTATATTTATCATAAAAACGAATTAACATTGATCTAATTAGTTTATGGAAAGTTTAGATAAGATAATTACAAAGAAATCCCGAATCTGGCCATTCCTGACGCTTTGACTCGCCGAGTGCACAAGGGGACTCGCCGAGTCAGGCCTACTCGCCGAGTCCACCTTGGGACTCGCCGAGTCAGTGACACAGAAACCAAAAAATCGAATTTTGCAGGTTTGTTTCAGTTAATCAAGCAACAATTTAAAGAAAACCAAGCTAGGCTCTGATACCACTGATGAGTTTTAGCCATAAGAACTTTCCTATGTGCGAATGCAAAACCCTAATGCTTGGATCTAGGCTTTCTAATAAACATGCATTGAATCCAAGTCTTCTAATGATTAATTAGGTTAAATAACAACATTGAAACAGATCTAGAATCATACCTTTGAGTTCCTTGTTGATCTTGAGGTCTTTGAGCTTCTAGAGTCACAAGTGTCACTCCTCTAATGGCTTACAAACACCAATAGCAATAAGAATGATTTAGGAGAGAGGAGAGGGGAGGAATTCGACCAGAGGTTCCTTGCTTTAGGTCAAGTGTCGAATTCCATCAGCCATAGGGTATATTTATACTTGTAGACTCCTTAAGGGTTACAACCTAAACCCTAATTGGATAATCTTCTCTTAAGGCTATCCAAATCCATTCCTAAGATAAGCATATGGACGATTTTAGCTATCCTAAACCTCTTAGAATTCGTCCATACCATATCCAAATGGATTTACAGTCTAAAGCTTAACTATCAAACAATTGACAGTTTATACCCCTTTATTTAATTAATCTCTTTAAGTCACCAAATTAATTCTAATTAATTCTATGACTTATATTAATCAAATAACAAATGACATAATATATTAATAATATTTACTCTCTCTTAATAAATCATCCTATCAAGTTGCTATGGTGAAGGCAACCCAAAAGGACCATGCACAACCGGATCAAATACTTGCCTAATATAGTTGCAGCCTTAGACACTATTCCAACAAAACCTTCCAAAAAACAATCTGCTACAAAAGGGCAAGTGTTGTGCGTCTGCTGCGTCGCACAACAAAAATTCGTTTGAAAAGTTTTTTATAAAAAAAAACAAACAACACCATAATGAGGAGGTTTGTTGTTGTATATGTGCACCAATGACACCTTCTTCTTCTTCTTCTTCTTCAATACCACCAAAAAGCTTCGAGATTTCAACAATAGAGGCTAGGTTTGCATTAGGTCGAAAGGGATGAGATGGAGACTAAGGGTGAGCAAACCCTATCACTCACATCCGTTAAAATTTGCCTTTAAAATCTGCAAAATTAGGGTTTGCATGTTGGTTGGTGCCACGTCATGGCATGGACCTTGCCACATCGTGGTGCTCACAAATGCGTGTTCCATCTAGCAAACACCACGTCGTGGTTTCCCTAAAAGCCACATTTGAAGTATTTAAATTGCCATAAATGCAAAAGAAGTATGTACCTGCAATGGGTGTTATAGTTCTCCCCCACTTAAACTGAATTTTGTCTTTGAAATCTGACCCAGTTAGAATTTTTGGAAACTGTATTAACATAATTCATATGCTCTCTCCAACCACTTCACAACATTAATGTATCCAAAATAAAAACTTGAGAGACCATGTGGAACCTAATGGGTGCCAACAGATAACCCAAACACTTGAAAACATTCAACTGCAACAACTACCTCTCTCGCCCCCAATGGTGCGACCCCACTAATATTGAAATTACTCAAACCGGGAAAAATCTCAAAGTTGCGACTGAAGCGATTCATACTTCACAAGAACGGGAGTCTATCAACCTAACACTCCAGGGACATACATAATGGATGACGATTATCCACTCGTCATACTTACCCCAAGTCCCTAACCAACAACACCACTATACCGTGCATAATGAACACTCAGGCCAATCCGATCGTGAATTCCCATAATTTCCAAATTTAGAAATTATGCCTAACAGAACTCAAATGCACACTTGACTTATTGACAAGTTCTCACTTATCCGCCACCCCCAAGAGCGCAATAATGGTCAATCCATAAGAAAATATCGGGTGACATCCATACCCCCATACACTTAGGGGTACAACCTGTTGGATTAATGTCTAAGTCCATAACTATTTTGGTATGTACTTGACCCGATTACGAGCATGGTCCTTTTGGATTGCCTTCACCATAGCAATATATAGGATGATTTAAGGAGAGAAAGGTTTAAATATGATTTATTAATATATTATGAGAATAATATATTAAAGGAGAAATCATATTGTTTAATTAATATTAGTCAAGAGTTAATTGTTAATTAATTTTGTGGCTAAAAGAGATTAATTAAACTTAGGGGACTGGACTGCAATTATTGGATAATTGAGTTATTGGGCTAAGGAATGCTAAAGGAACAAGGGGTGAACGAAATTATGATGGAAGCCCATCATATTTTCGTCCATGGCCTTATCCAGAAGGTTCCATGGGCTGCTTAGAGTTTAAGCTGTCCATTAGGGTTTTGACTGAAACCCTAGCAGCACACACAAGTATATAAAGGACCCCTTAGGCTCCAAAAACGTGGAAAACTGATTCTCTAGGGTTTCCAGCCATTTTTGGTGCCTCCCTTCTCTTCCCTTTTCATCCAAGTTGCTTAGTGGTGTTTGTGACTCCATTAGAGGTGCAGCATTTGAGGCACTAAGCTTTTGAGGCCAATCCAAGCAAGGAATTGATTGTTATTGCTATATAACAATCAAAGGTAATTCTCTAAACCCTAATTCAGTTTATAATATGTTAGATCTAAGGTTGTTAGTCTTGGATTCAAAGCATGTACAATAGAGAAACCTAGATCCAAGTATTAGGGTTTGTATGAGCACATAGGATTGTTTCTTATGCCTAAAACCCATCAGTGGTATCAGAGCCTTGATTGGTTTCAGTTGTATGTGATGCTTAACTGCTTTATTTGCTGAAAAATCGTTTTTTGGCCTCTGCCCGACCTGACTCGGCGAGTCAGTGGATGAACTCAGCGAGTCTGTCCCTGACTCGGCGAGTCCAGTCCCTGACTCGGCGAGTCCAGGGGTCAAACAGAGGGATTTCCGGGTTTTTGCTGCTGTTTTGACTTGGATTTGATACCTAATTCGTTTTTTGAAGTTAAAATCCGATTTTTATCTTAAATTAGTGATTATCCTTGCCAAAACAATAGATAATTTCAAATCTTTTAAATATTGGTTGTTTATATGATAAATATGGATTATCTTAAATTATTTGGTAATTATCTAGTGACTAAAATAAGATTAGGTCAAATATAGATAATTATGAAATTAATTGTTTAATTTGAATTATTTGTTGTTTGATCCCTAATGTTTTGAAATGTTTCAAAACTTGCCCTCAAGTTTTGGAATTTAAAATTTGACTAAAAGTTTAATTTTGAAATGTTAAATTCTAAAACCCTAGTAATTTGAAAAGTTCAAATCACACCCTTATGTTTTATTAATTAATTAAAGTGTATAATTTAAAGTGATTTAATAAACCCATAAAGTTTTGGTTTACATTTAATTAAATTAAAAGTATAATTTTACTAAATTAAACCACCTAGTATTTTAAAAGTGTAAAATACACCCTATACTATATATAACATTAAAAGTCTAATATTATATATATGTATGAGTAAACAGTCAGTCTTACCGTTAGTAGGCCTCATTCACGAAGCTGGTCTATAAGGGGTGTTTAAGGAAATTGCCTATAAAATGGCGATTAAATGGGTATCCACTCTTACCCACCGCATTCTTGACTAGTGGAGGGTCGTTAGCCGAACAGGTAGGATAGGACAGAAACCTTCCATTATAAGTATAATGAAGTACAAAGTAACTAAATGCTTTTTCAAATTCCCAAATCATAGTTACTTTAGGAAAAATGTGAAATTGTATGCTAACCCATGGAATTACACTTCGTACCCTTGTCAAACGTTAGTGGAGCGTGTGTGGTTAACCGGCACACTAATTTGGGGATGACATTGGTGGCGAAGGGTGACTCGATGTTTGTCATAGATCACTGGAGCGTGTGTGGCTAACCGGCACATTGATTAGGTGATAGTAGCATTGGGCACACCACGTGATTCGTATGGTTATTCACACCTTGTTTGTGATCCTCGGCATCCCAGTCACAAATAGTAGGGCATAATCGAGATTAAACATGCCATTGAAAAGTTCAATGAATCTCAAAAGATCTAGGAGTTTCAATTCATTTAAAACTTAAACTTCCTTTTCGTTTTTCATGGTGGAAATTGGTAAATCGTCATTTACCTACCTTCAGATATTCTGCAACTAGATTACGGCATCCCTCTTCTAGGTTGTACAGTATTGTGTTGGATCCTAGCTTGATGTTTCATTTGGGTGTTACATCAAGAATTCTAATCAACTTAACTTGAATTTTCTCCCGTTTTGTAGATGTCTACATCTTATAATGGTCTTCCCAAATCCTTTGGAACAAGCTTTCCAAATTAAGATGACGTTCCGAGATACGATTAAGGAAATGAGAGTCGTGCTTCACTTCCTCCACCTCCTCCAATTATTCTCCCTGACCCACAAGTTCAAAGGCTTGAAAAGTTCAAGCTCACTCAAGCCCTTTTGGTAAGTAAACACGAAGATGGGAAACCTGTGTGTACACACGTCTTAGAGATGAAGTCACACATTGATAGGTTAAGCATGTTGGGTGTCGAGATTTCAAGCGAGTTTGCTGTTGACAGGGTTTTTCAGTCACTTCCTGAATCATATAGTGAGTTCGTTAGAGAGTACTATATGATGGACCACGACGTGACCCTAATTGATCTCACCTATTTGCTTATAGTTGTTGAATCAACAATGATTTGGCGTGCTGGTCAAGCAAATTTGTCTAGTGAATCAAACTCCCAAACTTCAATGGACACTGGCAACATTGGAAGTCCAGAAAGAACTAAGTTTGTGATTGTCCGATGTGCTGTGCCAAAGGAGTCCATTTGCTTTTATTGTCAAGAGAAGGGGCATTGGAGACGAAGCTGCCCTAACTACCTGAGAGATCTAAGAGATGGGAGAGTCAAGACGTATGGCTCTGCTTCAGGTAAAATCCATTATCTAACTCTTTTGAGTTCTTATTCTAGATTCTTAATACATGATGTGATAAGATTACATTTTGATGTAGGATCGAAGAAAAGAGAGGAAGCTTGAGGGAAGAAGTGAGCTGAATCTAATCATGAAGAAATGGATTTCGATCGCATTACTTGAAGAATGGATTCTTGAGCTACTACTTGGAGTTAGAATAGATTGTTAAGAAACATGTAATAACATTGTTTTTCAATTGAATTGCATTGTAAGGACAATTTTTTTCCGCAATAAAATGAATTTTGATTTTATCTTATTTAATTATCCTTGCGATGGCATGTATGAAAAATTGATGTTTGAATGTTTCCATTATTAGCAATAATGGATTTGATTCTTAATTATGTTATTTGTGGAAATGTCAAAAGTTTACCAAATAGGGAGAGTTTTTCATCGCCCAAGTTTCAATTGGACAGAAACTTGGAATCATGCAATGTGTATTGTATGATAAATGAAAAACTTTCACATTTGGGAAACTTAGACTAATTCTTTGACAAAGTGTCAATTGAAGAACTAGGAGATCGAGTACACTAGGTCGTACGTTGATCAAGTCTACCACAAGAGTGACAAAGATTTTCGTCATGATTTACTAAAGTTTAGTAAATATGGTTATACTTATAAGATTGAGTATAATTCTGAGTTAACTGAAATAGTTTCAATCAACAACAGAACGAATAAGAAGAATCAAGAAGGCAGAAAGATAAAAGTTTCTCCATTCTAAGAAGAAGGGAGAGTACCTTTTATTGTGTTTTATGATGAAGTCTTAATGATTAAGAACCATATCTCAATTGATCCTCAAAGTGAGTCTTAGTGCATTTGCATGTCTAAGAAGAGGAATCAAGAATTGTAGAAATGGTTAAATCAAAGAGCCAATCATACTGCGTTCTAATATCAAGTCTTGGAGTCATACTCCAAGATTGTGACATTGAATGACAAGTCTTAAGTAGGTTTATAACACTCATCAAATGTGGAATTTGGAAAAGTTTTCATATACTACACATTTGAAATTGGTAAGTTGTGATGTCTTGGATAAGACAAAGACCAACTAAGACCAATTTGTTAAGTGTTTTGTCTTGATAAATGCTTCACTAACTCTTGAATATTTGTTTGTCAAGAAATGTTTCTTGACAAGAGAATCTCATATGTCAAGGAGTCAGTGGGAGTCTTAATGGTCTTGAAAGGTTTCAAGAACAAATCAAGAATAAACCTTATCGATCATCACTAGCACACGACTTGAGGTTTACAACCTATCGTGCTGACATTATTTTGTTTCTATGCCATTCCAATTGAGTTAATTGTGTATATAAGTTCTATGAGTTCTCATTTGAATGCATACTAACGCCTTAGTCGATGGAAAGTACATTGACATGAAAGGACAAGTAACTAAACTACTTGGAAGACATGGTGGGCACTCGTGTTACCATAAGGCAAGAAATCAAGATTAAGAAAGTTCAGTCCATATGAATTTGGATTTGTCACAAACCTTGTTTTTGGCAAATTCACATGGATAGGAACTCATACACCATAAAATCTAAGTGTCATACGATTCCCTCCTTCATGAAAATGACTGTGAGGAAATACTTCCACTAAGAGAGGTTTTAAGAAGATAGTGATTGTGAAAATTATATTCTCACATTCGATTATGGTTACGGCATCCCTTTCCATAGTTCGAATTGTGAGATCTGGCAATTAGTTTGAACATTTGAAACTTAGTAACATAAGTTCTAGATTGTTTAAACACACATATGAACTATCTAAGGCAAAGGTGTATAAGTTTAAGAAGCTTAGATAAAGGCTTATCGAAGCATCTGGTATTAGAAATATGAATTTCAGAAATTCAATAGGCATTGTTTTCTGGAAGTTCATTTGTTTTCTGAATACATGTCAAAGCTAGTGGGAGCATAAGTGTTATGCTTTATGATCATCATGATAGTGGGAGCATAAGTGTTATGATTATTATGGAAAGTATTGCAAGTAAGCAATATTAATTATAGAAAAACAAAGATTCAATTTGCAAAGTTGCATGGGTTGAAAAGTTGTTATGCTATAATTAAGGGAGAGAATATTATACTTCGTTTCAAAATCTAAAGCTTAGATTAAGAAATTTTAATATTTTCAGTCAAAGGATACATTGTGTGTTCTTAAAATTCGATTATGATTACGACATCCCTCTTCATAGTTCGAATTGTGAGAACATGACACATAAAATATTATGGCAAAAGATTGGTAAAGTATCATATCTTTATGTAAGACATTATGCATCGTGTCCCATACGCTTCAAGTATAGGATCGATTGCAAATGCTATAATATTTACCATTCTAAAATTTTCCAAATGTCTAGCGCATTAAGAGGGAAAAAGGAATAGAATTGGTTTTGACTAAAATAATTAAACAACTATCAAAGGACGATCCAAAGTTCGCTGAGGATTGGTCGCTTGTGAATAGTTGGAAGTATGGTATTGGATGGACCATATTGACATTATTATAGATAAGATTCTATTAAGAATGAGTTGTCATATGGCAAATGTGGAAATGTTTCCATATTGGGAGTTGGATATTAAGAATCTATGTCTAGATTAGAAACTTTTATGCAAGAAGGATGTTCAAAGGAATGTACTTTGAATGTGAGACTTCACGTCTATGGAATTGTCTTGTAAGAAAATACTTTGTAATTTCATTAGCCAAGTCTTGGTGACTTTTATGCTATGACTTTACGAAAGCATTGTTGCGTAAAATGTTAGAATCTAGCATATTCTAGTAGTGAAAGAACCTCGTGTTCTTACACTAACCATGGGGATTGAGGAATTGTGAAATAAGAATCATTGGAAAAGTTACAATTGTTCTATTTCACAAAGCATGGACCATAGGAAACAAAGTGTGCATGCTTAGAGCATAGGACAATTGTTGTTGTAATTCAAGTGATGAGTTGATTATCCGAAACACCAAATGATAAATAATGAGTGATCAATATGGTGGATAAATAGAAGTGTTTTATTTACTCTCACAAGTTTGGGGCCATATAGGATTAAGTATTATTGTCATGTTTCAGTTTGCATGTTTTGACTTCCAGAATAACTAGGTTATTCAAACATCCACAGTCGGTCATACGTTGGGAGTAAGTATGAAGGAAGACTGTCATGAATCTGTCTGGAGATTGTCTGAAGTGTTTAGACATGGCACAAGTTTGCTGCAGAATTCATGAGTGCTTTGATAAGATTAGAGTATTGGATTAAACCCACGCTCACTTGGATCACTTCATGGATTTATCACGAGTGATTAGTGAGACAATAATATTGTATATTCTTGAAACCGAGACGTGTGAGTTGTTATTTGTTGGTCGGTTGCACATTGATAATAAGTAAACGCACCAGTAACTTGGTGTTATAAAACTTATTGTTGTGTGTGATTCGATCAATAAATGCAAGCGAGCATTTGAGTCGAAGTTTATCCATTCCTTTTACCCAAAGTGGGATAAAAGCGATATCTGTGGGCCTCTCGATGATTTAGTGATGACACCTAAGTGCTTGGCCAAGCCGGGACTAAGTTGATGTGTTCAATTGTAGTCTGTTATCAGTCATCATAAATCGGAAGTCGGGAAACAGTATAGAGAGAATGATTGAAATTCATGTCTTATGTCTATACGATATCTTGAGAATGGAGGAATATATAATCCCTTATCTAAAGGACACGCTATTTGATAAGATCAGAGTTGACAGCGGCTTTCGAAAGCTACGATTGCTGATCAGGTTCTGAAGTCATACGGAAAATAGTTATTAGACTTATCCAAGTGGGAGACTGTTGGATTAGTGTCTAAGTCCATAACTATTTTGGTATGTACTTGACCCGATTAGGAGCATGGTCCTTTTGGGTTGCCTTCACCATAGCAATATGTAGGATGATTTAAGGAGAGAAAGGTTTAACTATGATTTATTAATATATTATGAGAATAATATATTAAAGGAGAAATCATATTGTTTAGTCAATATTAGTCAAGAGTTAATTGTTAATTAATTTTGTGGCTAAAAGAGATTAATTAAACTTAGGGGACTGGACTGCAATTATTGGATAATTGAGTTATTGGGCTAAGGAATGCTAAAGGAACAAGGGGTGAACGAAATTATGATGGAAGCCCATCATATTTTCGTCCATGGCCTTATCCAGAAGGTTCCATGGGCTGCTTAGAGTTTAAGCTGTCCATTAGGGTTTTGACTGAAACCCTAGCAGCCCACACAAGTATATAAAGGACCCCTTAGGCTCCAAAAACGTGGACAACTGATTCTCTAGGGTTTCCAGCCGTTTTTGGTGCCTCCCTTCTCTTCCATTTTCATCCAAGTTGCTTAGTGGTGTTTGTGACTCCATTAGAGGTGCAGCATTTGAGGCACTAAGCTTTTGAGGCCAATCCAAGCAAGGAATTGATTGTTATTGCTATATAACAATCAAAGGTAATTCTCTAAACCCTAATTCAGTTTATAATATGTTAGATCTAAGGTTGTTAGTCTCGGATTCAAAGCATGTACAATAGAGAAACCTAGATCCAAGCATTAGGGTTTGTATGAGCACATAGGATTGTTTCTTATGCCTAAAACCCATCACAACCTTCTAACAAATCATCCAAGAGTCCTACAACGAACTCCATCACTAGCAACTCAACTCACTCGAAACCATTCTCGGGACCATAAACAACAATCCATTAAGAACACTCCATGAGGAACTGTCTTTAAACAACCATGACTTTTCCGACAAGTCAAAATACCACATATGCCTGACCTAACCTGTCGGTCACTGAGTCGCCAGTGACAACACCATACTACTCAAACACTCGACTATGTCAAACGACTAACAAACCAACACATATGTCTCCACTACACAAACTGTCGGGTTCACTCACATAAGTGGAATCCATAATGATTCACGATACACTGTGACACCATCCAACCATTGCAATGAGAAGCTTATGGCTCTAAATTGGTCTCACCATCATCCAACCAGGGGCATGAAGACTCACGACCAACATCTAGTGGGCCTATAGGCACACGAAAATCATCCCACCGGCTTGTAAGAACCCATTCAACATCCCTTCCAATACTTGCAAAACACAACACGAGCCATACCATTCTCATGACCATGGAGTACTTTGACGGATCCTTGAGAAATGCACAAGAAACTTCCCTACCACGAGTACTTTAATGGTAGTCTATGTGTTTAATTTAAGTTAAGATGACTAATTATGGTGTTGGTGTTTAATTTTTCTTCTTAATTGTGATCACTTTAGAAATGACTTTTTTTCATAATAAAGTTCATCATGGAGCCAATTTAGTCAAATATAAAGAGAAACATACTTTTGTTTCTAAACATGACAAACGAGTTTATCAAAAGACACATCAAGGTTACAAAATCTACTTGGTTTGTAATTTGGGTTTGTATGCTGATTTCATTTGTTTTGTATATTGACTTTAAGGTGTTTATTGAAATACCTAAATGGGTTGAACTGATTTTGTAACATCCTAAAATTCAGCCTTTTTTTTCGAAATTCAGAGTATAAGTTTTACTAAAAGGTTTCATTCATAGTCATTAATAAGTCATAAAATCATTATATCAACATAATCATCATAAAATGTGGAAGCTAAGTCTTGTTTTTAAAACCATAACTTAACATAATATGTATAAACTGATGGGTTTAAGCCATAAGAACATCATATGTGCTCATGCAAACCCTAATGCTTGGATCTAGGTTTCTCTATTGTACATGCATTCATCCAAGACTTTAAACCCTAGATCTAGCATGTAATAATCAATATTAACATATGAATGGGGTTTAGATCTTACATTGATTGTTATGTAGCAATAACAATCTCAAATCCTCCTTGTAATGGCTTCAGAAAGCTTAGAGTCACAAGTGTCACTCCTCTAATGGCTCACAAACACCAAGAGTGTAACAGCCCGAAATTCAGGTAAGCCTTATGACCCTTCTACTTTGAGAGTTGGCAAGTTGAGTCCCTTAAGTTGTATGTTGGATTTGTGAGTACGCTGGGCGTAATGAGGTGTACGCCGCGCGTACTCACGCGCTTATTTTGGACGCGGACTCGCCCGGGTACGCTGGGCGTACCCAGGGATTACGCTGGGCGTAGGGAACCCAGATGCAAACCCTAATTTTTGGCTTGTGCACTATAAAAGGAACATGTAGTCCTTTACCCTAGCCACCATACCCCCTTGAGTGAGTCCTTAGAGAGCAGAATTTCGTGCTTTAGCTTGTGTGTGTGTTTTTGAGCTTGGAGATATCTTTTCAAGATGAAGAAGGAGAAGAAGGAGCCATTGTTGGAGCTAGAAGTTGAAGAACAAGTGTAGATCCGAGTTCTACAGTGGTTGGAGATCCCATTTGAGGTAAAAAGCTCAAAGCTTTCCTTGTTCTTCATAAGTTTTGCTTTTTGGACCATTCTTAGGGTTTTTGGTTCAAAGTTGAAGACTTTGTGTGCAAAGAGTCTCCAAGAGCTTAGATCTGGCCTCTTCTAGTGAATATTGTGTTGAGGATTCATAAAAATCCAGTCTTGGTCCTGGATCTTGTGTCATGCATGAGTTATAGTCGTCTATGGAAAAAGGAAAGGTGTTTTGAGCACAAAGTGACCTTTACAGCCATGCAAAGGCTTAAAGGTTTCAACTTTATGGATTAAGTCGTATTAGAGGAGTCAAATCTGGGTTTTGGACGCAAGTCTTAACAGATTAAGACCTGAATGAGAAGGATTAGGAAGTTGGGTGTTACACTGGGCGTAATCCCAGTACGCGCGGCGTAAGGGGCCGTGTATCCCGATTCTATGAAGGCTCCGGGTACGCCCAGCGTACATGTTTGGTACGCACAGCGTAACCCGGAGGGTTGACTTTTGTTGACTTTTAGGGTTTGGTCAACTTTAGTGTATTTGAGCCAAGTAAGGGGTAAAATGGTCTTTTACCCTTCCTGAGAGTGTTATGAGAGGGAATGGTCTAGCCTTGGGAAATATGTTTATGACGAGTGTTTATTTCATATGATTAGGCGGAGGCTAGGTCCCATTTCACAGAGTCCGAGATTTTCCGAGTTACCGAGCTACACGAGGTGAGTCTTCTCATTATACGTTACCTAGAGTGGTGTAATGTGTTGACCAGAGGGTGTTATGTGCTATGTATGAGATTATGTGCTATGTGATATATGTATGTTGTATGATTTTGTAGACCAGACCGGAGGGTCCAACGATACAGACCGGGCCGGAGGGTCCAACGAGCTATGACCGGACCAGAGGGTCCAACGAGCTACTGAACTGGAGGGTCCCGCTGAGACACATCGACCGGAGGGTCGTGCTATAGCCTCGAGCGGCGTATGTGTTGTATGTGGTATTTTGGGGAACTCATTAAGCATTTATGCTTACAGTTGTACTGTTATGTGTTTCAGGTACTAGAGAGGACCGTGGGAAGGCGCCGGCATGACCCGTACACACTAGAGAAGGGATTAGATTTTGTGATCTTGGGATATGTTATGTTTCGATAACTATTGTTGAATACTTTTGAGAATATTTTTATATAAATTTGGTTGTTGGAAAAATGAAAATTTTGTTTTGAAAATCACATCGTTACAAAGAGCAAGAGGATGAAGAATGAGAAGAGAGGAGACACCCAAAAACGTGTAGAAACCCTAAGGAATTAGTTGGCCACGTTTTTGGTGCCCTAAGGGTCCTTAAATAGTGAGGCTATTAGGGTTATCTAACAACGAAACCCTAATTTGACTGCTTAGGCCCTAAGCAACCCATGGACTCCTTCCTTAGAGGCCTAGGACGATTTCTAATGGGTTTCCCCATAGAATTCGTCCACCCCTCTAATATGGAGTCTATTAGCCTAATATTCTGTTGGATTAGTGTCTAAGGCTGTAACTATATTTGGTAAGTACTTGACACGGTCGTGCATGGTCCTTTTGGGTTGCCTTCACCATAGCAACTTGACAAGATGATTTATATAGAGATAAGAGATATTATTATTATTAATGTATTATAAGAATAATATGTTAAAGGAATAATAATATTATTTGATTGATATAAGTCATAAATTAATTAGGAATTAATTTGGTGACTTAAAGAGATTAATTGAATAAAGGGGCATAAACTGTCAAATGTGTGATAGTTGTGTTTAGGGCTATGAATCCTTATGGATATGGGAAGGGACGATTTTAAGGATATGGATATCTTAAAAATCATCCAAGGCCTTATCTAGAAGGATCTTTGGATTGCTTTGAGGCTAAGTTATCTAATTAGGGTTTAAGGTGAAACCCTAGGAGCTCATAGTATAAATAGACCCTTAGGGTTGGAGAAATCGGCCAATCTATCTTTGAGGAAACCCTAGAGCCGATTTCTCACCTCTCTCCTTCTCTCAAATCATCTTCTTGCTAGTTGGTGTTTGTAAGCCATTAGAGGAGTGACAATTGTGACTCTAAGCTCCAAGAAGAAGAAGTATCAAGCAAGTAATCCAATGTGTTGTTCTAGATTCCAATTCATATGATTAGATTCAATTGGTTACATTAGATTTAGTATTGTAAGTCTTGGATTCAATGCATGTTCAATTAGAGAAACCTAGATCCAAGCAATTAGGGTTTGCATGTGCACATAGGAAAATTCTTATGGCTCAAACCCATCATATTCAACTATCATACAATTAACAGTTCTAGTCCCTTAAGTTTAACTAATGTCTTTTAGCCACAAATTAATTCTTAATTAATTATTGACTAATATTAATTAAACAATATGATTTCTCCTTTAATATATTATTCTCATAATATATTAATAAATCATAATTAATCCTCTATCTCTCTCTCTCTCCATAATTCATCCTATCAAGTTGCATTGGTGAAGGCAACCAAAAAGGATCATGCACCATCGGGTCAAGCACATACCAAAATAGTTATGGACTTAGACACTAATCCAACAGTCTCCCACGTGGATAAGTCTAATAACTATTCTGCGTATGACTTCAAATCCGGATCCGCAATCGTAGCTTTCAAAAGTCGCTGTCAACTCTGATCTTATCGGATACGCGTCCTTTAGATAAGGGATCATATATTCTTCTATTCTAGATATCGTATAGACTGAGACATGGATTTAAATCATTCTCTCTGTCTATGTGATGTTTCCCAATTTCCGATTTACGACGACTGACAACAGACTACAATTGAACACATCAAATTAGTCCCGGCTTGGCCAAGCGCTTAAGGTATCATCACTAAATCATCGAGGGGCCCACATATATCTCTTTTATCCTACTTTAGGTAAAAGGAACAAATAAACTTCGACTCAATGCTCGCTTGCACTCACTCACCGAATCACACACAACAATATGTTTTATAACACCAAGTTACTGGTGCGTTTACATATTATCAATGTGTAACCGACTCGCAAGATACAACTCACACATCTCGGTTTCAAGAATATAAGATATTATCATCTCACCAATCACTCGTGATAAAATCCATGAAGTGATCCAAGTGAGCGTGGGTTTAATCCCATACTCTAATCTTATAGCAGCACTCATGAACCCTGCAGCAAACTTTTGCTATATCTAAAACACTTTAGACAGTCTACAGTCAGATTCATGACAGTCTTCTTTCATTCCTACTTCCAAAAAATGAGCGACTGTGGAGAGTTTGAATAATCTTATTATTCGGGAAGTCAAAACATGCAAAGTGAAACACAAGAATACTAATCTCATATGGCCCCAATCTTTGGGTATAAATAAAACATTTTATTTAATCACCATATCGATTATTCATTATTTGTTGTTTCGGGTAATCAACTTCTTACTTGAATTATAACAACAATTGTCCCATGCTCTTAGCATGCACACTATGTTTACCTATGATCCTTACTTTGTGAAATAGTATAATTGAATAACATTTTCAATCACACTCATTTCACAATTCCTAATCCATTAGTGGAAGAATACAAAATTCTCCCCACCACTAGAATATGTTAGATTCTAACTTTTTATGCAACAGTCCTTTCGTAATGTCATGGCACAAAAGTCACCAAGACTCGGCCAATGAAATTACAAAATACTTTATTGGAGATTGTAACAAGACAATTCTATAGTCATGGAGTCTCGTATTCAAAGTACATTCCTTTGAACATCCTTCTTGCATAAAAACAATCGTGGATACCATCTAATTCCCATGTTGTGGAATTTCCCAATCCTTTCCGCAGTTCCCTTGACAAGACACTTAATTCATTAAGCACTTAATCTATACATATCAAGGCTAATATCTTCGGATCTAATTCTTTTTAGTGAATTAATGGATAAAGTCTCCAACATTACCATTCCAAGGGCTAAAATTCATCCTAATCTGCAACCCTAACTTGATTAAGTCCATTTAAGTTGATAGTCTTTTGCATGGTTGCAAAAGAAACCAATCACACTCGTTTTTATTCTTTCTAAAGTAGGGAAACATGCATATTTTCTGTCCAAAGTTTTGGAGTTGTTCAAAATCCAGGAACATAAGGTCAAAATGACAAAAAATGACCAAAAACCAAGATAGATCTTATATCTATGCATAAAACCAAATAAAACAGTAAACTTTGTCACTTACAATGCAGAAGGAGAGACTAAAAGGTGGAAACTTCTCTATAGCCAACTTCTCCAAGATTTACAAGCTCTCTTTCGTCTTCAAAAACTCCTTTAAAGCTTCAAAAAGCAAGATGAGGGCTATGGTTTCGTCTTGGAAGAAGGAAGCTAAAGTTTTACAGAAACCATAGGGGTTAGTATTGTTTAAATAGGGCACAAAGCCCAAGTCCTGGGGTTTTGGGGCTATGGCGGCCACTGCGCCGCAAACACCAATAGACCGCACCGTGTCCCAACCAAAACTCTAAATCCAAAACCTAGACAAACTAACACATTTTAATTATATTTTCCTGTAAGTAATTTCCAATTTGTTTTGTATTACTGCGTTAGACTAGTTGGTGTGTGTAACTAGTTATCACACCCAAAAGTTGCCACCTCACATGCCATGTCAATATGTTGCTATAACACCAAATGAAGGAAATGGGCAACTAGTTATAACACTCCATGTCATCATTTTTTTTTCGATTTAATTTTTTATATTTATAAACACAAAATTAATTAAAACATGTTATTTAAATAAAACCTAATTTTTTAATTAAACATAACATTTAAAAATCTAAAAAAACATTACAACAAAAAACAACATTTAAAAACAAAATAAAATTATACATTTTGCCCCTAATTTATTCATTTTCATTTCCATTGTACATAAAATCAACCAGATATACTCGAAGTTGCTTGTGTTTTCGTGCGTATTGAAGAGCTACGAGCCTATGTAAATATTTCGCTGTACCGGGTTGAACTTGCATGCGCATAGGCTCTGAAGCCGAATACTTCACAATATTTCGTCTTTTATCTTCAACCACCATGTTATGCATTATGATACATGTATACATAATATCTTGTAGAACGTCTAACCTATATGGTAGTACTGCATGTTCAACTATGTGTCATTTCGACTTTAGAACTCCAAAAACATGTTCCAAATCCTTACGTGCTCCTTTTTGTTTTCTCTTGAAAAAATTGTCTCTTGGTTCCACTGGGTGTCAAAACGCCTTCACAAATGTAGAATATGCTGGATATATTCCATCCGTAGGGTAATACCCAAACTTATATTCATTTCCATTCACTGTGAAATGAGCATTTGATGGCTTTCCTAACAAAATATCGTCAAATATTGGTGACTGATCAAGAATGTTAACGTCGTTGTTCGAACCCGCAACCCCGAAAAAAGCATGTCAAATCCATAAATCTTATGAATCAACAATCTCTAATACCAACGAAGGCGCTCCATGATGACCTCCTGTGTACTGACCTGTCCACGCCACATGACAATTTCTCCATTTTTAGTGTGTACAATCAATGCTTCCAAGCATACCCGAAAAATCGTGTCTTTCTTCATGCGCCACATATAGTTGTTGTATATCATTCAACGGATGTTTGCACAAATAAACGTCACCGAAGGTTTCGACAACACCTATCGCCAATCTATACAAACTTTCTCTTACAGTTCTCTAAGACATTCTCATATAATCGTCAATCGAATTAGACGACTCTCGCATTGCCATAAGCTTAATTACGGCAACACATTTTTGCAACCATGTGAATTCTCGCTTACCTCTAGCATCATATCTCATTTGGAAAAATTCATACATAAATTTATATTTAATATTTAAAAGTTATATTCGAAAGAAATAATGTATTTAAATTATGTAAAAGCTATATTTGAAAGAAACAATGTATTTAAATTATGTAAAAGCTATATTTGAAAAAAAAAAAAAAACAATACATGCTTTCCAACGCGTTGGTTATCCGAACAGAAATATTTTTCCGCAAACGAAACCTTCTTTTGAAATCGTGTAGATGGTAGACACAATCATCCAAAATAATCGTGAACTAGACGTATGTGCCTTTCTTTGTGATCCCTGTTTAACGTCCATACATCTGATTAATAAAGAGGTTGAATTTGGTTGTAGTAGCACATTCGTGTAATATCCGTACATCATAAAGACGAACATATCATCGTTATCACTATCATCGAACGAATTCATTTTTTTTAACAGATTCATTTTTTTAATGTATTGAAAGTATATGGAATAGAAAGAAAAGTGGTGATTAAATTTATAAACGATTTTACAAATTTATAGGTAATTTTTTTTCTTTTTAAAATGTTAATGTTTTTCAACTGTCAAAATGGAGAAAAAAATGGTGCGTTCTTGATCGTTACAACGCCAACAAAGGGCCACATGACGGGAGAGGGGAGGGGGGGGGTCCCAGTGGTCACGCCGTTTTTCATTGCTACCTCACAAAAACGAAGCTGGACGTTGCCCAACTGAATTGTTTATAGTTTTTGGTTTCAAACAAGTTTGAAGAAACTTCTTTTGTTTAAAAAATATGATTGTTCAAATGTTTGTTTATCTTCTGATTTACTCCCCTCACCATCCACTTATGTAATGCTTTGCTTCTTGAGATAAATGTATGTTGTTTTACCATATTCCTTTATCTGTCTCCAAACATTATATAAATATACAAGACGAAAGCATTAACCACCACGAAACTTACACACGCAAATATATATATATATATATATATATATATATATATATATATATATATATATATATATATATATATATATATATATATATATATATAACGAACGCCAAATAATTTCTTCCACCTGCCACGAAACACGAAATATCCCTAGTTTAACTTAAAAAAATAATAACAATAAAATACCTTGGTAACTTTGCATTTGAAAAACCAAATAATGTTTGTACCAAAAAACGGGCCTGCACGTGTGAAAAAGGCCCGGGTCGTGGATCGAAAGAGCAACATGATTATGTGTTCCGACCCTTTGACCCATCTCCTGGTCTCTCTCTACACGATCTAATCAAGTTCCAACTCTCTCAGGTGCGTTTTAATATATATCGATAATTAGGGCTTTTTCTAGTTCTTGAATCATCCTATTTTTTGCTGATTGTATCAAATATTACGTAAACGTATACTGCAGAGGTAATACGATCATATCAATCGATTTTCAGTTTTATTGCGTTGCGTGTCGAGCTTATTTAGTCTGCATTGAGTGATTGATTGATCTGTACGAAATCTGAAGATTCGGGAGGAATTTTGATACTTTATTCTCTGATTAACTTTGAACAGTTCTTCTTTAATCGGGTGTTTTACTATTTTGTGATGGATTTTGCAGATTCTAAGTAGTTTTTCTTTGTTATTGATCAATTCTCGAACTGCTCCAGTTCTAATGAAAAAGATGGATTTAAAGGTAATTGTATGAGATTACAGTGCTCTAGTTCTTGTTTGCTCTATTTTGAATGTTTTCATGCCTGACAATGAGCTTATACGTATACAGGGAGTTGTTGGGCTTGTGTTTGGAAACGAGAATTCAAGTTCCAATGAAGATAGGTTGGTTTTCTTTTTCCAGTTGTTGGTTTAAGCCAGCAGATTATTTACCTTCTTATGCACTTCAGATATATTGGTTTCTAGTTCATCGCTCAACCTGGGGTGGATGGGATTGCTTATTTTCTCTGTTTTACCAAAAACAATGGTGCCAATTCTTGGTTTTTATTTGATCATTTTTAAGTGGTGGTGTGATCCTGCAATTGCAGATCATATATTGTTACTCTATTGCTAGTTCCTATATTTTGTTATACCTTCAGCAATCTATCTATTGTATAATTCATGGACGCATTAACTACTTTTTTCTCACTGACAATGGGCAGTATTCTGATAATGGCTAGCATAATTGCTTATCCTTTTCTCTTGAATTTAAACAAATCAAACCATATCCTGTTAATGAAGCACTACATACATGCATTTCTTGATAACACAGACCTGTTATATCATAGAGCAGCTGATTAAATTACTATCTAATTAGTTGTGGATACCTTTTTATCTCCTTCATGGCTAATGTACTTCATGGATGGATGTTCATTTGTAGCTATGTTGAACGCTTGCTCGATTGTATAAGTAATGGTCAGCTGGCTGATGATAGAAGAAATGCTATGGCAGAGCTTCAATCTGTTGTTGCAGAAAGTCATGCTGCCCAGCTGGCTTTTGGAGAAATGGGTGAGTATATGTTGGTCTTATACTGGTATCTAAGGCTTTATTTGTCCATAACACAATCCATTCTTGTCTGTTGCAGGCTTTCCTGTACTATTGGGTGTCTTAAAGGAACGTGATGATGTTGAAATGGTTTGAAGGCTTCTCCAACAGCTTTTCTTTTTTGGTGGATATCTAGCAGTTATATGCTACACTCTTATAGAATATGATATCTTTTGTCCTGTTTCATATTGGAGTACAAATTATTTCCAAATAATAGCATTGTAGTCCCTAATGAGTTAGTTGAGTAGCCACTTATTGAGATTATGCTGTTTTTCATTTGATATATGCATCTAAGAATTAGTCGATAACAAATAGAAACTGCAAGTAGGCAAGTGTCTAGGAAACACATAGTCTTGGAACTGTGGGTGTGTGTGGCACGTGTCATCTCCTCTTTATGTTTTCTTTTAAATCATATTTATGGTGTAACCACTTTCAATTAATAAAGCTATATATTGATTTATTGTCAAAGGTTCGGGGGGCTCTAGAAACTCTTGTGAGTGCCTTAACACCGATTGCTCATGCAAAACTGCGTGCAAATGAGGTTCAACCAGCTTTGATGAACACTGATCTTCTATCAAGAGATGGACAAAGCATTTCTCTTCTTTTAAGCTTGCTTGTAAGGCTTCTAATCTTGATCATATTCACCTCAGACAATGAATTCTTGATTTTTTTTTGTTCCATGGTCTGTGATTTGTAATCAAGTATGTTTACAGGGAGAGGATGACTTCTATATAAGATATTATACACTTCAACTTTTGACTGCCCTTTTAACAAATTCTCCCATTAGGTATGTGTCCTACCCTCTTTTTCTTTCTTCTTTTTACCTTTTATTTCATATACTGAGGTCCCCTTCAGGTTACAGGAAGTCATTCTTACAATCCCCCGTGGTATAACTCGGCTTATGGATATGCTTATGGATCGGGAGGTATGAACTGGTATATCTGTTGAAATCTTTAATTTATATGATGTTTAATGTTTCTTTTATCCTTAAACACTATGTTGATTGCCTTGTAGGTCATACGGAATGAGGCCTTGTTACTTCTCACCTACTTGACTCGTGAAGCAGAGGTAATCTTTTTCCCCTATTTAGTGCCAAATTCTTTATTTAACAATAAAGTTACATTACTCTCTGTTTCCTGTCTAATGTCCTTTGATTGGTATACTAGGAAATCCAAAAAATCTTGGTTTTTGAGGGTGCTTTTGAGAAGATTTTCAGTATCATTAAAGAAGAGGGAGGTTCAGAAGGGGGTGTTGTTGTCCAGGTGATTAGTCATTTAGTTGACTCTATACCATCAATGGTTTCCTGTTGTTTTTGTTCAACTTGTTATGCCAGAATTTTGAATTTGTTCCAATATTTTTGTAACCTCACAGGATTGTCTTGAATTGTTAAACAATCTCCTTCGTAACAACGCATCAAATCAGGTTTGGGTTTCTTTTTTTAAAAGATTTACTGCAGTGAAGTTTTTTTTTATTCATTTTGTTTCTTTTTACCAGTTTAAAGAGGTTGTGTAGGTGTTGCTGAGGGAGACTATAGGCTTTGACTCGATAATATCAATTTTGAAGCTAAGAGGAACCACATACAGCTTTACTCAGCAAAAGGTCATTACTCATACATTAAGTACTTATCAGTTTATTTAGCATATCATTTACCTTTGTAAACATGGTTTTAAAGTTTGTAATTGGTGTCTGTAGACAATCAATCTACTGAGTGGGTTGGAAACAGTTAGTTTGCTGGTGAGTGGAGGTCTGGAAACCGATCCTGGGAGCAACAACAATAGATTGACAAACAAAACAGTTCTTGTCCAGGTTAATTTTATATCTTTTTATTTATTTTCATAAAGATAAAAATAGAGTTTATGCATCTTTTTTCTTTCATTTATTATTTGTAGAGAAATGTTTTGGAGCATCTACTAATGCTGGGTGTTGAAAGTCAATGGGCACCTGTTGCTGTACGTTGTGCGGTAAGATAACTAACTCTTTCCATGTGAGATTTTATTTTTATGATTAAATAAGAAAAAAATAAAATGAGTTGATGTAATAGAAAGAAACATGGTCAGGCCTTTGAATGCATAGGTGATCTCATTTCTGGACACCATAAGAATCTTGAAGCCCTTGCAAGCAAATCTCTTGGTGATGAGCCTGAAACTGAGCCAGCTCTCAACTCAATCCTTAGAATCATCTTACGAACTTCAAGCATGCAAGAATTTATAGCTGCAGATTATGTTTTCAAGAACTTCTGCGAGGTTCTTTTTTCTTCTTTTTTTTTTATAAAACAAAATATTCTCACTATTATTATTATTATCAAATAACCAAACTCACCTCCTATCTCTCTTTTTTTCTTTTAATCAGAAAAATAGCGATGGTCAAAAAATGTTAGCTTCTACTTTAATCCCTCAGCCTATGTCAATAACCAATGCCAGATTCGAAGAGGACATAAACATGTCCTTTGGAAGGTATTTTATATATATATATATATTCATTTTTTTTATAAAAAAAAAAAAAAAAACCCTCTCATATCAATCTTTATGAACTTTTGTTTTATGTTGCAGCATGCTATTGCATGGCCTTGCGATGAGTGAACATGATGGTGACCTTGAGGTATAATATAACATAACATATGATCTATTTTAAATTATCATTTTATGAATAACATATGGTTTATATCTCACAGACAAGTTGCAGAGCTGCTAGTGTTCTTTCTTATGTAATGAAGGATAATATTCAATGCAAAGAAAAAGTTTTACAAATTGAACTGGAGTCATCAATGCCCTCGTTAGGCTCCCCAGAACCACTACTACACCGTATGGTAAAATACTTGGCTCTTGCATCTTCCAAGAAGGGCAAAGATGGAAAATCAACAACTCCAAGAAACTCATATTTCCAACCCATAATTCTAAAACTTCTGGTGACATGGCTTTCTGATTGCCCAAATGCAGTCCAATCTTTTCTTGATTCACGTCCTCATTTAACATATTTAATCGAGTTAGTATCAAACACTGACACAACAGTCTGTGCAAGGGGTTTAGCAGCTGCTGTTTTAGGCGAATGTGCTATTTATAATAAAAGCAATGAACCCGGAAAAGACGCTTTTGCCATTGTCGATGCCATAAGCCAAAAAGTCGGGTTGACTTCTTACTTTTTGAAGCTTGATGAGATGCAAAAAAGCTTCTTGTTTTCGTCTGCAAAGCCAGCTCAGCAACGCAAACCGTTGACCCGGTCAAACGCTAATAGTATGGCGGAAATGGAAGATATTGAAGAAAATGAGACGAATGATATTAACCGAAATGATGATCATCCGATGCTTTCCTCCATGTTTGATTCTCAGTTTGTTGATTTTATTAAGAAGCTGGAAGGTGAGATTAGAGATAATATTGTGAAAATATATAGTCATCCAAAGAGTAATGTGTCGGTGGTCCCCGCTGAATTGGAACAGAAAAAAGACGAGAAGGATGGGGATTATATCAAGCGGCTCAAAGCCTTTGTGGAGAAGCAATGCTCTGAGATACAGGTACACCCTAGTAGATCTAGATGCTGTTTAATGAATAATATATATGTATGGAATGTAAGGGTAAAATGGTAATTTCTGTGAACAGGATCTTCTGAATAGAAACTCGACATTAGCTGAGGAGCTAGCAAGCACGGGTGGAGGTGGTGAGAGTAGATGTAGTGGTGGTGGGGGGTCGGAGAGGGTGCAAATAGAGACACTGAGAAGGGACCTTGAAGAAGTGTCGCAGAGGCTGGAAATGGTGAAAAGTGAAAAGTCAAACATTGAGAGTGAGGCGTTGACTTATAAAAACATGGCAGAAAAAATGGAGACGGATTTGAAGAGTCTTTCGGATGCGTATAACAGCTTGGAACAAGCGAATTATCAGTTGGAAATGAAGAGTGGTGGTGTGGGTGTGGATGTTGAGAAGATAAAAGAGGAGGCGAGGGAAGAGGCGCAGAAGGAGAGTGAAGGGGAGCTGAGTGATCTGCTTGTTTGTCTTGGACAAGAACAGAGCAAAGTGGAGAAATTGAGTGCCAGGTTGATGGAGTTGGGTCAGGATGTTGATGCTTTGCTTGAAGGTATTGGGGATGATGCAGGAGCACTCAATGATGATGATGATGATGACGATGATGAAGAAGATTGATGTTTGTATCGTTATTGTTCTGTTGATTTAAGTAAACAACAAAGAGACTTGTTATTTTTATTTTTGTGGGTGGATCGTGGATGTGTACAGATGATGTTGGAAAAGTGTATCACTTTGTTTAACTTAATAAATCAGACTAAATCTATCAAACTGTATAATATAGGATGCGAGTATAAAGTGATTATAATAGCTATACATATGCCAATAAACATAAATCATAACGTCATTTTTTTTTAACGAACTACTTCGTATATGACAATGATGTTAGGCGGGATGCGTGCCTAAGGCATGAGTTTATTTTTCCAAGGCATGTTTTTTTACTGCCTTACTTAGGCTGGAGGGTGTAGTGCCGCCGAAACCGTACTCTCTCTCCCGCTACATACCATGTCATTTTTTACCACTCAAGTGTGGTTTCTTGCCACACTAAGGGAGTGGTGCCACAGTTTTAGTTTTAGTTTTTTTTTTGTTAACTATTTTAATTTTAATAAAACTTATTTTTTTAATAAAAAAAACATAATTTTAAAAACATAATATTTCATTAATTAAAAATACAAATACCATACATTACTTAATTTAAAAAAAAAAAACCTAAAATTTTAGAAAAACAAAGTAGAAACATAAAACCTACACCTTAAAAAAACACACACACACGAAACGATTAAAAACTTGAAGAAAAAAAAAACTAGAATTAGCCACGATTGATGTAACGGTTTTTCACTTCCTCCTTCATCGCCAAAACTACTTCAAGCTCGGCCCCGGTCATATTCGACGTGTCCATCACTAGTATTCGCATGTCGCTCACCCTTTGTTTCCGAAACTCTCTTTCAGAAGCAATTTTCAAAATCTTGTACATTCTGTTTTTTATACCCTTCATGTCGGTTCCCATTTCTTTCAAATCATCTGAATCCGACGCTTTGTCTTTGCCTTTGCTTTTTGATTTGTCTCTTCCCAATGGTCGGGAAGGTGGTGAAACTGGAACCGGTTCATCTTCGTTCAGATCAAATTGAACACGAGCATCTGATGTAGTGTGGTCGTACTCAGATGTTCTGTTACGTTTTAACCCACTTTTGATATGTTGGTAAGATGTTTTGCTACTCAGCCATTTCCTGTTATCTTTCAAAAAATTCCAAACTTCAAGAAACTTGAAAGCCTTCAGATTTTCTTTTTGATACACTTTCAACGCTTTCTTCAAAATGACTTCATCGCTTTCTCCACTTTTCCATTAACGTTTCATGTTGTTCCACAAGTCATTAAACAACATGACTTCCTTGTTCATCTTCCCCCATTTGGAGTACACTTGATGTTTTGAACGGTATTCTCCACGGTTCATTCCTTTATGGAACCTGTGTAAAACGCGAATCCAAAAGCGGTCATGCTTTTGGTCTTTTCTAACCGTCGCATCTTCTGAAATATCAATCCAAGATTGTGCCAACACTAACGCTTCCAAAGGTTCCCAACATCTAGCCTACGCCTTCTCTTTTCTTTTAGTTGCTGCTCGAGTGGGCTGAGTTTCTGTAACGAATTCCGGTTTAGAATCAGAAACGACTGTTTCTGGTTGTGTTTGTGTTTGTTGAACAAACTCGGGTTGGGACAAAAAATCAAATGGATTAAAATCTGGGTCGGGTTGTGGTAGTGGTGGTGTTTGTGGTTGGGGTTGTGCTGGTCGTTGTGGAAAATACAGAAACATACCGCCGTAATGGTAATACAGAGGTGAGAAAATCGGTTGATCAAATGAAGGTATTGGTGTGTTGGTGTTTCTGACTGGTGTTTTTTCTTTGCTAGGTCTTTTGGAAGAAGACATTTTTTCAAAAAAAAATTGGATGAAAAGATTGTGTAAATATGTGTTTAAAGGTGGTGTAAATGTAAATATGGTAACATATATATATATATATATATATATATATATATATATATATATATATATATATATATATATATATATATATATATATATATATATATATATATATATATATATATATATATATATATATATATATATATATATATATATATATATATATAATCAAAAGGAAATGCAGCAACCAATCAGAGGACGCGGTCTTTAATGGCCGCACTACGGTCTTGACCGCCCGAAACCGTGCCCGGGGGAGGGGGGGGGATGTTCGCAGTCCATGTGGCAGCACCGCGGTTCCAAACCGCATCCCACACCGAGCAGCCTTATTGACTTGTTTAGATCTGGAATAAAACCATCGAGTATGTGTTAACTTTTTGTTGATAAGTGTTAATACCAGTTATACTTTATATAATCTATAATTATGTGATTTCTATTTGTTAATGTATACAAAAATGTTGATTTGAGTTGTGCTTTAAA